>NC_058135.1:190434780-190559431 GCF_016433145.1 Gracilinanus agilis | reverse complement strand
ATATATATATATATATATATATATATATACATATACACACACACACACACTCATAAAATTTGTTAATTTGTTCCTTGTTACTGTGGGAGTGTGAATATATAATATATATTAAAATATAATATATAATATAAAATATAAACATAAATGATATTTAATACATTTTTCCCTTAAGTTTCATTTTAATAAGTTTCATTTACATCATTGTGAACAAATTAGTGTGTTAATAATTCAGTTTTACTATAGTCTTTTGAAAAAATTTTGTAAGATATTTTGAGGTCTTTTTTGGTAGTATGGAATTTTGTCATTTATCACTCCATGAAAAGTATGATTCTATACATAAGGTTATGTCCGACAAGACATTTCATAGGTATAAAATTTTTATAATTTGCAGTGATTTGTTAACCAATCTCCATAATTCCTTTGCATAATTTATATTGATTACTAAATCCAGGACAATCAAGAATAATCCTTTGGTAGTAGGTGGTGACAGTGAGTTTGTCCTTATTTTGTTCTCATAAAACTCTATTTTCCTAAAGACATCTTCATGAACTATTCGAGTCTCAGATGCTTTTGTTTTGACATATGGTTTGCTATGTTCATGTTAATGTCACCCATAGAGAGCATCTTGAATACACACTTGGAATCTCTTCATTGGTGCTATTTAAAATTTTATACACCTTTTATATTCTAGAAATATTATCCAAATGAAGTTAATGATATTTAATGAAGTGATGTCTTCTGATCCCCAAAACATTTCTGATGATTTTAATATGTTTATCACATGTACCAAGAATGTCTACTAATTTTCTTCTGCATTTTACCAGTACACTGTTGATTTTTTTTAGGTGTCATACTTAAGTTAGTGTCTATTTTTTTAAATTTTTTTTTAAACCCTTGTACTTCGGTGTATTGTCTCATAGGTGGAAGATTGGTAAGGGTGGGCAATGGGGGTCAAGTGACTTGCCCAGGGTCACACAGCTGGGAAGTGGCTGAGGCCGGGTTTGAACCTAGGACCTCCTGCCTCTAGGCCTGACTCTTACTCTACTGAGCTACCCAGCTGCCCCTAGTGTCTATTTTTTGATAAATATTGAAAAAAATTTTGTTAAGCTGTTAACTAAAGAGAGAAGCTGGGTAGCTCAGTGGATTGAGAGCCAGGCCTAAGTTCTAGGTTCAAATCTGGCCTCAGATACTTCCCAGCTGTGTGACCCTGGGCAAGTCACTTAACCCCCATTGCCTAGCCCTTACTACTCCTCTGACTTAGAACTAATTCTAAGGCACAAGATAAGTACTTAAAAATAATGTTAACTACGTCTGTCATAGTCAATTTTACCATTTAGTATGTAAAAATAAAGCCTGGTGTTTTAGAGATTACAATTACTTTAAAAATACCCCCTTCCTTCATTAAACTTCTTTCTCAGGATACCAACAAGTTACTTCAGGTATTGAGATGCCACTTTTTCCTTCATATTAAGCTCAATGAACCTTGTGTGGTAAAGGTCAATGTATTTGTAAATATTGTTTTAATTTACTGGTTTATATGATCTCTGATTTCAAGTCTAAAGTCTTTGATCTCTGTCTCTCCTTGTCATAATTCATAGTTTTATACTTATCCAGTCAAAATGACATTTTGACATCATTGGAGTAAAATTCTGCAGATGAAGGATTTATTTAATGTGTTTTTCCATAGAGCCAAACAGTTTGGTACACACTGAATTTATCAAATAGTTAAAATGGTATTTTTGTTTTATTCCTCATTTAGAAGCCACATTTTGTTCTGTTTATGATAGGTAACATTTCAAGGCTCAGCAAAACCATAATAGAGTTAAACTCTTTCCCTAATTTTTACATTTTTTTAAATTATTTGAACTTTCTTGACATTATTGTGTTGATGTCTTGCTTTAAATTGAGAAGTTTTCTATATGATTCCAAATACTCTAAATTTCTTACTATTTTGGGATTTATTTATAGATATATGCAGTACATGAGTAGATGATGAATTCAGAACTGAATTAAAGCCTTTGCAGTAATCAACAAAAGCATTTCCTTTCTTATGGAACTTTTGGGGCAGCTTGTTCAGTAGTAAGCCAATCATTTCTCTTTTTTTGCACTTGGGATTTTCAATTCTATTTGTTTTTAGTTAATATGTTTTGTTTGGTATTTGTAGATTTTTAGGGATATATATATATAAATATATATGTATGTACATAGTGAAGTCTTTGTATTAGGTAAATAAATACATAATTTTAGGGATATATATTGTGAAATCTTTGTATTAGGTAAATAAATACATAATATCGGTCTATTTGTGGAGGGGTCACTAGTGTCCTCATTATTGATTGTTGTATATTACAAAAAGATGGGATCAAATTTATGCCTGAGAGGAAGCTAAATAAGTTCCAAACCAGTAATTCATGTGTCACTGTGAAGTATTGGAAAAGATAATTACAGTTCTTATGTGGACCTTCAGCTTCCCTGTTTTGCAGAGTTTTAGTCATTTCCTTTGATGTACTGTTAGTTCTCATCATTGTATTGAGGTTGCACAAACTTTTTGATTCATTTTTATTCAACTTGTATTTTTATTGTCTGGGACTTTTTATGGCTTTTATAGATGAACATAACATTTCTTCATCTTCTTTCAAGGTTTCTCTCTTGCTCTGATTTAGTTTTTTTTAGATTATTTGGTAAATGTTTTGATTTAAGTTAATTCTTTATTTTGTTAATTTTGTTTACTTTTTGCACTGTTTTGATTTTTACTACCACCTTAATTTTTTAACTTTTACTTTCTATCGCAGATGAAGAGGATTTAGAGTTTCTCATATGTTTTTATTGTTTAGATACCTTTTTTCGATGTTTCATTTTTGTGGTCTTTTAATTGGGTAAGAAGACATTCAAGTTTCCTACTTTCTGTGCCAGCTAATTAGTAATGTAATATCCCAGTGCCTTTCTGTATGTAGATTATATATAGCTCTTGCCAATCACTTCTGCTGGTGAATATCATTTTTGTAACATCTCTCATAGAGGCCATCCTTTGGTGCAGCCATCATTCTAGTGTGGTCCCTCATTACCTCATGCCTTGATTATTGCAATAGTCTACATGTGGGTCTTCCTGTCTCATGTCTCTTCCCACTCCAATCTGTCCTCTATTCAGCCACTAAAGTGATTTTCCTAAAACACAAGTTTGATTATGTCACCAGTACCCCTCAGATACTCCAGGAGCTTCTGATGGACCTCAGGAGCAATTATAAAATGCTCCATTTGGCATTCAAGATCCTTCATAACCTCACTACCTTGTCCATTTCCAGCCTTATACCTTACTCCCTGACTTGAACTTTTTGATAAAGTGACACTGATCTCTTTCCTTTTCCATAAATAAGACAGACTATTTTTCAGTTCTGGGCATTCTCTCTGGCTATGTGTCCTCCTTCATTCTGATGACTGGCCTCTCTGGCTTCCTTTAAGTCTCAATTAAAATTCAAACTTCTACAGCAAACCTTCTTCAACCCTTCTAAATTCCATTGCCTTCTCTCCATTAATTATTTCCCTTTTAGCCTCTATATAGTTTGCAATAATAAATAAATAATCATTTGATTTTTATTATTTATTTTATTTTGTAGTTATGATTTTAAATAAATTTACATATAGAGAAGTTATATAAATGATATAATGAAATAATTTTAAAACAACAAATTTATATTAAATTTATTTGCATTTGACTCTAGACTTCTTTAGGGCCAGAATGCCTTTTGCCTCTTTTTAATGCTAAATACTTACCACAGAGCCTGGAAATAGCAGGTACTTCATAAATGTTCATTGATTGACACAAACATACATATAGATAAATATATACACACACATATGCATATATATGTCTCTATATATTTATATAGATATACCTAGGGCCTTACCTATACACACATATATTTGTATGTCTATATACACCTAGAACACACATATATGTACTTATATGTACTTATGATTTAGTTTTTATAAAAACTTATTAGGATGTATATTTTCATATCCACGATTTCATTTTATCCTGACATCAGTCTTTTATCGAAGGTAAAGCAGATGTTATTAATCATATATAGAAACTGAATCTCAGAGAGTTTCACTGCTTCAGAGTCACAAAATTTATTAAGAGAAAAACTTGGTCTTGAATCAAGATATTTTAAGAACCTCATTCTAGTTCTCTCTGCTCAAGAATATGCTGGCATATGAAATACAAATGAAATAAGGAATGAATAAAAATGTAAAAGGAATATATTATCCATCATGTATATTATAGATGTGACTCCTGTATTGAGGACAAAGTGGTAAGACTTAAAGATATTTAAGGTCTTTAGCTGCTCTGGATGTCAGTGCTCCTTTGACCATTGTTTGGGAAAGTTAGAAAATGGGTTATCTACTTTCGTATGGTTGTCTCATATTCCTATGCAAATCATAACTTTCTCCTCCTATTTTATCCCATATCAATCTGTTGCCTTTTCAAAATAATACTGCAGAATCAAGCACTTGAAAATAATGGATATAATAATATGCTTATTTTGAAATTGAAATTGAAATTGAAAACAAAGAGTTAATATTCCATTAATGCAACGATTAAATCAATAAGAGGAAGTAGATGCACCAGGGCATATTTAATATAGTTTTTAGAGTCATAGTTATTATAATTTGAATTACATTGTGGTCAATATATTTATTGTGGAATAGCCATTCTTGGGTTGCCCAGACATTTTTATGAGAATATTTCCTTTACTAATCCTCAAAAGTGCTTTTTTTCTTAGTTAACAAAACAAAATGGTAAGATATGACTGACAGTTTTTTATGAGGGAGAAAGAGAAATTGGGGAAGTATATTACATGAAAATACTTGAGCCAAGAGCTGGGGAGGAAATGACTCAGTGTCAATCACTCCTTCCAAGTTTGCCAACTCCACCAATTTTATTTGGGTCTTGCCATTGCCTTCCACCAAATCCATTACTTACTTTCCAAGAGTGACTAAGCATGGTGTGGAAGGCAATAAGATGATTGCTGGAGTAAGAAAAAAATAGATGAAAAGATGGCTTTATTATTCTTAGATACTTCCACTGATTTATTCTGTATGGGTACTTCATACCAGATGGAAAATCTTATTGTTACAATTCTACCCAGATAACATTAAAGGACACATTCAAAGGTCTCTAGCATGCAATGATCCTATGAGAGTGTTGAGTCTTGCCAGACAAGGTGTACTTTCATTTCATTTAATTCCCACACCTACAGAATCAAGGATACGATGATGTTTTGAAGCACTGAAGCACCAGCAATTCCTTCAGTCGATGCAGATTACAACCTCAGTACTTTGTAGATGGTCTTCAAGGGTTACTTTGGATGAACAGAATCATTCCCCTGTAGACAAACTTTTCTATGCTGTTCTGAGTTGACTCAGAGAATAATATAATTTCAAGAATTGATGGTACCACAATGGCCATTTGGTTCAATTCATACCCCAAAGGAATTCACATTGTGAAATACTTGAAAAGTGGTTTAAAAATCTTAGTTTAAAAACTATTCTTGAGGGCCAACCTGTCACCTCTTGAGGTCTAATTATTAGAGAGTTGTATTTTTTATATCAATCATGATTTTCACCCATTACTCTTTTTCTTTCTTCTAAAGCCAAAAAGAACAAGTCAAATCCCTCTTCTGCATGAAATTCATTCAAAAACTGAAAACAATAATGACTTCCCTGAAGCTTCTTTTTCTAGCCTAAACCTCTTTTTTATTTTCATCTAATTCTCAAATGATAAGGATTGAAAGACCTTTAACAACCTGGTTCCCATTCCATCTTATCATATTCCTTCCTAAAATGTGGCATCTAGAAGTTAACACAATATTTTTGATGCAGTCTGACTAGGGCCAATAACAGATAGGCTATAGTCACTTCCACATTCCCGTAAGTTTTGATTCTCTTAATACAAGGCAAATTCGCATTAGTTTCTTGGCTGCCATAGCATGTTTATTACTTACTTTGAGTTTGCAGGTAATTAAAATCCTATATATTTTAAAGATAAACTATTGTATAAGCATGAATGCTTATTTTATATTTGTGAAATTGATTTTTTGAACCCAAGTATAAAACTTTATATTTAATCCTTTTGAATTTCATCTTAAATTCATCTCAGCGTCCAAATCTGTCAAGATCTTTTTTAGATCCGTCTGCTTCTGTCACCTAAAATGGTAACTTAGCCCCTCAACTCTGTATTACCTGAGAATGTAATGAGCATACCATCTATAAAATTATACAAGTTTCTGATGATACTGTTAAATAGCATGTAGCAAGTAGATTCCTGGGATACTCCAATGAAGACCATTTTGCCAGTTTTCTAGTGAAATATTGATAAATACTTTGAATATAGCTATTTTGAATCAGTCTTTGAATCTAGTCTTTTAGTAAGTTCCAAAGACAATTGTTCTATTTTCTAATGTACATTTATTGTTTTCTCTCACAAGAAAACTTCAGATGTCACTAGGACTGTACTCCAATTCTTTCTAACATGTTAGGACCAATTAGATCTTGTGCTCCACTTATATAGTATTCAAAGCAAGGGCTATTTCCATGTCAGGGTGAGGTACTAAACTTAGATTTTATTGTCTGCACAATAGTTACTGCCTTTATTTATCTATTGTCATTTTTTGTAAGGATTGTTGGAAAGGATGGTAGTAGATGTCCAATCATCATTATTATTCTCCTAATTTATAAACATATTGAGTATTGTTTGTGTGTATATGAGAAATAATGGAACTTTTTATAGGCATTTGCCATTTCTAGTTCTTGCCTATTGATAATATTCAAGAAATAATTGAAACTCTAAGAATGCTCTCCATGGAGAAAATACACATGAATGCTTTTTAATTGTCTCTATATTTCTTTAAGCGTGCATGAAACAAGTGCTACATCAACCAAGATAATTTAATAAGAGTACCTAAAGAAAAGGTAGAGAAAACTTACTATTATTGCATCATGTGGCAGATTTTACTAGTGAAAAATTAATGAATTTTAGTGCAGTGCTAGAAGTGACATTAGAAGTCATATAATTTAATTTAAATTAGGGACAGAGCTCATTATAAAACAAATTAGCATATATAAATGCATAGTATAGATAGAAACAAGGAGCTATGAGAATTTTGGGAAAGCAGCTATCACTTTTGATCATCTACCCAAAGGCCAGAGATGACTTCAGTTTATGTGCCACCTACTGTGGGATACCTTCAGTGGTTCCATAGGTCCTAATGTATTTCCTCATCCCTGTAGTGTTGCCTATTATTTGATTTTTACTTTTAAGGTGGATGAGAGTTAAGGAGGTAAAGAAAGAAGACATTTCAAGAGTTAAGACTCAACTAAGTTGAGACCAGTATTCACAGAATATTTTCTTGGGAGGGAAACATATTATTCCATTTTTCTGAATTATATGGAAATTTTGATTCTAAATATTTCAGATGGCTGAAGAGTGGCCTAACATTATATAATATTCAAAAGCTTGTGATTGACCATTAATACTATACAAATGAATTTGAACTTTAATGCCTATAGGAATTCACTGAAGATGAAAAGTGATTATAAGATTATAGGAGGATTTATAAGAGAAATATAAAATTATAAGAAAGTACAAAAGTGATGGTGGGCATGTGCAAATGTATATATTTATATAGTATACATTTACTTTGCATATAATGTATTTAATATATTATATGTAAATATAATATATATGATATATAGAGTATGCAAAAATGTAGAGTATAAATATATATTAAGTGTATAGAGTGCTCTGTTTGGCACAAAGTTAGTTTCAGGGTTTGTAAAGCTTCTCCCTTCTTTTTATGCTTTGCATTTTTAAGTTTTTATTTTTGCTCATGATTAAATTCACATTAATAGGAATCAAGACTGGATCTGTGATTTCTTTGTAGAAGTAACTCTTGACTGAGAAAATTACCCCTACCCTCAAGTTAGTATCTTTTCTGCCACTTATGTATCTTACAGAGTTATGTAGAGAACTGAAAGATTTTAAGTTAATTGCCCAGTGCTACAGATCCAGTATGTGAGGTGGGATCCACGGCTAGTTCTATAATCATTATATATCATTTTGAATTTTTGGCATATTTATAATAACAACAACAAGAGCAATAGTAGCAATAAATTAATGAATAAATAAGTAATGCAGAGTTCTTTTTGTCATTAGGTATATATTCTAGTAAGGGTATAGGAGAAAAATGTGAATCACAATAATTTCAAAGTATATACATTACGTTGAAAATAAAATGATATTTCAAGTCTGATGGGGAAGGTCATTAATGATGGAGGGATAAAGAAAAGCTCCATATGAAGCAACATTTCAATTCATTTACAAAAGATGGGTAGAAATTCAGCATAAGGTGGAGTAAAGGAGGGAATGCATGAAAAAGAGAAAAGGAAAAGGAGAAGAAGGACATTTCAGACACAGATAATTGCTCAGGCAAAAGAATGAAAATATAAAGGTACAAACTGTGCTTAGACAGCAAAGCAATACAATTTAGCTTGAATCATAATTGGAAATAAGGCCAAAAATTTAGAGTTTGTAATTAACTTTATTTGAGACTTCATTTGCAGGCTTTGTTCATGCTCCATTATTACTGGTTTTAATGGTGGATTAAACTTATTACCAGAATGGCCTTTACTTTCTCTTATGGATGAAGATGATAGCATATATTTCCTATATCCCTGGGTATATTTATTTTGATCTTTAGATTTCTTTACACCAGAAATAAATACATATCGTGATTGAGATTTAAAATTTAATAAAGATACGCTAATCTACTTCCTTGCTTCAAGAAATTTTGCTACTGAATCCTGTGAAGGAAAATACATATTAGCTGAAAAAATCCACTTGACATTTAAGGCTTAAGAAATCTGCAGTATATTTATAATACACATTTATTTTCCTAAACATTAACAAACAACTAAATATGTTAATTGTTCAAAGCTGTCAAAGTTAAAATGAATAGTTTGGGAATTTCATAATGTCATTCATATACTAACAGAAACTATAGGAAGTTCAACTATCCAACCATAGATTTTCAAATTAAAAAGAACCCAGTTCTTATACTGAAGCAGATGCAAGCCTAGCAAATCAGCAAAGTGAATCAGGCAAGAGTGATTAAATTAATTTATTTTAGGGTTGCAGTGTCTAAACTGAAACATTTTGCTGTTGGAAACTTATAGTTAAGTTACTCATATCTGCCAGGATGTGAAATAACATGATGAATGAAATTCTAAGGTAGAAATGTGAATACTGAGATTTGGAATCCCAGATCTGTACATGATTTGAAGAGTTTGACTTATTATAGAATTTGACATATGGAGAAGATGGAATACACAGATACACACAAACACAAACACACCCTCTCCTCAATTTCTTTCTCTTTTCTTTCGCTCTCTAAACCTGAATAAATGTCATCCATATTCATTCAATTTTCTGAGGTCACAACAATTGTCCTATAAGTGACAGCATAAAATACATATTAAGGAAACGAATATTTAAAAAAGAAAATTCATAGTTCACATGGCAAGAACAAAAAATGATGAATGAGGATTGATCTTGTACCTATAGAAAGTTAAAAAAAAAAACCCAGCCTTAGAGGAAGACCATCAGTACTTTGGATAGCTCCTCTATGAAGACTTTATGGACAAGATTCCCACAAGATAAATTGCCATTTGTCCTGGTAGAAGGGTCACTCATATTATGCATATAAGGTCATGGATCCAAAAAGTATTTAAACAGCTGAAATAAAAATGCTTTGGAGAGGGCTTTCACTTAAAATATTCCTACAGTTGTCCCAGTTTTCTTATTCACCTTACACAGACAGGTAAAAAAAAAATTAACGAGTTTCTGTCTCCCCTTAAAAAGAAATAAAGACAAAATTAAATCCTGACATATTTCATAGAATTTAATATAATTTAGATTTTCAACTAAATTTTCCAGCCTGAAGAAGCCCAAATTTCTAGTAGGATCATATTCAAACTGAATAACCGAATCATCATTTACAAGTGAAAAATGATGGGTTACTCAGCTAGTCACCTCAGAACTCCCTCCAGAGATATGTCAAACAGAGCATAAAGTTCAGAGGAAACAGAGCAGGAAGCAACAGCTGAGGAAAGAGCGACAGGCACAGCCATCTGGCATCCTCTCATTTCTGCTCCCATGTCATCATGATGCATGCTGCCCAACAGAGAGAAATGAAGAAAAAGAGTGGTAATGGGGAGAGGCTGAGAAAATAATGTAAGCTCTTTACCACTGACTCTATGGGATGTGGTACCCACTGAGGAATCAGTATTGCATAATGTTTCAGATTGTTCACATAGTGAACCTATCACATAGAGATGGGGATCAATGCGATGTGTGGAAAATTTGGCTAACCCAAAAACCTAACATGAATAGATTAAAAAAAAAACCAGAAACAATAAGTAGATCTGAAGAGAGAGGAATGGATAACAACTTCTAGTCATCCTTAATCCCACTACTATTATAATAACAAAATTAGGAAGAAAAGGTAAATTCAGCATGTCTTTTGTCCCAAGCAAACTTTTTTATGGAAATAAACTCAGAAATCCTGGTTATAGTCCCATATCAAGTCAACAAATGATCCACAGAACATAATTTTGCTTAGGTATAGACGATGTGAAATCTATCATCTCTCTGAAGAAGGCATCGTAATCTAGATGTCAAGTCAAGAATCCCAGTAACCATCAGGTATCTAGCTAGGGGGCTCATTTGTATAATCAACCCTCCCTATTATCACAGGAGTTAGGGAAATAGCAGCTTTGAAATTCTTAGCCTGGTGAGACTCCTTTTTAGGGGATGGAAAGAGTGCCATATATAAATGTATATGTATGTGTATATGTGTTTATATTGCTTCCTAAGGGCTCTCCTTTTAATGTGGGAAAGGCAGATAAGTTAAAGTAATACAATTTGGGGGTTGAATAAGGTTATTCCACAAGGTATTGTGCTCTAGTTCTTTTTAGAAGACATTTCATTCTCTTTCACTAAAAAATTTCCTCCTATTTTTCATTTTTCTGCATTTCATTTCTATTTTATATCCTCTTCAAAATTTTTGAGGCTTTTGCTTCCAGACATAACACTTCAGTTAGGGTAGGTCAGAGAGACAGAGCTAAAAGGAGGAAAGAGTAGGAAGGAAGAACAGAGGAGGAAAAAGGAAGGAATGGAGGGAGGGAAAGAGGAAGGAAGAAGAGGAGGAAAGAAGGAAGACAACTTCTTCCTAGTTCTTTATTTATAGTAGTATTGAGATTGAGGGTAGGTAGAAGTTATTTTCCACTTTTCCCTGTTCATAGAGGGGAGGGGAGGGGAGCGAAAGAAAAGAAAAGAAAAAGAAATTGAGGAGAGGGTGTCTTTGTGTTTGTATGTGTCTCTGTATGGTCTATTCCATCTTCTCCATATGTCAAATTCTATAATAGCCCAAACTCTCCAAATTTGGGGAAAGAATAGGAAAACCAGTATATTATGTAATAGAGCAGTAGGCATGAAGGTGGGAGAGGTTTGCATTTGAATAACAGCTCTGACATTTATTTAATGTGTGTCTGTAAGCACGCCACATAAATACTCTGTATCTCAATTTCCTCATATGCACAAATATATCTAGTAATAATTTAAGTCCTATAAGATTTTTAAATTGAAAATATATTATTATTGCTTCAATTCTTTTTTCAAACATCTAGCATCAACCCCAGACAAAACACTATGCAATTTAGACCACATACATGATAAAAGTGTTGTGTTTCCTTGAAATCTTAGATGATGACAAAGCGATATGTCATTATTGGTTCTTAAAAAAACATACACCATATATTTTCTCTTGATGATCCTCTTGATTTAAGTTCAATTCTTAATGAAAAATTTTAGAGTGAAATCCTTAGTATTATCTTCATCTAATTGGGGGAAATGGCCTGATTATTACTAAAAGAGTAAAAGGAAGATTGTGTGTTTTGAATCATGGAAGGAAAAATAACATTAATGAGCAATATTTCAAGAAGTGATATTTCTGTCCAATTTTAAGTCAACTCAACCAAGATGCAATAAAAGTCTTTAAAAATATATTAGACAATCTAAAGCCACTATGTCCATGCCACTCTTGAAAAAAGTTCTCCTTGGGAAAAAACCCTCAAATTTAGTAATAATCGATTAATCATTCAAAACAGGATAATTTTGGAGATATAAATGTCTGGAGATGAAATATCCAGAGTAATCAGATATATTAGGTCTGTATACATACTAGAATATATTAGATGGTAAGATTCTATTGACTTGTATCCCCAGAAGTATTTAGCAAACTTCTATGGAATAAGGGCCGAAAAGAGGGAATTTAGCTTGGTTTTTTTTCTGTATAATTATGTGGTAGAAAGAGGGGAAGAAGATATAGCTAAGGGTGAAAAAGGCAAGGGATTGAGATAAAGCCAAGACACCAAATCCAAGGGAAAAATTAGTCTAGCCTTTGTCAATGAAACCAGAAGCACTGAATTGAGTGGAGATCCTACAAAAATAATTCATGATGTTTGAAGGATTTTATACAAATTCCTTTATTTTGTTTACCAACCCATGATACAACTGGTGAGAGTACTTTAGGACATCTTAACTCCTTCAGGTATAATCTTTTATTGCTCTTATTTACAAACATTGTCTATGAGACCTTATATTTGCCAAAGTGTTTCCATTTCTGTAGAATTGTTAGAATTGTGTCTCAGTCATGGTTCAGGGAATCTTGTGTCATTAATTGTATCCTTGGTGTGAGTCCTGACCAAGGGATAGGATGACTTCCTGAAGAGTAAAAGGTAAAGAAGAATTGTCTTCTAGATAATTTAGGCAGTTATGCTAGGAGATAATATTTAAATGATAACTACCACCTCATCCTATGACATCTTTTCTTTATCTGAGGGACAGATAATCCATTTTATAATGAGACACACACAAACACACACATACATACAGAAATTGTTTAGATTTAAAATGTGAGCAACCCTTTTAACAAGGATCATCTGGTTAAATTATTAGTGAGGTGTTACTTACATAAATAATTATTTTATTTGTCCAGATTTTTATTGAGAGGGGTGGGAAGACAGAAAGGGAGTGTTGCATACCATGTAGGGGGAATGGTCTATGGATTGGAAAGAAAACATATAAGGAAAGATTATAGACACCAAAGACAAACTTTATAGAAAATTTTGCTTAAGACATTTTAGTGAAGGTTGAGCATGTTGGAGATGAGACAAGATGGTGAATAAGCTTTCTGATAAATTGCTGTAGTCTCTTTTCTAGTATTTTATTTAAGATTTTTGCATCTATATTGGTTAAGGAGATTGGTCTATAGTTATCTATCTTTGCTTTTGGTTTTCTGTCTTGGGTATCAGTACCATATTTGAGTCATAAAAAGAATTTATTAAGACTCCTTTATTTTGTCAAGTAGTGTGTATAGTATTGGGATTAGTTGTTCTTTAAATCTTTGAGAGAATTCACTTGTGAATTCTTTTGGTCAGGGATGAAACAAGATGAAGGGGGAATACTATTATGTATGAATATTCTCTTTTTGGTCAAAATAAGGCTCTTGAAGAGTAACTGAAGTTCAGTTGAGATTTCCCATTTCTTTTCTTCTCTAAAAATCTTTTAAGCTTTTTTAACTGTTACTTTTCAGTAAAACATGTACCTTAACTAGAGTATTTTTTAACTATAATACAAGTGTGTATGAGGGAAAATATAGCATGCCCCATAAGTCTCTGAGCCTCTAGGACAATAATAAAAATGCCAGAATATCAGTTTCTTTATGACTATATACCTAAAATTTAGGGTGTGGTGTCAGGAGTGTGACAGAGACTTTAAGAAGATATGGATCCCTTTTGAAAATGTTATAATGACAGTATAGACTGGGAAGGAGGAAGAGCTTTTTTGTAAGATACTGAGAGAAGACAGAGGGAAAATAAGAGAGAGAGTCACCTGCCTCAGCTGAGGAAGAAGAAAGTTATTGAAAGTTTACTCTGAGATACATATGTTTCATTAGTGGATTTTTCAAAATCTTCATGCCATTTACACAGAGACTTTGCCATGAATTTCAGGGGGATTGTTTTCTTCACCATTAATTTGGATAGGGGACCTTAAGCCTTGAAATTTGTATGTTTTGAGAATGGTTTCTCTATTTTTAATTATTTTAGTCCAAATTCTATTTTATTCTTAGCTTGATACAAACTACTTTAGATAGCTTTCCAATTTCCAAGCTGAGTTGATGTGGATGCTTGAGTTGTATGAAGTGCCATCATAATTCCAGTGCTTTATTGAACCCAGTAAACTGGGTGAATGCAAAGTTGAGTAATATTCAGATTATATCATGTTTTACATTATCCCTAATTAACACCCTCATTATGTTTAATTTTAAAAATTCAGCCTAGAATACTTTGACTTTCAATTTCTTTTGTAGATTGTGACAGTTATTGAGGGGTTAAAATATATAAAATATGACTAAATATTATTTTTAGCTAGTGATGTGTTTACCACACATTTGTGAAGTGTAAGATTCAAGGCCATTGTATGCAAACCCAAAGCTCTTTGGGGCTTTTATGTAGAAGTCTAATTTCTCTGTAAACACTTTATGCAGTCTCTTGAGACAGTATTTAACTCAAGTTCCAAATGATCTTTTGGCCCAACAAACATTTCTTGTAAAGTATATTTTAGTTTGTTTGAAGTGTGAAGCAGATGAGTGTTAAGTTTTGTTGACATTTTGACTAGGATGAATGAAAGAGAAGAGTTTTTGGTATCACTACTGTTAATTGACTGGTGACAATTTAGACTGAGTGTTCAAAGAAATGATGTTTGGGCAAGTTCCCAATCTCAAACTGTAATTATTTTTGAGAATTTGTGCTAAAATCTTTGAAGCATATAAATGATTTATATAAGTGGAACTGATTAGATTAAGTTTTTTAATATTATTACCAAAAAGAATGTTCAGTGATAAATTCAAAAATTATATCTGGTCCTTAGGAAATGAATGGTACTCACATTTTTGTACTATCAGGATCCTATTGGAGTTGTAACTTTTGTATTTTTTCTCTTATTTCCTTTTTAAAACTCATTGGAGAATTTGACTTTACCCTAAATTCCATTGTCATCTTTTGCAGTAAGGTGATTTATAATGTAAAAGTATACTAATTCAATTATCTTTATTTTAAACCCTTACCTTCCGTCTTGGAGTCAAAACTGTGTATTGGCTCCAAGGCAGAAGAGTGGTAAGGGTAGGCAATGGGGGTCAAGTGACTTGCCCAGGGTCACACAGCTGAGAAGTGGCTGAGGCCAGATTTGAACCTAGGACCTCTGGTCTCTAGGCCTGACTCTCATTCCACTGAACTACCCAGCTGCCCCCTTAATTCAATTATCTTAAAGTAGATTAGCTTCTTTTAGAATGTCTTTTGATTTTCTTCTATATTCCTTGTTTGCCCAGTTACAAAACTAAAACTATTCATGAAAGTAACATTATTTGGTATTTAAAAATTTGGAACATTCTTTCTATTTGTTATTTATTTATAACACCCCTGTGAAATATGCATATTCCTCATTTTAGATAAGTAAATTGAAATATTGAGAGATTAGGTGCCTTGGCCATGGTCACATAGCTAGGATTGTCTAAAACAGGACTTAAATTCAGGTCTTATGGACTCCAAGAGCAGTTGAACTCATTAAAACTAGTATATATATAAAATATTCAATGTAAGAAGGGGTATTTCTCATTCCTTTCCTTTTTAGGTCATCAAAGAGTCACAGAGAGGGCCATTGTGTTCCTTTTGAACCTTGTTGGACTTAGAATCACAGTATTTTATTATTAGAAATAATCTCAGAAACCAAATTCTTCATGTTTTATGAATGAGAAAACTGAGGCTCAGAAATGAGCTTTAACTATAGCAAAGTAACAATATATTATGTTTCAAAAATTGTTTGCAAATATATATTCTTTTTAAATTTTGTTTCCAAATTACATGTTGGTAAATCTTTTTAATATTCTTTTTCTGAGATTTTGATATTTGTGTTCTTTCCATTCATCTCCTTCCTTGCCCCTAACTAAGAAGGTAATATGATATAGGTAGTATATGTTATCAGATAATTCATATTTCTATGTCTGTTAAATTGTGAAACAGGAAACATATTGTTTCAATGAGAGAAAAATTCACGGAGGAAATAAAGTGAAGAATGAGATTTTTCAATCAGCACTGGGACTCTACATGTTCCTTTCTTGGTAGTAGATATCCTTTTGTGTCCCCAGTTCTTTGGGTTTTCTTTAATACTTGACTTGTTGATAATAGTTAAGTCATTTACAACTGGTCACCATACATAATTTTTGTTACCATATACAACATTCTCCTGATTCGTCTCACCTCACTTTGTATCACTTCATATAAGTCTGTGTTCTTTTGTGATCATCTTGTTCTTTATTTCTTATGACACAATAGTATTGCTTTACAACCATAAACCAGAACTTATTCAGCCATTTCCAAAGTGATGGATATCCCTTCAGTCTCCAGTTCTTTGCCACCACAAAAAGAGTGTATAAGAGAGTGTGTGTGTGTGTCACACACACACACATACACACACACACACACACACACACACACACACATATATATATATATATATATATATATATATATATATAAACATATGGGTTCTTTTTCCCTATCTTTAATAATGCAGACGTAGTAATGGTATAGACATACACATTCTTATTTTTTTTGCTCATTATCTCTTTTTAGCTAATAGCCAAACTTTTGCGGTAGGTGTTTCAGGCATTATTATGTTACTTAATATGGAAATGCAGTCTGAGGGAAGTTAAATGGCTTAGCCCAAATCACATAGCTAGGAAGTTTAAGGACCAGAATTTTTAACTCAAGTCATTTTGACTCTCAAGTCTTGTTCTTTTTGCTACATGATGTTATATAAAGAGAAAAAAATGTATTTTTCCTTCAAAGGGAAGATTAGATGAATAGAGAAGACATTTTTAGTTTTTGAACTTAATATTTACTAATGATTTTTTATTGGACCAGAATGTAAACAAGGCAAATAGAGATAGAGTTTTTTGGGAAGATGGAGGTGATTATCCTCTTTGCATTCATTTTTCATTTTTCTACTCACCTCCCCTTGTGAATAATCAAGAGCTGACTCTATATTGTCAAATAAATTTTAAGTGTTAGGAGGAATGACAAGTTTAAAAAAAGCAATTATTCTCTTCTTGTTTTTGTTTTTTGTTTATGCAATCTGGAATTTGAGGTTGAGGTATTCAAAAAGCAGCTCCAAAAACCACAGGAGGGCATTAGCTAAAATGGTTGATAAATTATAAAGATGGAGGCAGTGGAGCAGTCAATATGATGCTATCATTAGACTGAATGTCTGGCTGACCCAACACCTTCATTCTGGTTTTCCTAATAAAGAAATGAGCTCTTGTTTTTTCCCTCCCTCCTGAATGTGTGCTGAACCTGAAGATTACATGAAAAAGATTTCCCAGCCTTTCCATGCATTAGGACCTGAAAAGATTCACCTCTCAAACGCTCCATTCCAGACACCGAGGTATCTGCTGAAGCCCAGCCGAACATGCATTTGCCCCAACAAAGAATTTAATGTTGTTACCATCAAACCTGCAAGTTCCTTCGAAGCCAGCAGTACTACTTTATCATTTTGTTTCCCCATGGTAAATTCCAACTATGCCCTTGCATTGCTGTGACCACCTGTTCTTCCACACCTGTTTCAATTTATAAACCATATGCTTCAGTCACAGTCGAGAACCACGGTAGACATGATGCGATTTCTCATAAATATTTCATAAATTTGCTGCTCTCTGCACTTCAAAATAATTCGAAGGCATTGATTTTACTGAAAACCTCAACAGAGACTGGGTATTCGCTCTTTATTATCACTATTCCTTAGGCAAAGAGATATAAAGCTCACTGAATCATAAAATAACCCATATTGGGACCAGGGTAGCACTGCTAAGTATTTATGCTATCATTCTAAAGTGAACCCTACTGTGATATATGGTAAAGAAATACAAAACTAATAATTTGGTCTGTGATGCAAAGGGGTTTATAGAAAAACAATAAAAATGATAATTTACACTACCATAGGAGAATAAAAACTAGTGTCTGACAGGACAATCAAATATTCACCAAGGGAAATAATGTTTTTGATGTTAGGTTGAAATTTAAATTTATTAAGTGCTCATTTCCCTTATGAAGTATAGTATTTGAACAAAGCAAAGTTTCAACATAGCTCATCGTAGCATGGATAAGGCAGCAGGATCCAGTGTATATACTTCTGGACTTTGCTTCAGCAGATATTTTTATAATAACTTGTTTTGTAACGATATGAGTCACTTCAATTCTTGGTTTCTTGGTTACTTCACCTGGAAAAGGGAGAGAGTTGGATTAGACAAAATCTGATATTTGTAGTAAGGTGTCCAGGGTTTACTCATTCAATTGATAGGAAGTATAGCCTTTATTGAAGCAAGCTTTCTTAAATATTCTTTTTTATTCAGAACCAAAACTTGCAAAACCTGCTTCATCCAAGCTATTGAAAATGAGAGATCATTGTTGATACAAGTCTTCAAATTGTTCATTTTTATACTGTTGGTCCTATTTAAATTGTTCTTCTGGCTCCTTTCACTTCTTTTTGCATCAGTTCATATGACTAGTCATGTCTCTTTGAAATAAGATCTTTCCTCCTACCTTAATGCACAATAGTATTACTTTAAATTATTATACATTCCTATTCAAATGATGAGTCTTTTCTTAGTTTCTAGTTTTTGTTACCACAAAAAGAACTGCTATGGTGATTTTTTTTACATTTAAGACTTTTTCTTCTTTCTTTGGTTTCTTTGGCATATAAGTGTATAAATTAAATCAAAGGACACCTTTTTGTGTGCAATTCCAGATTTCTTCCTTGTAATTGGTTGATGAGGTCCATCTATTTAGCTTGAGGCCACATGGAATCTGCCCATCTAATCTAAAGCTTTAATTTACTTAATGTCAAGCTTTGGATTCACTATAGTTAAAACTAAATATCTAACATCTACTCCAAACTTAGAATTAGACACTAAGTGAATCAGAATCAGTAAAGTAAATAAAATCTTAAATGTTAATCCATGGTCATAATTTTTCCTCTAGAGATGAAACTAATTAAGTCTATCTGGAATCATGTATCTCTCTGAAGCATGTTTTCTTTTTTAGCCATTTATGTCTTTGCTGCTACAATGACTTATGATGGTTGTAACATCACAAATTATGTGAATTATGATGCAATAATATACTACCTTGAATGTTGTTCTTTTTTAAGAAGACCTCTCTGATTCATAACCAGAGGGATGCTTATGATGGAAAATAGAAGACTTGGTTGGGTTTAAGTGTAGGATAGCAATCCAGAGGATAGAATCAGGATCATTGAGTAGAAAGTTGCATTTTAGAATTATCCATGTCTGGAAAAGATTGCTCTGGGAAGAAAAGAAGAGACCATTCATTGAAGGTCTTCTACCAGAAGTACACTAACACATTACAGAGATTTTGCAAAGTGCACTATGATATAGACATGGACTAGAGTAGATGGTGAGAGACAGAGAAGGAGAAGGAGGGAATTCCTGTCTTGAATATTATGCTTTTGTTGATAGAACTTTGACTTCCAGTGAGAACTGATTGACAGCTCTTCAGATTTCAAGTCCATAATTTTTTTAAACTTTCTGTGCCACTGTTAGAAGATTTTGCTAAACATGTAACACACCATCAGTCTTAGAAAGGAGTCAGTCCTTCCAGATTTCATTTGATACATCTTACAAGAAGAAAAGATATGACAACAAGGCTATGTCCCAAAGCCATTCTTGTGATAATTTTCAAATTCTAGTCTTACAGTCATTCCCCAATGCCATATATCAGTGTGCAGTAATTCCTTTAAATGCTACAAAGCAGATCTGAGCCAGGCAGTTCAAATAAATTTCAAGAACACTGATAAAATTGTGGATTAACTATTAAATTGTGTGAAGTCTTCAGATACTAATAAAAAGAAAGAAAACAAGCCTCAAAGAGCTGTAAAATAGAAGTTAGGTTTAAATAGCTTTTATTTTCCTGAGTTTTGATTCATTCTCCTTCTTTATTTTCTCCTAATTAAGGTTTGCAGAGTGTTTTAGGAAAACAGCTTAACAGTATAAAACTGTTTTCATATAATGCTCATCAGAATCAACAACTTTTTCACACCCAAGTGGGCAGTAATTTTCCAGAAACTGACATTTCTATGTCTTTCTTGTAAATCCTTATATTTATTTTTGTTTCCTTGCTTTGGTGCAGGAGAATTGTTTAATTTTTATTTCAGCAGCTCTGCTTTTTGTTCCATGAACCAAATGCTTCTTAAGTGATGCTGAAATAATTCATCCATTCATCCTTTTCCTGAAATAAACAAACTCAATCCTTATTTTAGTTTACTTTAAACTGAACTAATTCCCTTTCATCTTTTGATAGTATTTGGGCATTTATTCTTTCAGCGAATATTACCTGAGTCTCTGCTGTGTTTACCTTTCATGATCAGGCAGTATGGTGCAATGAGAGGAGTATTGAACTCAGAGGCAAGACCTGGCTTCAATTTCCTGTTCTGATATTTGACTGTATAATCCTGTTAGTCACTTTTAAAATGAGAAACTTGTACGAATCACCTCCAAATTCCTTTCTATCTCTAAATTTATATCTTCATCATTCTATTCTACTTCAGGTACCTACCAAGATGGTCATACTTTAAGCTTCCCCATCAACCAAAGCTACTCTACCTCTAAAATAGAACTAGCCACTGATTAATTCTTTCAATATACAGGATGGATGCACATTTCCCCAAGGGAATTTCCCTAAGGAGAAATGTATGGTGATCAACTTAACTCTTATCCCACTCCCTAAATATTGTTTCTCCTAACCTAAAGTAAATAAAATGAAGGTGGAAATGGTGATCTTGCTTGAAGGTCTAAATAAAAGTTAGCTATGATGCTTCAGTAAAGTTTCTCTCTCAGTAGAAAAGCCAGTAATGAAACACTCTGCCCCAGGGGATCAGAGAGGTGAGTGGGTCAGCTCTTGTACCCACAAGCAGTGAGAACAAGTGTTCCCCAAAGAAGGGTGACCTGGCTTTTATACCCAGGTCTCCAACAGCCCTCAACTGTCCCCTCTCCTGGAATTCTGGGGGGCACTATGGAATTCTGTGAGGCAGCTTTGACCCCTCTCAGGATCATAGATCCTACAGTAAATAAAGCAAAGAAAGTCCCTCCCTTCAAGAGTTTTACATTCTTTTGTGGTAAGTTGGAAAGTGAGTATGGGTTTGGGAAGGTGCATGTGTGATGGCATGGCTGGAGATGCCACATGTATTCTCTGACAGCTTGGAAATGTGCAAAACAAGATTAAATCTGATCTGTCAAAGTCCAGAGAAGGAAAATGATTACTGAGATAATAGAACAAAGGCAACATCTTTTTGTCTGGCTCCATTTTATTTGATAAAAATCCTTAACGAGGTCAACAACCATTAACTAAAGTATGATACCTCCATTAAAAATGTTAATATAATCCCAGGTCTCAAAATTATCTTTCCATTTTTAGTATCTCTCTATGTAGGTGGGACTTAATCTATAAATATATACACATCTGTGTAAAATCTCTTCCAGAATTTATTTTATAAGCACTGCTACATAATTAAAACATTTAGAATAGGTGTATGCTTTCTCTATTTGCAGTGTACTTATAGAAACCATTAAATTCTGTCCCTTCTAAAAATAGCATTGTTTCCATAGTAACTAATGTATTTCAAAGTGAACATGAACATTTGAGGAACTCAAGTAATGTTCAGAACAACCCTCTTGAGCTACACCTTAAGGGCAATATAGACTACTTTAAACAATGACAAAAAGCCTCTTTTTCCTTTCTATGGATGTCTGTCTGTGAATGTGTTGTTGAGCCTTTGGCTAGATGTTAGAGAGAAGCAGGTCATTTTGTATTGTTAAATAGTTTTATGAGAGGGTAAAGGTGATGTCAACTTCAGAGATGAGCACATTCAGAGCTACAGTTCACTCTGTTAAAGGTCCATTGTACTAGGTATAGAGTTGGCATCTAGGTTTGGCTGCAGTGCTCCTATTACTCCAGATATGGAAGGGCTGCCTTTATGTAAAGTATCCCTGAGAGTCTTTTCCACTCCTGCTGGAAACCATTCAATTGGAACATGCCTCCCTGGAGCCATTGACTTGTCTCTTCTCCAGCTAGATGCAATCCTAGTAAAAATCATCTGAAAATTTCCTGTATTAAAAGTTATTAAAAGTTCAGTTATCATGGACTTGGGAGCAATGTTTTCAGGGATATGGAAATCATTTGGAGATAGGAAAAATGGCAATTATAAGCAGAAACTTCTCTGGACAGAGAGTGGTTTCCATGATTATTTTCCAGGATTCAATGAAGGAACTAGTTCAGTCTTATTTGACATTAATAAATGATCTGAACAAGAAAGGGTTTAATGAAATCTTCAAGTTTAAGGTAATAAAAACAGAGGTCCATAGATCTACAGGTGTAAGTTATTTAAGAACTATCTAGTTCAATTGATCCTTTTTTTAAATGTCATGAACCCCAATGGCAGTCTAGTAAAATCTATAGGTCTCTTTTCAGAATGGTACTTTGTTACTTACATTAATAATTGAATGAAATGCTAAATTTCTTTAATAAGTAGTGAAAGTAAAGACAGGACAGTGCTATGTCCAACTGATTATGTCACACTCAGAAATTATTCTTAATACAATCTTCTTAATCAATAAAATGAAAAATAATTTTGTTTTTCCTCTGGATCTACTGGTAGAGTAATGTTGGAACATATAAAAGCTCCCGTCAGATGTCCAAGCCCTCCATTCCACTGGCAGGTAGTTTTTCCAGGAAGACTGACTACAGAGAATAAAAATTAGAGCCATCTGAGCCTATCCCTGAAGTCTTCTGATAAGCCTCTGCCATACCAAATGATAATACAGAACCAGTTTCCCTAGGATTTGGGGTTATATTGCTGCTAGTTCTATAGAAACAGATATTTCTGCTGGAATGGAAAAGCAGAACTATAAAGAGAGAATTTTGCAGCAAAGAGAGCCTTCACTATAGTAGATGAGCTGTGTTCCACATCAAGACAGGAAAGGTGAGCATCAATTTTTTTCTTCTAAACCTAGTTAAGCATACAGCATATGAAAAATGTTATCTTACAGCAGATTCAATCCAAACTCTCTGGACTACTCTGTGCTCTTATAGATGAAATTTCAATAGGATTATTTGTAGGATGTCAGAGGTAAAAGGGACCTTTCAGGCCATAGGATCATAGATATAGAGCCTGAAGGCATCTCAGAGGTCATCGAGTCTTACTTCATCCTTTCCCCCTCATTTTTAGATTAAGAAACTAAGGTATAACTTCTGAATTTACTTCAATGGAGAGTTGGTCTAGAGATATACTAAAATGTGTAAAAAAATAATAATTTAAAACAGAATAGCACTTCAGTATTTTCCTAAGGATTTTCCATACCATGCCTTTTTGATCTAGCCAGTAGTCTAGTTCAGGTCCCCATCCGTCAGTCAGTTGTCAATAATGATTAATTAATCATCTGTTGTGTGCCAGGCTCTGTTCTAAGTATGAAGGAATATAGAGAAAGGCGAAAAGACAATCTTTGCTTTCAAGGAGTTCGTAATCTAATGGACTCTCCCCTTGACTATTACAGTATTTCAAATGCATCTATAATCATCTTACTTTTTATGGTTGAAGATGGGAAAATGATTGAAAGCAGAGTTGAAATATAGACTAAGACTGAAGAATTTAATTCCATGACAAAGGTTAACTGAAAAATTGTATAAAATATTGTTGTAATTATAAGTTAAATAAAAATTGTACTTAAAATCACACTAATTCTATAGACAGCTCAAAGCAATCATCAAAATGAAAATTCCTAGTTTTTAAAAAATAATTCAGTGTGCTAATCCCAATGTACATAAATTATTAGCAACAGTAGCTTTTCTCTTCATTCTATTCATACAGATGACAATGTGATTTCCCCAAAGTGTAAGTCCAATAATGAAGGACTCTACTACTTAATAAATTCCAGCCCCTCCCCCTGCAACTGCCAGACTCCAACTCACTTTTCCAACCTTATTATAGATTGTTTTCTCATATAGGAGAAATTGTCCATTCTTGCTTCCCCTAATACACCATAATCCATCTCTTGACTTTTCAGTTTTGCACTGACTGATGTACATTCCTGAAATGCATTCTCACCTCACATCTGCCTCCTGGAATCCTTTGTTTCCTTAAACCTGAATATATTTTAATATAATTGTTTATAGGAAGTTTCTCTGAGAATGGCCTCATTTCTTAAATATACAGAGGACTGAGTCAAATTTATAAGAATACAAAGTATTCCCCAAATGAAAAAGGGTCCAAGAATATGTACAGAAAGTTTTCAGAGAATGAAATTGAAACTATCTGTAGTCATATGAAAAATGCTCCAAATTACTATTAATTAGGGAAATGAAAATTTAAACATCTATGAGATAACACCTCATGCCTCTAAGATTGGCTAACGTGACCAAAAAGGAAAATAATAAATGTTGGTGAGGATATGGAAAAAATTGCTATACTAATACAGTATTTGTGGAACTGTGAACTGATTCTACTGTCCTGGAGATTAATATGGAATCAGACTTGAAGGAGCACAAAACTATGGATTCCTTTTGACCCAGCAATACCACTTCTGGGTCTCACAAAGAAATAAAAAATGAGGGAAAACAAACTACGTGTACCAAAAAATAAAAATAGTGGCGATTAATTGGAGACTATAGGGCTATTCATTATTTGGGGAATAGCTGAACAAGTTGTGGTATGTGGTTTTAATGAAATACTATTGTGTCATAAGAAATGACAAACAGGCTAAATTTGGAAAAAACTTGGAAAGATTTCTATGAACTGGTGCAAAGTGAAGTGAGCAGAGGCACAAGAATAATATATATAATAACAGAAATTATATATGGTAACAGAAATATAAGATGATCAACTCTGAAAGACTAAATCATTATCAGCAAAACCAGTTCCCAGGATATCCACAAGGGACTCAAGGTGAAAAATGCTATCTACAGACAAAGAAGGAATTATTGGAGTCTGATTGTAGATCAAAGCATGCTATCTTCCACTTTATTTCCTTCATAAGTTTTTTGTCTTCTGTCACAATATGAGTAATATAGAAATATGTATTATTGAGGGTATTGGTAAAACCTATATCATACTTTATACTGCCTCCATGAAGGGAAAGAGAAAGGAGGGAAGGAGAAAAATCTTATTCCTAAAATGTCAGAAAACAATTATCAAAAATTGTTTCTATATGTAACTGAATAAATAAGTTAAGTTTTTAAAATTGCTAGTGCTAGCTTCCTTTCTATTACATCATACTGCCTAGAAGTAAGTAACATGCAATATATTCACCTCCTTATTTCTTAGCCCATCTCTCTTAGCTTGCTCCTTCACTGCCATTGTTTGGAAGTCATGGGAGCCTTCCATTTCCCTCTCTGACTACCTTACTCTTTTTTTTTAAACTTTCACTCATTAATATCCCTAGAAAATCAGGAATTAGCTCTTACCTCTATCTCCAACAGGGAATGAGATCCAAACATAAATTGCATGCCCCTTTAAAATTCTGAAACCATAACATTATTATAATCATTATACAGAGCATAAAAGGTATAAATGGATAAGACAGAAAAAAGTTTTTGAGTTGAATTAATTTCTGATAATATACAATTTGCAAATCATACTCTTGTATTTATTGAGTCCCTCAGCATTTTCCGTCATAGTGTTTCTTTGCTTCCAGACATCTTCACTAAGCATAATTCTATAAATAAAAGCTTTGTTATTCCATAATCTTGCTGACTTCTGGAGATTGATAGGCCAGGTTGGTGTTCATGCCAGGTATTGATTTCTTCATTCAGGCCCTCCTACTTTCCTGTGTAGCCTATTTGAAACTTCCCATTTTCATATATACTTTCAACTAGTTGCAACATATTTCACTAGGCACCCATACCTAAGCCCCCATTCCCAACAAACCTCAGCATATTATAAAATTGCATAAATGATATTTTATCTCATTTGAACTCGTGGTTTACCTTTGTGGTGTTGTCTCCAAAACCTGTTACACATGTGTCAAGATTGACAAAATGTTAAACTGGAAGGAACCTGAGGGATCATCAACTCAATCATTTTATAGGTGAGGAAACTGAGGACTAGATCATTGTAGTGACTTGTTCAGGGTCATATAGCAAAGTAGAGTAAGATCTGGGACTTTAATCTAGAAATTGACTCCAATTCCAGTGACCTTTCTGCTATACCATAGACATAATAAAAACATGTCTTTCTACATCTAAACTTTTTGTACCAATTAATAAAAAATTTAAGTTCTTTAATAAAATGCTTTAATTTTAGTACTATTGGTAGAAGTACAGATGTAGATGGAAATTCTCTGAGGGTCTTGAGGTCCATAAAAGCAAAGGCCATGACTTTAATTTTTTATATCTTTCCAAACATTTCTTTGGGGATCATAAAAAAAGTAGGCACTTAGTAAATAAGTTTTGGTTCATTATTTTTTAATGTTGATACAATTTTATTAATTATTTTCTGACATTTTGCAATTACTGTTCTCTATCTCCTCATCCTTCCCTCACCAAATGGCAAATAATATGATATAGATTGTGCATATGTTATCATAAAATACATATTTCCACATTCATGATGTATTGAAAGAAGACACATATTGCTCATATTAGAGAAAAATTTGTAGAGGAAATAAAGTGAAGAATGGTATGCTTCAATCTTCATTCAGAATTTGTCATTCCTTCTATAGCGGTAGATAATCTTTTTCATCATGAGTCCCTTAGAGTTTTCCTGCATCCTTTCATTGTTGATAATATCTAAGTCATTCACAGTTGATCATCACTTTGAATTGCAATTACCATGTTCACATTCTGCTTCTGTTCAATTCATTTTCCATCACTTCATATAATAAGCCTTCTGAATAATAGGTTTAGTCTCTATATATGCCCTAGTTATTAAAAAGAATTTAGCCTATCCATACAAGAAAAAAAATTAGAATGACCATTTTTCAGATTATAGTGTGGGATATATAAGTATCTACACAGAAATGCATAAATTTATATATGTACATATAAATATATACATATAAATGTATTTATACATATTCTTATGTACATATACTAACATAAATATATAATATTTTATGCACAAGTACATCATATATATAAACATATATACATATAATATGTTTATTATGTATATGTGTATACATTGCAAATGTATTGTGATTTTGATTCGAAACAGAAGGAGAGGGTAGAGCAGGCTGGAATATCTTTGAGAAAATCTAAAGTTCTTTTAAATGATATTAGGCTTCTTCAGAGGAAAAAAAAACTATCTTTAAAATACCAATAGTCAACTGCTAATGCTATATGGCTACAAGTCATAGAATAATTAAAGTTCAGTATTTTATCAAAAGAATATGAAGTATGCAGAGTGCGAACAGATTGCAACACATTACAAACAAGGAGTTATGAAGAAGTGTAAAAGCAGTGGTACCAAACTCAAGTAGAAAGCGTGTCTTTCAAAACTATACATAAAATTCTGCCGGGATTGTATTGACTCAGAAAACTACATGCAAATAATATCTATATTGTACATTTCTTTATTTTTCAATATTTAACAATTTTACTTTACTCTTTGGGGTCCTCAGAGGAGTGATGTTGGTTGTATTGTGGCCTAAAAGTTGCATGTTGACACCTTTGGTATAAATAGATGTTATTGAATCTACTAATAGGTAATATGATTATCTATGTCCATGAGATAAGAGGGACAAATGATCAATCAATGACCCATCCTGATATTCTGTATCCTTTTATTTTCAATAAAACTCAAGAAATACTTTAGTATATGAGACTTTCTCCACTAAAAACAATGGAACTAAAACTTTTGGATCGTGACATTATAGTCTTAGATATGCTTCTAGGGGAATAAGAATTAGTAGTAAAGAGAATGAAAGTAAGAAAATCAGCTAAAGTGGACCAAGTATATATAGAGAATATCTTGCTAGAGGTAACACAATTTAGGAGATCATTTGAGGCTGGATGTACCTTATATCTGAAAAAGAGAATAACATCAATTGTGTAGAAACTATTATTATTGCTCTTACTGTTCTTATAACTTGACATTAATACCAAAAATAAAATATTAAGAGAATACAAGTATGAAAAAGTTATGTTTACAAAAAATGAATTCTTAATAAAGGTATTGGTAGAGAATAAGCAGGCATTCACAAGCAGTATTCAATGGTAGGCTCCAACATTATCATTTCATAATTGATTGAAGGTTATACTCTAATGTCCCACTGTGCTGATCATTTGCATTTGTTTTGCTAGATTAAAATGCTGTTTTAGGCTTTTTTCAATAAGGTATCACCTATAGATACAATAAATTCATTTAAGATGCCTTGAAACATTTAACACAGAAATAACTCAGTTTGGTGGTCCTTTGTTCATGTCTGATAAGGAATAAAGCAGGAGATGTATGACTTTCCAAAGTTGTCTATCACTGTGATGAGGATTTAACACAAAATCCAGATTTAAAAGGGATCTCCCTCTGTATCATGAGATTCTTCAGATATTTAGTTATATGTGGGGACTGTGCTTGGTTGGATCAAATCCTGTGGGACTGTAGAGACTGGTAAAAAATCTGCATTACTTGAAGGAGTCTGGACTGAATAATCACACAAAATCCTAGTTAATGATGTCCAGATTATGTTATGCAACTGGATAGAGAGACTACTCAGCTTATCTATCCATATGTAGATTTAGACTGCAGTACACATTTATCATTGGTTGGGCCCAGAGTTGAATAAAATAGAGGAGAGCAAATTTGATTGCTTTCTGGAAGTAATGGCCTGAAATTTTTCATGAAGTAAAACTATATCTTTTTATTAACAGTGTTCTATTCTGGTATTGCTCTAAAGCAGTGAAATATGGAGCTCAACATTAAACATTGTGAACTTATACCATAAACAGAGAAACAGAAAAACAAATAGTGGGTGTGAATAGGCTGCAACCTATAATTAATAAGGAATTTTAATGAAGAAGAGGAGTAAAAGAGGTCATCAAGGGATTCAGTGATAGAAAGAAAAGATTGGCTATCCAGATGGTAAAGATAAGAGATATTGGAAAGTAGAGTGCTTAGGAGCCCTGGTACCCTCACGATCTCAGGGAAAAGGAAGTCCTTAGAACATTGGATAGACTCCCTTTGGACTTGTGGAAATGTAAGAATGGAGCACTGATGGAAAGTCATGGACAAGAGTGGCACAGGATCATAAAGCTTGATAACAAAGGCTTGAAATAGTAGAGGGAATAACAATAGCAATGAGAAAATAGATCCATTGAAAGCATGTGATATTGGTTGTATTGTGCTAAAAGTTGCATGTTGACACCTTTGGTATAAATAGATGTTATGAATAGGTTGATGGGGATATAATTGGGGATATAGATAGACTCTAAGTAATCACCCTAATGCAAAATATTCATAATATGGAAATAGGTCTTTATCAATGACAGATGTAAAACCCAGTAGAACTTCTATTGGCTGTGGGAAGGGGTAGAAGGAGAGGACGGAAATAACATGAATCATGTAACCATGGGAAAATATTCTAAACTAATTAATTAAATAAATATTTTCAAATAAAAAAAAAAGAAAGCATGAGATGACAGTCAGCTAAGAAGCAATTAAAGTTTATTCCCATTACTGTATAGGCTTTTCCTTCTAACTTTCTTCTCCAGCTACATAATCAATTTTTGTTAATTTGTGGGTGAGATAGTTGTATTTTCTCTTGCAGATCTTACTTTTTATTTGACTAACAATTACTACATACCACATTGATTCCTTTCTTTCTAGATATATTCCACTCCCACTACCATGCAGACATATGTTAAAGGCAAGCCCATAAACTTAATCATGTCTCCTTCAAGAAATATCTGGAAAAGAAAAATCCTGCTTAATTTTATATAATCACAATTTGAAAGTTTTTTTCCTAAAATAGATTTTATATCAGATGCTATGAACTTTTTGGGAAGAATAGTGAAACTGGGGAACTTCTTAGGTCCTTTTGAATAAATTCTTAAATGATTGTTTTTTTATTTTAGTTTGTAGAAAATAACCAGATAATAAATAACCCATAGCCAATTTTAAGTAGGAAACTATCTTTATAGAATCTCAGAATTTTAGAATTTGAGATTTTAGATTTTATTTCATCCAAGTCTTTAATTTGCAGGTGAAGACTAAGAAGACAGTAGAGATTAATTGACTTAGCCAGAATAACACAACTTGTTAATGTCAGAGCTGGACTAGAATGTGAGGCTCTTTTATCCTTAGGGTTGAGTTCTAGCTTTTTTTTTCAGTTAGCATACAGATAATTCAATTGAACACGGTAAGCATGCATTAAGGACCAATATGGTGAAAAATGCCATGCTTGGTACTTAGGTACCCAAAGATGAAAAATAGCATCCTCCTGCCCTCAAGGAGCTTATCTTCCAAGCAGAGCAAGGGACATATGCACCAAAAAGAATGAGACTAAATAAAATGGTGTAAGAAAAAAGTGCAATTCTGAGAAGCATCATAAGAAAAATTACAAAGTTATCAATCACTTTCTGTTGGAGTATTCATTGAAGCATTTTTCAGAAGGCTGCCTAAAGAAGTTAGAAGGAAAGTTCATGCTGGGCATTCTCTGAGTAGCACGAAATTTATTTTCTTGATATTGAGAAATTAATTCTCTAAGTGAGATTTTGGCTGCTAAGTTTCAACCTTTGTTTTAAACTCCTGAAAATAAGGGTTACATTGGTAAAACTGACAGACTTCTGACTATAGCGAGACTAATGGATGCCACTATAATTCAGAGTTAGTATTCATGGGCCATCATCTTGTGTGACACCAAATTTAGCAGTCTGCATTGCTTACTCAAGGAAATGCCAGGCACATTCACATCCAAAAAGAAGTTTTATCATCTTTATTTCAGAAGATAATTTGAAAAAGAGAACACATCATTTTCCCTTTGTTTACTCATTGGAAACTATTTTTGAAAGGCACAAAGTTAATTTGAAGCATAAAAACAGAATTTTTACTGAGTTATTACTGACAATGACAGATCTCTAAAATCACAGAGTTGTTTGAGGGGATGTTGACTTGGTTCATGCACATATGTGTACCCAGACACATATAGCTATACACACAAGCATACACAAATGTGCATATCTGTGGTTTTTGTATGGACACATACTATATTTGGGGATAAATATCCAAGTGAATTCAATTAATTTGAAAATAAAGTCACTTCTTGTTTGACAATATTGAGACTGTTCAAAAGGATTGTGTGTACATGTGTTTGCATATGTGTGTATATACATGTACTCCAGGTGTATGTTTATGTAGATGTAGCTATTTGGAAATACTTTTTCTCTAAGACTTCTGAATACTTCATTCCAGATTCTTGTAGCCTAAAGAACTGCTTCCTTTCAAAAATTTGTTTATGCATCTATCTAATTTAAGAGAGTTCATCAGGGAAAACAGAATCTTATAAGGATCTCTCTTCCATCATTGATTCTGTTACTAAAAGATTCCAGTAAAGGAAGAGTAAGTAGAGGAGTTATAGGACATACTTTTAAACTAGGAAAAATAAATACCTTTTAGAAGGGAATAATGCATTTTTGTTAGTGTAGACAGAAACAGCAATAAAATGGTAAAAAGAAAAATGGCAACTGGAAAATACCCAGCAGGGACATTGAAACCTAACTATCACATGCAGGACTAATTAGGAAGTGTTAAATATTTTTCTTGCTGTTAAAGACCTGTTTAGAATCAGCTAAAGGTTAATTAAGTTTCAGGTAGATGGAAAAAAAAAGTCTGTAGTCATCTTAAAATCTTTATGTCTTTTCCCCTCTTCTTTCTTAAGGGAATAAATACTTTGAGGTCTTCAAATTTAATGACTGCCCTATTGAGGATCTGCCACATTTGCATACAACTGCTTTGTTCTGCTTTGCAGGTCCAGCACTATAGACTTGGGAAGAATATGGAAGTTCTCCATTCCAGGCCCACTGAAGCTTGTGTCTTGTGTTTGTTTTGTTACCTACTCATTGAGATCTGAGGCTGGGTCCTGAAGATTTCCTGGCCTTTTAAAAAAAAAAAATAACCCGGGGGCAGCTGGGTAGCTCAGTGGAGTGAGAGTCAGGCCTAGAGACAGGAGGTCCTAGGTTCAAATCTAGCCTCAGACACTTCCCAGCTGTGTGACCCTGGGCAAGTCACTTGACCCCCATTGCCCACCCTTACCACTCTTCCACCTATGAAACAATACACCGAAATTAAGGCTTTAAAAAAAATAACCCTAACATTCCCTCTTAGAATGAATATTGTGTATTGGTTCCAAGGCAAAAGAGCTGTAAGTAAGGGTTAGGGAATGGGGTTAAGTGACTTGCCCCTAGGAAGGGTCTGAAACCAGACTCAGGATCTCCTGTCTCTAAATCTGGCTTTCAATCCACTGAGCCACCTAACTGTCATATTCTCTCTCTCTCTGTCTCTCTGTTTCTGTCTCTGTCTGTCTGTCTCTGTCTGTCTGTCTGTCTGTCTGTCTGTCTGTCTCTCTCTCTCTCTCTCTCTCTCACACACACACACACACACACACACACACACACACATATGAATAAGTATATTAGAGTTGCCATGCAATCAATTATGATCTGGAACTTTGTGTTCAGTGAACTGCACTAAACTTCAAGAAATATATTGTATGCAAATGGTAGGTATGTTCCATCATATCCATTTTCTTCCATTATAATATTGTTCAGTTTATTTATAAGAAAGTGGATGAACCTAGAGGTCTGAAGACCTGAATTCTAGTGGAAGCTATTACTTTATCATACACTATAGAAAGAAGTATCGTACACTAACTGACTATGTAAATTCTGGTAAATTCCCAAATCCCAATACTGTACTTCAAGAATAGTGACAAGTAGATCCAAAATGAGGCAAAGATAATGTCTCTCACTGCTCCCAAATATTCGTCTTCCTTCCAACTAATACTCCATAATCATCATCCCAAGAAATAACTCCTGAGGAGAATTGAACATAATCACTTCCATTAATATTGCAGTCATAGGTACTGGAGAAATTCTAATCACTACGATAGTGCTTGACATTATCAAATGTTCAAATATTAGAAAAGGGTATGATTTGATCAATGGAAATGACATTAGAAAGATAATTACAATTTCGTTTGGCATTGAATCTTAGAGACTATTGGATCTTATTGCTGAAACCTCCTTTATTTGTTGTCTCCTCCATTAGAATATGAGCTCTCTGAGAGGTGAGACTGTCTTTCTTAGCAGTAGGTTTTGCACATAATAAGCACTTAATAAATTTCTTTTCATTCATTATTAAGTTTGAGACCTCACAAAGTGGGACAACCAAGATCCTGAAAGGCCATATGGTGACTGAAGAGCTGTTTTGGGGGGTTAAGGATAGGGGTAGGGTTGCCTGAGGAAAGTCTTAAGAGGGAAACACGTTCATTATAATCCACTTGTATCCAGAAGCCAGAGTTAGAAGCAATGGATGAAAATTACAGAAAGGGAAATTTAGGCTAGATACTAGGAAAAAATTACTTCTGGATGATAACTCCTATCCTGAAGTAAAATGGGATGTCCTTTGTGGTATTTAGTTTTGACCTGACAACTGGATCTTTGAAACAAATTTTGTTTATAATTTTTCAGCATATTAGTGGTGGGGAACAGTGGGGGTTTGGAACAGATTCTTCTCTTTTTCAAATATAGTTTCCTTTAGATCGACTCTTATTTGGTCATTTGAATTAGGTATAAATCATGACTGAATGTTATCTAGGCTAAGGTTTGAGTTTATTTTCTGACATTACACATGATGAATCAGACGAACTTATTATCATGAGCTTTAGGTGGCAGTCTCGAAAAATGATAAAATGTCATGAAGTCCCACTAGTATAAGAAAAGAGATACAGGCAATCTATCCTGTTTCATTCTCAGAAGAGAGCAATCACTATACACAGCTTTTAGCAGTGTTTGAGGCCAAACTCATTTATGGCAATCAGCAGAAATGACATAAATTCAAGGTTTTCCTATGGAAAGAATCTGGCCATCAAATAGCAAGATAATGACCTCATCAAGAATTTGGGGTCAAGTGCTTCAAGATTCAGTGGCAGATATGGATGGATGGAGAATATAAAATTATTCTTCCTTAGGAATACAGATATAACCAAAGCTAATGTCTTTGCAAGGTCATGCTGAAGATCCTCATGGTCTTAGTGATGGTTCTTTTTTATGACCTTTTTGAATTACAGCTTTGGAGTGACCAGGCTACAGCCTTATTGGGAGATACATTGGCTATATGTCTTATGATCTTGGTTAATTCAGCACAGAAATAAAAAAAAAAGGAAGTCCAGAGGCAGCCTTCTTATTCCTTAATAGATACACTGGGAAGAAATACAGCTCAGCTTATTGGAACTGACTGGAAAAATAATTTTTGTGTTGGAATTAACTTTAGTCTCAAAGAAGAACAAGATAATGTATCGAATTATAAAATCATGAAATAACACAACCCCTACACGGTGGGTCTGCTCTAAAATAATACCAAACAATGCTATCTGAAGACCTCCAGTTTTATAGAACTCACTCACTTTCTGAGGTAGCTCATTCAATTTTTGGACAGTTCTAAGGGGTAAAATCACGAGCAACTCCACCAGGTAATTTGATTCATTTTTCATAGGAAGTCATAGGCCATTGGCTTAAGCTTTAATGTTATATTTCAGAATATAACATGAGAAGTGGGTCGTGGTTAGCAGGCTTGACTATTTCAGGAAGGTTCTTTTTTATATCCTTGATTTGTGCTTGAGGAAGGCAATGAACTTCTGGGGTTTATAGCAGATCCACAAATAGCTACTTTGATACCATTCAGCAGGGAGTCACTAAGCACCACTGCTCTTCCTTCTCTGACTCTTATTGGATAACTCTTCCTCTTATAAGCAGGAATTGTCCTCTTCAAATGCTTTTTTCTTTCTTCTTTGTTCCTTCTCAATGTATCACTTCTCCTATTTTTCCACTGAACATTTTTATTTTCTTTGACAACCTGGAGAGCAGAAATTGAATTATGCTGCCCCTCCTTATCATCTCAGATGTAGACCACTTGCACTTTGTCTGTACAGAGGTGGTACCTGGAACTGGCAGGATCCCAAACATATTCCATTTTCTGCATGTCACAAGCAAATTCTCTTTGTCTTCCATACTTTCCTGAAGCAACTTCTGTAGCCATTAAAAAAATACCTATCCTAGCTAATCATTTTACCTCATTCTTGTGTATTAAGTGCTTTCTTATCATATATGAGATTCATGATAACAATGTAATGACATCTACCCACTTCATTTCTCTTTCACACTGTTCTCTAGGTACTTATCTCTAATTTAATGGAAACAAAGCTCTTTGACCCCATTAGGGGAGCAAAGCTTTATTTATTTGGTAGAAAGCAATAAACAAGCCACAAACACTCAAGATAAAATCCAATTATTACATGAAAATTGCACATTTTGGATCACCTTGCTTTTGCTTTCCAAATCCTTACCTCTCTGTCCTTGTTCACAGGGTACCATTTGCCTTGTGGGTCATATCTGTTCTCATTTTGGATGGTTTAACAAGTAGATGGGGCAGCTAGGTGGCACAATGGATCATCTTCCTAAGTTTAGATCTGGCCTCAGACATTGGCTACCTGTGTGACCCTGAACATGTCTCTTAATCCTGTTTGCCTTACTTCCTTGTCTGTAAAATGAGCTGGAGAAGGAAATGGGACACCACTCCAGTATTTTTACCAAGAAGTCCCTGAATGAGGTCATGAAGGGTAGGACATGACTGAAAAACAAAACAAAAAGTAGGAAATTTTATTTGATTAAACCATTCTTTTCTTCTTATCCATTGTTATTTTTCTGCATACCTTTCTGTTAGTCTAGCAAAGAGGGTTCTCATTGATGTTGTTTTATAGACTTTAGTTTTTATTTTAATAATTTACCTTCTCATTTGTAGAATCCACTTTTCATTTCTCACATAATATGAAAAATATTTCTTTAGAAATTATGTAGAACTTTTCCCCTAATTGATACATTTTAAAATGCAATTTATGTTTTTTATAGATTACCTATACCCTGATTCATTTAAGTTGAAAAATATTTGAAGAATTAAGTTATTATTATTGTTCAGTCATGTCCAACTCTTCTTGACCCCTGTTGACTTTTCTTGGCAAAGATACTGAAGTCACTTGCCATTTCTTTTTTTACTTTATTTTATGGATGAGGTGCTCAAGGTAATTAGGTCAAATGATTTATCCAGTCACAGAGCTGATAAGCGTCTGAGGCCAGATTTGAACTCACAAAGATAAGTATTTCTGACTCTCAAGGCAGCACTCTTTCTACTGCACCACCGAGCTGTCTCAAGTTCTTAATGGAAACCTTGTGGGTTAACTTACAAATTCCTCCCTCTGTACCTCCATTCAATTCCCACACACAAATACATACAAACACCAACGTGTGTATATTAGTACATATAAGTATATACATATATATATATATAGTATTTCATTATTACTACAAAGTACACAAAGAAAAATTTGAGAGTGAAATAGATGAAGGCAAAAAAATATGCAAATATTCTATTTTCTGGAGCTATCCTACTTGTCTGTTTCTAGAAAGCTTCTTAGATTCTTAATAGTTGTCTAGAAGATGGGAAATTTCAGGATTTGAACCTAAGGAGCTTAGGAATACATTTCTTCCTCTCTTTTAAAAATCAATGCCTTATTTTTTGTAGTGGCAAAAAACTGGAAAAGGGTATGCCCTTCAATTGGGGAATGTGGTATTTGCTGGTGATGGAATACTGTTGTGCTCAAAGGAATAATGAACTGGAGGAATTCAATGTGAACTGGAATGACCTCCAGGAAATGATGCAGAACCAGAAGAACGTTGTACACAGAGACTGACACACTCTGGTAAAATTGAATGTAATGGACTTCTGTACTAGCAGCAATGCAATGACCCAGGACAATTCTGAGCAACTTGTGAGAAAGAATGCTATCTACATTCAGAGGAAGAACTGTGGGAGTAGAAACACAGAAGAAAAACAACTGCTTCAACACATGGGATGATGGGGTCATGATTTGGGATGTAGACACTAAATGACCACTCCAGTGCAACTATCAATAATATGGAAATAGGTCTTGATTAATGACACATGTAAAACCCAGTGGAAATGCACATTGGCTATGGGTAGGGGGGCTGGTTTGTGGGGGGGAGAAAGAAAATGAATCATGTAACCATGGAAAAAATTTTCTAAAAAATAAAAAAAAATCAATGCCTTTCTGAAATTGTCCTTGCTTTTATATCCTGTTCCTTCCTGAATATGCCCCTCATATCCTTCCCAACCCAGTGAACCTTTCCTCATAACAAAGATTTTTAAAAATTTAGCAAGACCAACCAACTCTTTTACCAAGACAAAGCTTATGCCACATTTCATAATTATGGTCCCCTACCTGTTAAAGGGAAGATGAGATAAATGTTTTTGTCTTCTCTGGGGCCAGTACTTGTCCTTAAAATTGTATAACACTGATTTTTTTTTATCATTCTTTCCATTTGCTGGGTGGTAATCATTGTGTATATTTTTTCTGATTCTACTTCCTCTGGGTCAATTCATAAGTTCTGCCATGGAAAAGATCTTTAGGAGTTAAAGTAAATCATGGAAATCTAATCAGTGAATTTAGTTCAATTAACATTTGGAAGACTGTGGTTATTTGAATGTCCTGGGGCCAAAGGCAGCATAGCCTAGAATTGAGTACTCATATGTATATATGTTGACAATATCTTTATGCAATAATGCAGTGTGAAACTTCTATATCCTCTAAAATTCTATATCCTCTAAACATCAAACTCAAAAAAAAGTACAGTACTTGCATTTGACTTTTCAAGGTTGACAGAGGAATATCATACCATGTAGTAGGTGGCAATTATCACAACTGTTTTAATGCAGATTTTCTTTAAACTAGGGTTTGGGTCTAAGCTATATTTCTATCTCTGTCTTTGTTGCTATATCTATCTATATTTTTGCCGTCTTCCTCTCCCTTCATCCACCTCTCTATGTGTGTATAAATATACATATATGTGTGTGTGTAAAAATATGCATATGCATACATATATGTGGATATGTATATAGAAATAAAAAATCAAAAATTGTGTATAAATATATTTACATATACATATGCACCACACATTTATATTCAGTAGCAATAACAATAAACTTTAGAGATAACAAAAAGCTAAACAGGATACACAAGTTTTCACTTTTTAATTTGAAGCCAGGAAGAAAGTTTTTAATTAGAAATATGAAATGATTATCATATAATGCAATGAAACAGAAGAATCTTTCCTTATTGTTAAACTTCTATGCAGATAATCTGATTTCTCCATCTCAATGCTTTTTTATGTCAATAAACTTCTTATTACCCTCAAGAATGTTCTTAAAGTGATGACACATAATTTCAGTTGAGTTTTGGGTAGCCTTTGTCTCTCAATAATCTCTATATCTTTTTGTATTGTATTTGTCCATCAAGGAACTCTAATTGAGTTAAAATAGTTTTCCAGTTAGCAAGCTTGAAAGCTTCATCAAAGGCAATCAGGAAAAAAGTTAAACACCTAGAAACTTGGATTTAAGTTCAGTACATTTAATTATATAGAAAACTAATTATTTTCCCCTTAATATAAAATTTCCCTCTTGACAGTTTCCTGTCTTCTTTGAGATTGGACTTTTGAATGTTTTGATTGGAGTTCTGGAAAATTGAATGAAAAAAAAAATCTTCTCAGGTAAAATGTAGTTTATATTAGACCTGAAGACCCAGATATTAAGAAGTTACCAAAGGGGTCAGCCATTTCTCATGGCTTTGAATTATGCATAACCCAAAATTATTGCTAAGTGTATCGGTGCTAAAACAATATCCACTGGACCTGCATTTAAAGAAATGTCCCATATTCCCTGTGCACTCTTGACATGCTAATAATCCAAAAGAAAATGCTCAGAAGCAGATGGTTTCCTTGATACTGTACCTTCAATCAGTCAAGAAAAATTATCATTTGTAATGAAGTTTACTTTCTGATGAATTAGAACATAGAGCTCCTATTATTATTATTTCATGGATAGTTCATTCTAAATAGGCTGAGATCTGGTAGTATAACATTCAGTCCTGGATAACATTAGTATTTTAGCCAGGGCAATGCTGGTAAATGTTTAACCACTGGATCATTCTCAAAAAAAAAAGGTAAGCATAAAATATTGTTAAGTTCAAGCAACATTATTAACATTTTCTTCATCACTTTACTAAGTCTAGACAACTGGTAAAATGATAAATTGAGCCCTGATGTATAGCATTTACTCATTTCAGAGATAAAATGCTCACTGAAAATTTAACAATTAGACTCTAGAATTCTAGCTGGCTCCAGCACACCACTGATTTCAGCCTATTGTGCTAGAATAGAGAGCTTGACCCTGGGGTGAGTACACTTGAATACTAGTTCCAGATTTTGTAAATTAGCTTGGGAAAATTATTTCCCTTTCCTACTTCTACTCCACCCATACCTTCCCCATTTCTGTTTCCTTTTCATTAAAATATAGTTATTCAATTGCATCTGAGTTGATCCTTCATTTGAGATTTTCTTGTCAAAGATACTGGAGTAGTTTGCCATTTCCTCCTGTAGCTCATTTTAAAAATGAGGAAACTGAGGCAACAGGGTTAAGTGACGGGTATAGGGTCACGAGACTAGCAAGTGTCTAAGGCTGGATTGGAACTCAAGTTTTCCTGACTCTATGCCTCATTATCTACCAATTGGGACTTTTAAAATGGTGGTGGGGTAGTGGAGGTTAAAGCAAATGATCTCCCAAGTCCCAGCTCTGAAATTCTATGGCTCCAGTCCAAATGCTTTTGCCTCCTAAGTGTTTCAGTTTATTGCTCTGAGTCCTTTGAGAAGGCCTCCTGCTTTTTGTTATGCCATTCATTATTTACAATTTGTTTCTTTGACAAAGCTAGGCTCTCAGCTCTCATTGACATATTAGCCAGTGAATTGTAGCCATCCAAAAGGAATTTATTTCTTTAGGAAAGGCATTCCTTTGAGTTCAGAAGAAAGTCACACTTGGGTGATGCTATATATAACAAGGTAGAAAAAAAGCAGTGAAATGGAGGGGGGGAGTTCTTGTCTTTGTACATTGCTACTTAATAGAATATAATAGTTTGTTGTTGATTTTTTAAAATGCAACATTATAACAATATTATTCTTATGTGGAAGCTTCCTTTTCTTATTCAACTCATCTTTTTTCTCTTGCCCTTTCATGAAAAGGAAAGAATCCCTCATCCTGGAAACAGAAATGCAGCTACCTTATCACTGAACATGACATTTGGGTTGCTGTCCACTTTCTAGAGCAGCATTAAGTATAGGCTTAATCCAAGGTAGTGTATTTTGCAATGAATCTGCAAACATTAGCAAAATGGCTGGGTTAGTGTCTTTCTGTAATAGGACATACAAGAGAATGATAAATTCTGGGTCTTGGGCATATCCATTTCTCATACCGAATGACAGTGTGTGTGTCAGTGGAATGACCGAGGCTTTTAAGTACTTTGTGTTCACTCCATTAATAATGATTAAACATAGATTTACTAACACAAGATAAGATAACATTCTAGGATGTCAGAGAAAATGTGCATGGATTTATTTTGTTCTCAGGTAAAGAACTTTTTTTTTAATTTTTATTTAAAGATTCATGCCTGAAGCTCTTGTCATTAGGCTCCTATGACATATGTATTTTATGTCACATAGAGATCAATACACACTGAAAATCACCTTGTAATTTATTCATCAGGTACTTTTTGCATAGTGATGGGATATTAACACACTAGAGGGAAGAGAAAAGAGATCTGGACACAGTGTTGATTCATATCTTTTTTTTTTTCATAAGTGTAGTAAATCTGTGAAAAGAACTCACTAATCCAGAAGACTGGGGGAAACAAAGCTTACTCCAGCAGTCGCCATGCAAAAGTGGAAACCCTAATGAAGTGTAAATCAGAAGGTGTTTGGGGTGAACACTTAAAATGATTTAATGCTTTAAAATGGGCTAGCTGCAATTCCAAATGCATTTCGGAATGCTTTTGGTGATCAAGACATTTCTCAGTTTAATCAGTTGTTGAATTTGAGCAAATGACCTAATCAGAGACCCAGAGTTTGGGGTTCTTATCACACGCTTTGAAGCTAAACTGTGTGGACAGTGTTACTGTGAGCTTTCCCTTAAGTTATTTACTTACACTTTGAGAAGCACAGAAAGAGAATTCTGATGGGACTTCATGGGAAGCATTTTAGCTCCATTATGATTGAGTACAGAAAAGGAACTTTATTAAGAGAAAAGGGGGTGGGGTGGGTAGATAAAATAAATGACTTTTTCTTGATGGGTACAAAATAATACACATGGAGAACAAATGTTCTGTTTTCAAAGCTTCCGGCCAAATTAATTTTTCACAAAGCCAAACTCTTTTGCTCTTTATTCTTGTACCATTATTCTTACCAGTGGTGATTCGTCATCCATTGGAGAGCTCACAGTGTGACTTGAGGGCCTCTAGATGCTCCCTCCCGCCCCAAACCACCCAGAACAACAGTTGTTGAACTTTTCAGTTGTTTTTTTCTATTAGGTGAACTGATAAGTTGGAGGCAGCAGCCGAATTCCTCAAAGCTCTTGTCTACCCTTCACCAGAGAAAATGACACAATAAAGAAGATTGATATCAAGGTCTTTTAGATACTTATGCAGGGAGAAGCTTCAGCTAGTATCCATCACATCCACAATATTTGTCAACAGTTGTGCTAAGTGAGCCAGGGGAAGTCATTCAAAAGAGAAGAGCTCTCCATTTATTTTAACACCAGTACTGATAATAGTATTAAACACTAGACTGGTTTTTGTTCTTTTATTAGCAGGTTATATTTTATGTGGAATGTTTGTGATGATCACAGAAAAGGAATTTTAAGAACATGATACAAAAAAAGAGCAAGTGCATGTTAGTTCATTTTATCCATTAACTTGTCATACCCATACATAAACTCAAAATAGGAGCGAATTTAATTTAGAACAAAAAAAAAGAAGAAACCTAAGTCCCTGGCTATACAATGTCAGGCAGCAGATGTTTCCTAATATTAGATCTATACAGAACTATCATTTACTACTTTTATAACCTTGGGCAAGTCACATATTCTTCGGGTCTCAGTGTTCTCATTAGTGAAATGATAGGGTAAAATTAGATTATCTCTAAGGTCACTTTCCATTCTCAACTTATATTCTTCCTGTCTATACTGATGCTTGTAAGTGAGAGAAAGACTTGAAATGTTATTGGCTGGCAAAACACCAGCAAGTTCTAGGTGCTTTTTGACCTATCTGCATGCAGGTTTGATATGACTGGAACTCTTCATTTTGCTTAGATACCTAGGTTTGCCATTTCATCATGAGTCTAAATAACTGACTCCAGTTTTTGAGATTTTTAAAAAGAAAGTATGCACATCTAATGGGTGACCCATAAAGGTATTTGGGTACTATTTACAAAAAAGTAGGTGTTACACAGAATGATCAACTACTTAAATGAGTGTGTGGCAAGTATAATTTAACTTTTAAAAAGTTGCTATGTTTAGCCAACCGCTTCAAATGTTCATAGAGTTGATAGAGACCATGTCTATGGGCTACCAAAAATTCTAGGGAAAATGTTCACATGGATTTGACTATTACTTCCCTTACCATTCTCTTATCTCTTATCTCCAGTCACCTTCCCTCATCACCATTATCCTATTCAGTTGATTGGTTTGGGGATCAAGATTTATACACACTACACTATCTAACCCAAACTTTGTCAAATGGGATGAGACTCAGATTCTGGCAGACATATTTAAAATTCCCCTGTCTCTTTTGCTTATTCTTCCTCCATAATGCCCAAGTCTCACCTAGGCTACCCTCTCTTTTTATTCTATGTGCTATCATTCAATGACTTGCTAGGTTCTTTTCCTGACTCTCTGAACTTTTCCTACTATGCTAGACTGCATATATTTGCTCTTCCCATCCCACTTTTAGCTTCCTTCTTTCCTGGGTTCTGTCCTATAGAATGTAAACTATTTGAGGGCAAGGAATATTTTTTCCTGATTATATTTGTATTTGCAGTGCTCAGCACAGTTTCTAGCACACAATTCTTAATGAATGCTTGGTGTCTGAATGGTTGATATGAGCATATTTTGTTCCTGAATTGTTTTAGTCATGTCCAACTCTTTGACTCCACTTGGGTTTTTCTTGGCAAAGAAAGACACTGGAATAGTCTGATATTTTCTTTTCCAGCTCATTTTACAGATGAGGAAACTGAGGCAAACAGACTTAAGTGACTTGCCCAGGGTCACATAGCTAGGAAGGGTCTGAGACAAGATTTGATTTCAGGAAGATGAGTCTTTTTTACTCCAGGGTAGGCACTTTATGTAGTTGCCCCAGATTTGAACCTAGATTCATCAAAATCATGAGACCTATGGTAACATTTCCTTATTTTTACCTTCAGGACAATCAAGCAGTATCTTCAGTACCTATGTGATATTCTGAGAAATAATTATAGTAGATTGATTGGAACTTTTCTGAGGGCATCAACATTTAGGGGATAATAACACTGGGAGCAACTGAACTTAGAACATATTTAGGAAGCAGAAAAGAGTAAACTACAAGATAATGGACTTCTTCTCCCTGTTTTCTACAACTGAGATGAACTCTTTAGCCCTACCTATCCAGCTATGTCTGCCATTTTTCATATAGTTGATCTCCACAGGAGCACCCTTATAGTATCCTGGGTTATCTCCCCTATCTTCTACCACAGATCTATTTCAAAGTCCTCCTCTCTACTTCAAATTAATTTAGTTTACAAGGTAGATTTAGTAGTTCATCTCATAAAGTTTATCCCAGGGACTCTCCCTTGGAGAGTTCATAAAGTTTATTCCAGGAACTCTCCTTCACAATACTTTGTGAAACTCTCCCTAGACTTCAAAAGTTCTAGTTTAATGCCTCCATATGATCCAAGAAAACTAGAATTAGAAAGAGCTTTAGAGAACATTTTGTTTAAATTTTTATCCTAGGAAGGAACATACTCAATAATATTCATTATATATGCAGTTATTTGACATACTTTTAAAGGAATAAGCAAAATTCCTCATTTTTAATTACCAAATTAACTTTGGTGGTGGGGTACTCTGCAGAGGGTCTATCTAATGTTAAATTATTGGCATAACTAAATAGTTAAATTTGTAAAGAGTTATGTCCATGTTCAATCATTTTTGTTACCATCTGATGCATGATGAATAGGTTATCTGGCAGATGTGCTTTGATGGCAAGGAGTTCTTTAGAAACTCAAAATACTATTGATAATGTAAGGAGAGCAAAAGCTACAATGGATGGGCAAGCAGACTCCTTTCAATACTGTCATTGTCTTTTAGCAGGTGGCCCTTGAACTTGCTTCTCAGCCAGCTGGGTTATTTACTAATGCTCCGTAGGAAAGATTTCTCTCTGATGCATTCTTGGCAATAGGTGTGTGTGCTCACTACACTTGGCCTCTCTGATTAAAGAGAAGTGTGATGTATGTATTCTGTCTTGCCTAGAAATATTTGCTAAGGGCAGGGTTATTTCATCAATGTTCCTTATTGAGTAAAATTTCTTCAAGGCATCCTGTTTGTCCTTCTGTACTGGAAGCACAGATAAGACAAACCTAATGGGTAACCCTGAAAGCAGAACTATACAGCAAAGGCTATTGTGTCTGCCAGTGTAGGTCAGGAACTTCAACCAACACTTCTGACAGACTTCTTGCTGCCTGGACTGAAGAGCTTAGCTCTCCATAAAGAGTGGGCACATTCTAAAGAGGGCAACTGTTTGCTAATGAACACTCATATCTGTTGTCTCTGCTGTGATAGCTAGAGAAACAATAAGAAATATAGAAGCTTAGGTCAAGCCCTAGTTTTGTAGCCCTGGGAGATTCTTTATCTTAAAGTTCTTTCCTTTGATGAGCTAGTCCTAGATAGATGACATGACTGGGTCACACATTTTTTTCTTTATTCAGATCTGTCAGTAGGAGAAAATCAACATCAGTCTGAAGAATTATGAAGTTTGAGTATGCCACCAAACCTTGCACATAAGCAAAAATTATTAGCAATATTGAGCTAGAAGCTATAACTCACTCTTGTTTACAGACTATAGTGCCCAGGAGCACATAGATGAGTTGTTATGAAATTGGATAAGAAAGATTGCAGGACACATAAGGCAGAAAATATTTTATCAAGGTGACTTCTCTGCAGTCTGCCCACCTTTCATTAAAGTGGGTTTATTCTCCATTGCTTCCTCCTGCTTTACGAGTTGGCAAGAAAATTGGTGGGTTCACAGATCTACTTGAGTATATAGGTGACTACATGGTATCACATTCCAGACTTAGTGAGAGGTATAAAGAATGAAGGGTGCTTTACTCTATGGCCCCAGGAATCAATTCAGTTTAACCCATAAATTAAAGGGTATTGATTGAGTATCTACTATGGGGCTATGCTAGTCAATGAGAAGGAAACAAGAAATATAAGTAGAAATTTCAACAGCAGGGAGCAGCTAAGGCTTTGCCTAATAGTGTTGAAATCAGTGGAAGGGAAGGAGGCATGCTTCCTCTCTGCAGAAGGTATGCATACCTCAGGGTCTTTTCTTTTCCTATTCTTTTCTCACTCAACTGATTTTTATCTCAGGTGCCAGTTTCTTAGTCAGATGTGTGTGTGTGTGTGTGTGTGTGTGTGTGTGTGTTAGGCATAATGTTTAAGAGCTGGACCCAGAGTGAAGGAGATCTGAGTTAAAAACAAACAAATAAACAAAAAGAAACAGCTGCTTATTATTTGTGAGACCATGGGCCAAGTACTTAATTTTTGTCTGCCTCAGATTTCTCATCTATAAAATGGGGCTGCTGCCGTTGCTGCTGGCAACTATCTTTCCAAGTTGTAAGATTGTAAGATTCAGAAAAGAAAATATTTGTAAAGCACTTTGAAAACTCAAAGAGCTATATAAATACTATCTATTATTATTATACCTACCAATAACACAAGGCAGCCTAAGGTAAGTGTCAAATGGATAGTAAAAAAGACAGGTTGTTTTGTAAAATCTCACCATTTGAGAAAGAGAAGGGCATCCTAGTTCAACTCATTACTTAAAGGAATCCTAGTTGTAACATGCCATATGAGTGCTTCATTAAGCCTTCACTTGAAGGAAATCAGAAAAAGGAGAGATCAAGGTGGACAGAGATTGTCAAGAAAGGGTTATTGCAAGACTGATCTTGAAAAAAAAGGATAGAATTTCAGCCACAAAGAGTACAGGGTCATTCTGGATAGGGAGAATGCCAGTTTAAAAGATGCTCTGCTCAGGGTAAGTACCTCATATAGCATTTTTAACTTTGTAAGGACAAATATGATCAGTCCTGATATATAGTTAGCTCCCTGGCCCTGAAACCATGCTCAAGTTTATTCTGCTTGACATGTTCCAAAAATGGATGTTAACTAGATTCCTAGTCAACAGATTTATGGGTAGTTGACAGGGAGGAATAGCAAGTTAGGCAGGTAGAAAGAATGATGATGACTACAGGTGGAAACCTCATTTGAAACATTATAGCCTAGCTATTGATAATCTCTTGTCAAGAAAGTTGAGCATAGTGTTGATCTTCTTGGTATGTATTTGTGATGTGAGTGACAGTAGAATTACATTTTTATAAAGCAAATGTGAGATGCATGATGTATTTTCAAATAATTTTCTTCTATCTGCTCTTTTTTTCCCCTTTCCCCTCACTCATAACATATCCCTAAGAGGATAAGGAATAGTTATGAAAGAGATATTTTTATATTTTTCATTCTCCCAATGTGAAAAAAACATATGACAAAATGGTGCTATACTTGAATATATCACCTCTATTATTAACATTTGGATACCCGATAAATTATTCTTAAAATTTGACATTTTTGAAACATTTCAATTATGTCTTCATGTTGTATAATTTTATTTAGGTGGCTAGGTTTCTCTTATTTACTCCCCTTCCCAATTTTGGTAGAGTGCATTTTTTGTGGAATGACTACAATGGAGTTCTTATCATGAGATTAAATCCCATTTCATTTTAGGAAAAGATATCTGGGTCTCAGATACAAAAAAATCTCATCATTGGCATTGAGAGAGATGGTGAACTTGATATTTTCTGTGATGGAGGAGGATATGTAATTCATTTATATTAGTTTATGTAAATGGAAGTTTTAAAAGATAAAAGAACAATAAACAATTTATTTTCATATTGTTTAGAATTAAAATTTTATTTATCTAAAAAAAAACATTTTACCTACCCATTCTAGCAGTTATAATATTGTGAGACGCTTTGAAGATGCATTCCTGGTCTGGGATCTATACTGGGATTATACAGTTTTGTCCTTGAACCATCTATGGAATCAAAGGCTCCTGAGAGATCGATTAAGACTGTGAAAGATCACATGTTGTTCTTTACTGTTTTCTGAGGAAAATAAGATTTAGACCAGCAGTGATCAATTAGGGAATCATTGGCAGCTTACTTTTTAAGTTTAAGCTTACATCTTGACTCACAATTGGTCAAGAAAAAATCTGATATAATTTCTAAGGAAAGCTAGTACAAGTGAAAATCTAGTAGTTGAAGGTTAATTAATTCCTCCCACTAGATTCCATAGGAAAACTCATCAGCAGAAGACCCTTGATTCTCTCCATAGTCAGAGAGCAAAAGTGGGAGTGGGAGTATGTTTCTCTACATTTCCCTTTTTGTTATCAATGTGAAAAGAGATGAGTCATTCTCTTCCTATTTGGTAGTTCCCACCACTGCCGGGCCACTCCACTTGTACTTTTCAAACGTCAGTGCTTGGTAAATAAATTAATTTTGATCAGTTTTTTTAGAAGTTACCTTTACTCATTTCTGTATCACACTAGAGTCATGGTACAATCTAACCAAATGATCATAAAATTTGTCAGGCCACAATGTCCATTTCCTTCCTTCATTGCATAGAATTCTAGAGTTTTCTCTGTACCTTTTCAAAATGATATCACAAAATATTGGCACTTTAATAATTCAATAAAGAATAAAGCCATGAATTGAATTTCTTTCAATCTGTTGCTTTCTAAAAACTTTCTTAATATATCTACACTTGAGATAGACTAATGGATTATATCACCTCTCCATGTAGGTTTTTTTAAGCTTTCCTTGTCTCAAAGTAACTCATTGAGAAGTGCTGTAGCTGGACCTTATTTTCTTGGCTTTCCAGATATGCCTTCCCTGAATGAAAATTGGATGGTCATGTTTATAGGAAAGCCATATGAGAACTCTCCATCTGGAGAACATTTCTGCCACTTTCACCAAACTCTAAAGACATTTTTAGTGATTTTATGGAATGACTAGAGGTACATATGATAAAATTCCTCATAGAACTGAACACCATGACAAAATTTTCTCTGCATATAAACTCTCTCTGTGTGTGTATGGTATAGAGCTTATGTATAATAAAATTTCCATGCAAGTTTTAAGCTGGGTCTCTCAAAAATCTTAGGGATATAAAAGCTTACAATTACACTAAGATATCTCTCTATAAATATGTAACTATAAATTTTAAATCATGTATATGTAAATATATACATAAATATGCTTATAATACATATGTGTGTGTTTCCTTCTTTGATTTAGGAAGCTTGTGGCAAAATTTATTTCTCAACAGCAGAAATAAAATCATTCCAAGAGCCCGTGCCATCTATTTCTCTTTTTCTTTGAAGTAGGTTATGGTTTTTGCTTTTTGGGGGGTGTGGTGGTTGCATGTGTGTATATGTGTGTGTGTTTAAATATATGTCAATACTTTAAGTAAGCAGACAGGGTAAATAAAGAAAAATTAACTTATTGCATGTCCATTTGGTTTCTCTGATTTCACAGAATATGGGCTCATAAGAGAAATTTATTTCAAAATGTTTGAAAAATGGAATCTTAAAATATATGGCATTAGTTAGTAAGATCTAGATGCTTTTAGGTAAATTTCAAGGTTACTTTTGAAGTATTAACATAAATATTGATACTTCAGAATGTCAGGCATCTGTATGTTGGTATTGGTGATCCTTCCCCTAAGTAGTTTACTTTACTCTTTACCTTAATCCAGTCTTCATGACATGTTGTGGTTTTATCATCTTGCAACCAACTTTCAGACAAATCTCTCTGAACTTAATTATGTGAGTTGGTGAATAACACACAATCTATTCTGGAATATATCTTAAAAATTTACATTTTGATTGAGTCTGCATGGGCTCATGCACTGTTGCTCTATCCTTGAGGACACAGCATGGCCCTTGTGCCACAATGAAATTGGCATTGTGATTTAGGACATCTTAATATGAACTTCTTCCCTATTCAAAACACTCTTCCCTGGGTACAACTCTTTCTAATGTGTTGCATTCTACTAATTGAAGAATTTCAACTGGATCTGTCAACCTTTTAAAAATATTTTTAGGAAATATTTTAAATATTAAAAAAGCTGAAAACTAGGTCAATATAAGTGGTTTCCTCCTATGCATCTACTTTTATGAATTTGAAATTTATTCTTAGAAGCTATTACATAGATGTTACCAGGTTGATAAAGAAGTACTATCATGGAGAGAGCACTGGACCCGAAGTCTGGAAGACCTGAATTCAAGTCCAGCCTCTGAAACTTACTAGCTGTGTGTCTCTTTATCAAATTCACTCATCTTCTATTTCTTCAACTTCATTGGGGAAAATAATTATGCCCATCTCCCAAGTTTGTTGTGGGGTTCAAATGAGATATGTGGAAAGTACTTCAAAACATCTTAAAGTGCTATTTAAATGCTATCTAGTTATTATTAAGAATCCTGTTCTATTGGGCTCTAAGCTCCTTGAAGGTGTTAGTTGTTTTAATATACAAATATTACTTATATTTGTATTTTCAGTTTTTGGCATAGCCTGAGATGTTATAAATGCTTCATTCACACATACATGCGTTTATCTAATTCTATAAAGTCCTCTTTTTGGCATTTAAAGTTCTTTACAACCTTGTCGTCTATATTAATTGCTTCCATCTTGTCCAATTCTTTATGATTTGGGATTTTCTTAGCAAAAATACTGGAGTGTTTTGTCATTTTCCTTCTCCAGATCATTTTACAGATAATGAAACTGAGGCCAACAGGGGTAAGTGTCTTGCTCAAGGACACACATCTAATATGTATCTAAGGTCAGATTTGAACTCAAGTAGATTAAATCTCTCTGATTTCAGGCCAGGGACTCTATCCACTGCATCTTTTAGCTGTCTACTCTACACAACCTGAGCTATTTCTGCCTTTCTAGTCTTCCTACCTCTGCTCTTTCCTTTTTACACACACTCATTCTTTTGGTCTACTAAGTAACACCTTGTACACCTCCTTCTTCGGACTCTGGGCATTAACACTGGTTGTCCCAATGCCTCAAATGCTTTTCCTCCCCATCACTGTTGTCCCTCTTCTGTTATTTCCTTTAAGATTTGACTCAAGATTCAAATCTTACTCTCTGCAGGAGGTCTTTCCTGGTCTCCCAGCCCCTGATAATGCTTTCTCTATGAAGTTACTTGTTTCTATAATTTCTCTGTCTTTCTGTCCATCTGTCTCTGTCCGTCTGTCTCTGTCTGTCTGTCTGTCTCCTTCTCTCTGTCTGTTTCACTGTTTCTTTCTTTCCTTCTCTCTTTCTTTCTCTCTTTCTTTCTTTCTTTCTTTCTTTCTTTCTTTCTTTCTTTCTTTCTTTCTTTCTTTCTTTCTTTCTTTCTTTCTTTCTTTCTTTCTTTCTTTCTTTCTTTCTTTCTTTCTTTCTTCCTTTCTTTCTTTCCCTAACCCCCTCTCTGCCTGTCTGTATCTATGTACATATAGCTCTCTGTTTGTATGTATGTATGTATGCATGTAAATGGTATATATGGTAGCATGGGTCATTAAATGAAGATGATGTATAGGTAAGTTAGGACCTTAGTTTCCAATCCTATGATAGGATAAAATTGGGTCACTTGGGTAGAGGGAACTAGGGAGAAATGGATGCCTCCTCATGTCCAAGATCACTTTTTAAATAGTTAAAACTTATAGGTGCATATTTTTGTATGTTTTCTCTCTAGCTGGAATGTAAGTTCTTCAAAGGCAGAAAGTATTTTTCTTGTTTTTCTTTGTATTTCTGATACCTAGCATAGATATGATGTTAAATGCCAGAGGCAGGATGAGAACCTATGTCCAGCATTGTTTCCAGGATACTACATTGTGCTTAGTATGTTTGTATCTGTTTCCTCTTTTGCAAAGTTAGACTCTAAAGACCTTTCCAGCTCTAACATTCTATGACTTTGTTATTCTATGTCAAATTATTCTGATTATGAATATGTATATACACTTAAATATCGAGCATTGGTTTCCTACTGGTTTTCTATCAGATTCATTCATTTCCTTAAAACTTTTATTTCTGGGCAGGCAGCCAGACAGATTTCAGCTGCACTGTCCTTTCCAGATGGTAGTACTTACCAGGATTGCATTTGAATCCTACTTGAATCAGAGATTTTCAATAAGAAATACTATTGTGGAAGAAGAAGGAATTGTCGACCTTACCAGTATTTTGGGTTCACTGATCAAAGCAAATGATTTCAAAAGCTTTGGGCTTGATGAAACCCTAAACGCATTTTGCCACCTACCCTCAACCTTCATTGTAAAAGCTATTTCAGGTCAGAAAATATCTCATGCCATTTTCTCAAAAGGTCAACCTGAGACACTGGACACATTCCAACACAAGTAATTGCAGCCTGCTTCCTTGACTTCCCTCCCCTCCCCACTTCCTGCCCTTAGCTGTTACTGTTTTTGTTAGCACTGTTAAGCAATGCCCTGATTTAACCTTTGAGGTGGTGAAACTCCAGTGGCAGATAGATATGGTGGATAAGTTTACTCAGTTTTTTGGACATATCAGCATCCTAGAAATAGTTTAATAATCTGATAGGGATGTACTATTTCATTGGGCTTATCCCCTTCTAACCTCACATTGTACAATGCTTTACCCTTTGTGACTATAGAACTCAATTGGAGAGCCAATTTTCATAGTAGAAAAGGATACTAAACTAGGAGTCATTAAGAAAGAATTATATTTGGACCCTTCTTAATTTTTTACTACCTTATTGACCCTGGGTGACTCATTTGCCTCATCAGTGCCATATTATTGTTGTTCAGTTTTGTCTGGTTCTTTGTTACCCTATTTGGGGTTTTCTTGGCAAAAATACTGGTATAGTTTGCCATTTCCTTCTCCAAACCATTTTACAGATGAGGAAAATGAGGCAATAAAGGTTAATGACTTGCTCTCAGGGTCACATGGCTAATATGTATCAGAAATTAGATTTGAATTCAGGAAGATGAGTCTTCCCAACTTCAGTCCTGGCACTCTATCTATTGCATCACGTAGCTGCCTTCGATAAAATGTAGGTAAGAATAATTGTGTGAAGTATATTTTAGCAGGATCAAGAGATATGTAAAACTATAGCTTGCTATAATTATCCAAATCAGCAAATAGTTATTAAGCACTTATCGATAGCTTGGTGTATTGGAAAGGAGTTGAATTAAGGAGAAATTTGGGCTCAGATTGTTCTTATCCCACTAGCCACTAGATGTGTAACTATGATCCAGTTGCTTCTCTTCTCTGTCTTGATTTCTTCATATGTAAACGTAGGAAGTGATAGTCTTACTTAGCTACCTCACAGGGTTGTTGTGAAGAGGCAATTGCCTAATAAATGGAAAGCCCTAATTAAATACTATGGTGCCATGTAATTGCCAGCTACAAAGATGATAATGATGATGATGTTGACTGAAGAAAAAAGCACAGTGCTAGGAACTGGGGATACACAGATTAAGTCAGGGCAAGCTTTGCCCTAGAGAATCTTGCAGTCTAATAGAATTGTTATTGTTCGCTTGTGTCAAACTCTTTGTGACTCTGTTGGGACTTTTTTAGTAAAGATTCAGGAGTGGTTTGCCATTTCCTTCTCTAGTGGATTAAGGCAAACAGAGATTAAGTGTCTCATCCAAGGCCACACAGAGTGTGGGGCCACATTTGAACTCAATTCTTCCTGACTTCAAGCCCAGCACTGTATCTGCTGAGCCATCTAGCTGCCTATCTAACAGAATACCAAAGGCAAAACCATGTTCCTTTGGTATTGCTTTCTAAGACTTATCTCAAACCAGTGGCATTACCAGAGCCTTACTTACATATTTATTTGCACCATCAGGAGCTGCCGGCTCATCATTTCCCAAGTGGTTTCCTAAACCTTATAAAAAAAAAATCAGAGTAGGTTGTTGAATGGGAATAGCCAGACAATCCATGGAACGCTTTTTAATAATGATTAAATGACATTTGTTGAATGATAAAATATATTTGCAGAATTTTCTTCCTTTTAGATCTCTTTTTGCCATAGGGTATGATTACATATTGTAAATGTACCATGTGCTAGTAAGAAATGTGTTCATATATAATGTATGTGTCCATATGCATAATATGAATATATATACATATATATATATATACATGAATTTAGTGTTACCACTCTGAAATCAAAAATGGAACTCTCAAATCTATTTTTCCCATCATTCTGTTCTCATTTTTAATTTTGTTAATAATTGCCAATTATAGATGAGGAATGTTGCCTGTACAATTAAACAAAGTCATTTTGTTATATTTTGTTCCTATTCATCTTTGATACTAGGGAGTAAATTGGGTAGTGATTCTGATGTAACAAAGTCATAAATAAAAATTCTTAATTAGAAAAATAATGGTTTCTTTACACATTTCAAAACCATATGAGTACGTTAGTATATTTTAGTAGGAATTACATCTGGGCATTTTTTCCAATCCTTTTATTTTAACTTCAAATTCATTACCCTCATCTCTTCAAAATATTTGTATAAGGAATGTTCCTATATTTTGATGAAATTACATTAAGATGGGACATTATAATTTTCTAAACTTACAAACCTTTTATTAAGTTTCACATGATGAAAGTTCATACCAACATGTAGCATTAAAGTAAATTGACTGTTTTCTGTACCTTCACATGGGAAATAACTTCTAGTAAAATATTAATTGGTGAAGAGAAATTATTTGGAAAAAGTTGGTAGTAAATATTTGTGATATATGGACCAGTCAATCAATATCCACTAGTCAAGATTTTTCATGATGCAGGTGCAAGTTTTTTCTTTAAACATAAATTGGTCCAGTGTGACTTAGTAATGGATAAACATTTTCATTTGCCTGATTGACTGATTCTCATCTTTAAATCATAATGTGAATTGGCTCTAGTTGTATCATTTCTATTTTGGCTCAAGCTATTATGATAAGTCTATGTCTCCTAAGAGAACACTTCTCTATTCTCATTGCATACATGTTCTTGCAAATAAATTAATTTGGTACCATAATTTCCCCACTTTACATGAGTCTGAGATTCTTGAAATAGCCATATTTATTATCTAGATCTGAAGTAAGAAAAAATCTGGATGTGGGGTGTGTGTGTGTGTGTGTGTGTGTGTGTGTGTGTGTGTGTGTGTTTGTCACTGCTAACCTACCGCTAACCCCTGAACAACATCTGTTCCCATCTTGCCATCCATTCAGTTCCAATCTCACCCTCCAATCCCTGACTTTCTACCTCTTTTCCTGGGAACAACAATCAAATGAAAATTACCTTTGTTCCTGGTAAGGGCATAGCAATCTAAGTCTTATGACTGTGTTTAGATTCACGTGATTCAGCCATTTGACTGTCTTAGTGGAAGGAAATTTTCTTCCCTGGATAAGATTCATTTCAATTCTCTCATACACATCTATGGCAGCCCTATCCCTTCTAAATCTCTTTTCCATTCTATCCTTCTCTTTGATGATACTCTCTGGAACTCCCATTCTATTGTTAATCTTGTCATATTAGATTTTTTTTTCTATCAGGTTCCTTCTAGCTTTTTGCAATTACAGAACCAATGCACCCTTGACAATTCCCTTCAGTAGTGCGTATGACACATCTTGTGCCTTGATTCACTGGGCTAAGGAGAAAAAAAAATGTGTATCCATGCCCCTTCTTTACCACCAGTGCTAAACTTCTCTTTATTTAAAATTCATTTTATTCAGGTATCAGAACTTGGTGGTCATTACTTACTGCCAAACCTAATACCATTTTAGCCTAGCTGCTGTCCTTATATGATGGCATTTGTTATCTCTATGCCTTGACACGGGCTTATTCCCACACATATTCTCTCCATTATTTATTTCTGCCTGTTAGTTTCCCTGGATTACTTTAAGCCTTGGCTCAAAGGCCACCTTTTGTAGGAAGTCTTTCCTGGTCCTCTTTGCTGCTGATGTCTTTCATTCTACCTTCATTGACTGGGCCTGCTTATTGGATTTCTGCCTACCTTGTTAACATTTACGTTATTGTGGATACAGGGACTATTTTGGCTTTTTCTTTGTATTCCCAGTGTTTAGCACACTTTCTAGCACATAGAATATTACTAATAAATTTCAGTTGATTATTAGCTTCTCATTCAATTCTGAATCATAGCCCTCTGCATTCTGCCCAGTGGCTTCATACCTCTCCCATAAGACTATTCACCTTGGCCCTTGTATCACCTGCGTATGGTACCAAGGTGATACCCCACAACCAGACTTTCAGATTACTTCTACTGCTGATCCTTCCTTTTCCCTAGTGACCAAGCTTTCTTTAATGCTTTGTCTTAGAATGTAAGCTCCTTGAGGACGGGGACTATGTTCCTTTCTTCTATTTGTACACCTATTGCTTAGCATGTAACATACTAAATGTCTAATAAATGCTTTCTCAAACTCATCTAATTAAGAAAATTAATTCTACTGATGCATACCATTAATTTGTCTTTAATTTCTGATTTTAGAGATTTGCCTGGGGGGTATTAAGCGTATTAAATGACTTCCCAACAGTCCCATGGTCAATATGAGTCAGAGGTGGGGTATGAACCTGAATCTTCTAATCTCTGAAGTCACTATATTTTGGACTCTTATTTATAAGTACAATTATTTATTTATTTTTTTTAGGAGTATGATATTCTTTACTGTGTATCCTGGGCAGCTAGGTAGTGCACTAGATTGAGTGCCTGGCCTAGAGTCAGAAAGACATCCTTCTGAGTTCAAGTTTGGCCTCAGACACTAGCTACATGATCCTGGGAATGTCATTTAACCCTGTTTTCTTCAGTTCCTCATCTTTGAAATGAACTAAAGAAGGAAATGACAATCCACTCCAATGTCTTTGCCAAGAAAAATCTGAATGAGTGTCACAACGAGTCAAACAAAATTTAAAAATGACTGAACAAAAATGAGTATACTTACCTCATAGATAAAAACTATCTTTAGAGAGAATATGATTAGTATTTCTGACTGAGGCTCCTTCTCTCTCCACACTGTTAAAACCAAAGTACAACTTTCTCAAAGGAGTTTTTCTAATCATCCTGGGTTTAAGGAAGTTTTTGTTTCAACTGGTATTCATATAAACCACATTCTATAGTTTTTCTCTTTAATATGCATGTCTTTGCATCCACTGCAATCTATCATCCACATAGTTGCCAAATTAATTTTCCCAAAATGCAATTCTGAGAGTTCCCTATTTTAAAAACTTAAATGACTCCCTAAAATCCAATAAAATTTGGTTTTGGTATTTAAAGTTCTCTGCAACTTGGTGCATTCCTTCCTTTCCATTATTTTTCATATCCTCCCCTCTACACATTCTATGATCCACTCATATTAACCTACTTGTTGTTTCTTATTCAAACAATCCATTTCTTTTCTTTGTCTTTGTACTAAATATCAGTGATGCCTAAATTATTCTACTTTCTTGGCTCTCAGAATCTTTGGTTTCCTTCAAAGTTCAGCTCAAGGATCATCTTCTACATAACAACTTTTCTGGTCACTTCACTTTCTAGTGCTTGCACTACTAAGGTTATCATATCTTTTTTTTTACTATGTATCTTACCTGTGAATATAGTTGTTTAAGATAGAGACAGTTTCTCCTTTTGACTTTACAGTCTTATTGCTTAGCATCATGTCTGGCACATAGATTCTGAATGAATCATTGTTGATGGATTGATAGTCATTTGGATCATGAACCCAGGCAGCACCATTCACCTGGTGGTAGCTTACCTGGAATTCTGGCAAAACACCTGGGAAGAAATAAATAGACTTAAAATGTAACTTTATAAATCCAGGTCTCTAAAGTGTTGACAAACGAGGCAGGCTACCTATCCAGACTTGGCTTTACAACGGGCATTCTGTGTATGAGGTATTGATTAAAACTTTGGTATTGATTCTTTTCTGGGCTATGTGTGAGTGAACCTTGCTTTATGGTCTGTCTTTCTAAGGTGCTATGTGAACAGTAGCTTCTTTTCTTCCAAATAATAAATACAAGGAAATGTGCCCAATTATCCTTGAAGGTGAGAAAGCTAGAAAATATTCCCCAATTCATCAGAGTGATTTGTGCTCCTGAAGAGGCAGGGTTGTCATCTTCTTTCTAAGTACTTCACTTGGGGCTTGGGCAATTTTTTCCTTTGTGGACTTCTGTTTATTTATTTATTTTTGCCCAACAACTTTGGTTAGATAAAAATATGATGAGATGGTGTGATTTATAAAGCTCTGCTTTTTCCAATGAAATCTAAAATCTTTACAACCTCATTTTTTTTCTTACTGGAGATTATTGGGCAAAAACACCAACTCATTCATCTCATTCCTCTATTTCTTTGGGTACTGTCTTAACAATTAAGACACATAGTTTTACATTGCAAAATTTCTGGAGATCATAGCTCAAGTTTCTGTTTTAATTCACAATAGACCCTTTCACGAAATCTATATTTCAGGCCCCTACTAAGGCATTTTTTAAGCTGGAATGCACATTTTCCCCATCACTGCTTATTGAAATCTTTTTCTTCCTTTAAGACCTAGCTCAGGAACCTCTTCTCTTAACCATCTAGCTAAAAGAAAGTTCCTTTTTTCAAATACTTTCAGAGCCCTTTGAGTGAACTTCTCCTTTGCCCTTCTCACATTTTATTTTGTATCATAATTATCTTGCTCCATATCTCTGTTAGATTGTGAGCTCTGTGAGAGCAGGGAAGGTTTTAAACCTTTGTATTCTAGTGCTTACCTTAGTGCTTGGTACATAGTATACATTTAAGAATTGGTTGTTGCACCGAATGATTGTTGGTGCTATAAGGGGGAGGGAGACCTGGGCCAAAGAGCTATGATTTCAACACTTTTACTGTGCCAACTCCTATTTTCCTTGCATGTCAGCAATTTATAATCTTGGGAAGTTGCCTGGGACTGACAGGTTAAGAGACTTGCCAACATTTACACAGCTAGTGTGTATAAAAATCATAACTTAAAAACCTGGGTCTTAATTACTACAAGGGCATTCTGCTATTCTTTTGAATTTCTCTCTCAGATACTACAGGTTTCTTAGCTTATAAGCTCGCTGAGGACAGGTACTAGGCTATTTTTTCCCTTTATATTCCCATTACCTGGCATTATGATGTGTATATAGTAGATGTTAATTAATATTTTTTGAATTATGTCATTGACTTATACCTGTCAGTCTACTTTTGTATGTCTCTAACGGACAACCTAGAACCTATTTTTCCTTGATATCTGAGGGCAGATAATTATTTCCCCCATTTATTAGTTGGCAGAAATATATTTGATTCTACCAATTGCCTTCTGCTGTTACATTTCCACCTGGAGTGTGGCTGGGAGAAAAAGATGTGGTACATACATTGAATTGGCAGTTATTGCTATATCTGGATATGCAAGGAATCTGACAAATACTGTAGAGGACTTCTGATCTACTCTGCCCTTCACTAGCTTAGCCCCACCATGAGTTGAATCACCGTGTAGTACTCATCATTTACATTGGTTAGAGTAAGAGATGTTCAGCTTGTGGAATGTGTATGTTTGTGTGTATATTTGGTTCCTATGCCTTCCTCCAAGACACAAAAAGAATCTGCAAATCTAGAGTGTGTGTATGAGGAAGGTACCTTGCAAGGAGGAATGATGGATTCCAATTCAAAGGAGTGAAGCTGGGTAAGAAATGAAGAGATGGCTTGTCTTGGAAGAGTCCTCTTTAAAATAGAGGTTTTGCTCAGTTCTCTAGCCCTCCATTTAGAAAAGCAGAGTACTGAGGGAACTGGTGAGGTGTGAGTACCAAGGCTGATGCATCTTGATGGATCATGAGGTCCCTGGGAGCATAAATAAAATGATGAAATCCAGTTCAAAGGAGTATAACTGGGTGGGAAATATTTTCATTTTTACCTAGTGAATAAAGTACTTTCTTTGTAAACTATGAGCTGTTATACAGTTTTGAATTATTTCTATTATTTTTCCACATCTAAATATAAATATATATGTATGTATCTACATATATATAGTTTGATTTTTGAATATGAGTTGGATTTTTTACTGCTGGATGCTTGTTTTTCAGAGGAACATCTCTGATAGCAATCCACAATTTTATGGAGAAAAACTTTCTGGATTGACTTAGTGCTGACTTTCTATAGAAACCCAGTGAATGGCTTATCCATGAAGCTGCTTCCCTATGCATTTTTATTAGCCTAGGATTCTTAGAGTCCTAATAATATTTCTCATGGTGAGAAGTGGAAAGGATTGGGGTCCCTGGATATACTTATCCCTAGGAAGGGAAAGAACTCATATCATTGTGCTGTGCTGGGCACAAATCTCAAGGCATTTGTCTGACTGAATAAAGCTTGAATCTGTGATCTGGAAAGAAGTTGAACTCTCTTGAGTCTATGTACTCAGGTCTATTTCTGATCATCTTCAGATGATTTTTGAATATTAAATCTGGCCCACAGGTTGCGAGAGAAGGAGTACTAAATGGTTTAGATGGGTTGCGAACAGCCAGGAGATGAGCAGAGAAATCTCCATACCACTCTTCTTGCTGTTAAAGAGACTTCCTTCAATTGGAGATAAATAATTGCAATGGTATATATGATGTTGATGGACATCTGCTGGAAAGGAGCCCATTGTATTTATTTGATTTCTGTTTGTTGTCAGCATCTTAGCAATCACTATGAACTCTACTACAGCAAACTGTTGAAATAAGTTATTTCCAGTCAGTAATGAATGCTTCTCTAATGTGTTACTATTGAAAATAACAGACACTGAATGTGAAACTATCTGGCATGCAGTTCATTATCTCCCTAGTCAGGGACTGAATGTTGTGAATATTGTTGGTGTTTGAGGTAGAATGTTGCAGAGCCTCAATGCTGAAAAGCAAAAATTAAATTTCATTTTGAAACAACATAATGATATTCCCTTGATATCACTCATCCTTTTATTCAGTTGGAGAATAGGAGCAATCCAGTCTATAGAGTGTATAGCATGTGCTAGGGAAGTTAAAATTGGTCATGCATAAAATTAGAGAGAGGATATATGGTTCCACTGGCCTTTTATAATTCAACGTTCAATTATAATTCTAGTTAATTAATCTTAGTCTATATATTGAACTACTCTTTCAATTTAAAATCAGGAAGACTAAGTATAACCCTCGCTGAAGGCACAGGTAACTAAGTTAGTTTTAAGACAGGTGGCGAACAAATGAACAAATGGAAAAAAAGTGAATAAGGAAGCAAATGAACGAACCAGTAGATGGAGGGATGGAAGGAAGGAAAGAACACCCCCATAAGTAAACCACAAGAAAGACACCATGGGGGGGATCTGGTTTTTTATAGATTTTGAGTTTGACTCAACTTGAGCCAAGTATACTTAACCCTATTGTGTTAATGTTCTTACTGCATTCTCCCCCATCCCTCCATTCTAATTTTTGATATAACTAGTAATCTAATAGTAGGTGAATAAGCATACCAAGCCCCCAGGGTTGAACTATATATTTTGGAAAAAAAGAAAGTTCCCATGGTTACTAGGTTTAGTTAGTTTTAAAATCCATAAAACTTTCTGAATTCAGAAAGGGGATGAGAAGAAAAATAGGACATTATAATGGGATCCCAAAAAGGAGAAAATATCTAAAGTACAGAGGAATCTCTAATGCCAGTACTGAAAAAAGTATGAGTAAAGTGAGGATATAACATTTTATTTGTGCTTTCTCTTTTGTCTTTCTCTCAAAACTCAAAATCTCTTTGGGGTAGAGAGGGAAAGACCTTCTGACCCTCTTTCTTTTGCCTTTTTATTGTTATTTACTAGCAGTGTCTTATACTTAGTAGGTTACTTAATAAAAGTTTGTTGAATTAACTTGAGACCTTAATATATAAGACTCTAATTTCAAGACATTTAAAAATAATCTTTTCTATTTTTCTTCATTTTACAACTAAAATATTCTAACCAGATGACAGCACTGGACAAGCTCAGTAGCCTAGACTCAATCAGCTCTATCTAGATTGCACAGAAATGATGGAATAGAACAATAGAATATAGTAGAATAGACTGACCTTACTGTGGCCTTATTTATAATAATCTTCTAGTTCATGGGGAGAACATTCTTGCTAAAAGAAAATAGTTTCCTCGAAGCAATAGATTTTGCTGAAGTGATCTGTCAGAGTTATTGATTCCCTTTTCTTTCCTAACTCTAGGTATAGACCTTGATGTATTCCTATATGTAGGAGGCTCTCCTATACTACAGCAGTTTTACCTTAACATAAATATGGGTTCATTATCAGATATTATTGGGCAGAAGAGTGTCTGATCATATCCATTGGAGAACATATACAGAAAATGATGTGAAATCAGCTATATTTTTCTATTTGAATTAGCTCTAGTATAGAATAAATCTATTGTGGTATTTCTAAATCTATGAAATATGCTTACAAAGATAAAAGTCCATATAGATTGAATAATATAGCATACCTAGATTAAAATTTCAGCTTCAAAACTTCCCATTTTTGTGACCATGAGTAAATCAGAACTGAGAAATCTTAATTATCTCTTTCCAAAACTAGATCAATAATATCTAAGATCTAATTCATAGTTAGTATCAACAAAGTATTTTATAAAACTGAAAGTGCTTTGCAAATTTGAGTTATTATTTTAATGCCAATGTACTCAAGTATTATTTAATACAATTCAAATTGTGAGACTTTTGTTTCTTAGAACATAATCAACACTTGATGATTATAAATTTATAATTTTCATATACCAGATTTGTCTTAAGTGACCTTGCAATATAAGCATAAGTTGAAGTTGCTAGGAGCAGAAAACTAAGAAGAGAAAAAAGATCTGTCAACAATCATTTAAGTGCTTACTACATACAAGGAATTGTAATAATGAATGCTGAGAAAACAATGGCAACAATGGGGAGCTCAATTCTAATGGGTTAGACAACATACAAACCACTATGTTCATATTTATAAAAAGGCAAATTGCAACTAATCTTAGAGGGAAGGCATTATCAGGGGCATAGGAGGCAAAGGGATTTGGGAACACATCAGTAAAAATCTGAAATTTGAAAGAAGTCAGTATCACTAGGAGGAAGAGAGAAAAGAAGAAGGAACATTCCAGGCCTGAGGGATAGCCCATGAAAAGGCCTATGTGTGGAGACAGTGCTCTGTGTGTTAAACAATTAGGCCAGGGTTTAGGATTACAGATTATTTAAAGAGAAATAAATGTAAGAAAGATGGAATGAGAAAAAAAGAAACCAGGTTGTTAAGGACTTTGAAAGCCTAAGAGAGAAATTTCTATTGATCCTAAAAGTGGCCACTGGAGTTTATTGAGTATGGGGTATGAAATGAGAAGGTGGAAAATTCCAGGGATGATGGGTAAGTAGTAAGAATGCCAAGATTTAAAACCCAGAGTGTCTTGTGCGAGGAGCAACATAGAGGCTGTTGTCACTTAATCCAGACCTAGAGACTTGGGAATCCTAGGTTCAAATCTGACCTCAGACACTTCTTAGCTGTGTGACCCTGGGCAAGTCACTTGACCCCCATTGCCTACTCTTATCACTCTTCTGGCTTGGAGCCAATACACAGTATTGATTAGGGTTTTAAAAAAAAGAGATCATTGGTCATTTTGAAGAAAGCAATTTCAATTAAATGATGATATTGGAAGCCCTATTGTAGAGTTCAGAAGAGAGACAGAGTGGGGAAAACCTGCAGACACTGATTGTAAACAGCTTTCTCAAAGAGTTTAGTGATTTTATTATTTTCCTTTTAGGAAGTAGAGATATATTATGATAGTTAGTATGTATGGATAGATCAACTGAGGATTTTTTTGAAGAGAGGTAAGACAAGATCATATTCATAAGAGGCAGTGAAGTATCCCTGAGAGACTGAAGATTAATGAGAGAGTAAGGATAACAGAAGAAAGCTATGCTCAAATATTTGGATGACTGCTATGGGGAAGAGGGATTAGACTTATTCTGACTAGCCCCATAGGAAAAAAATAGGACTAAGATGTTATGAAGGCAAATTTAAGGTGTATAGTAAGAGAATACCTTTTAAAAATCAGAGCAAGTTCTGCAGAGGGACAGGCTGCCTTGGGAGTGGGTAGTTGAACATAAAGTTAACCATCTGACATGAAGGGATGGAATCAGAAAAAGTTTCTTATAGAAGCTGGAGTTTTAGCTAGGGCCTGAAGGAAGCCAAGAAAGCCAGGAGAAAAGATGAGATAAGGGAGAGTATTTAAAGCATGGGGACCAGCCAGGGAAAATGTGGAGTCAGAAAATGTACTATGATGTGTGAGTTAGGCTAATGCTGTCAGTTTTCAGAACATGTGGAAGGGAATAATTGTAAGAAAACTGGAAAGAAAAGAATAGGATTGACTGTGAAGGGATTTAAGAGTAATACAGAAGTTTTGGTATTTGATCTTATAGGAAATAGGGAGCCACTGGAGTGTATTGAATAAGAGGGTGGTGGGTAACTGATCGACACTTTAGGAAATACACTTCAGTAGCTTAGTGAAGCAGGGATTGGATTGGGGTAGATAAGGTGTAAGAAGACTGGAAACTGGAGCAACTGAAGATATAGTCAGAATTACTTTAGAACACCAAGTCATTTTGGTCACTGTTCCTCCCTACGATTGGAGATGGGCAAGCTCCTGCCCTTCATCTCGTGCCCACTCTCTAGAAACTCTTGCTGCTACTTGCTCCTATAGATATAGTTGTATTTACTTTCAGTCATGGAATGATGCTCCTCAGAGAATAACACTATCTCATGAGGTCAGTGCTTGAAGGAGGAACTCCTCATTGTAATTCCCTCTCCTGTGGGATGATTTTTCCTATACAAACCTACACAAGGCTCATATGTGGATTCCTAGTCCCTGATGTCCAAATAAAAAGATCAAGTTTATTAGTGATGTCTTGTTATAGGATCAACCTCACCAGTAATTATTATTTTCATGATTGGAAAAGGCTAACATCAGAGCAACCTAGTGGTAATCAGTGCACAAAATGTAGTTTTCCACATGTCAAACAGTTATGGTCATATATAGTCTAATGAACCTAAGAAATGATGGAAATAACCACTGCTTTATTATAAATAAATAACAATATTAAACAATAACAATAATTACAACTAAAGTTTACATAATACATTAAGGTTTACAAAGTGATTTACATTTAATATCTCATGTTTTTGTCATAACAACCCTGTAAAAATATGTTATTCTGGGTACCATTTTACAGGTGAGGAAACTGAGTCTGAGAATTACTGAGTTATTTTCCAAGGGTCACAATATTATGATTAAGAAAGAATTTGAATTTGGGTCACTTTGACTCCAAATGCAATACTTTTTCTACTACTTCATCTAACTGCTTCATGAGGTTTCCAAACATTTCTTTCCCACATCCCTTCTTAAATCATAAACCCATTTTCTAATACCTGAGAACATGTGCTCTCAAGCCTAAGACAGATGTCACTGAATAGGAATTTTGTCATGATCCTCAGTTAGCATTTCCCTTTGTGTGAAACAAAAGTGTTTAATGAGAACAATAATGATAAGAAAAATTATGATGAAAATAATAGTAGCTATCATTTATGTAACTCTTTAATATTTGCAAAGAGTTTTACAAATGTGATCTTATTTTAACTGTAAAATCCTAGAAAGATAGGTTTTCCATTTATTATTCATATTTTACAGATATGTAAACTGAGGCAGACAGATTAGGAGACTTACCTAGGACCATTCTAGGAAATGTTTGTGGCCATATTTGAACTCAGGACTTTCTCACTCCAAAAGGAATATTCTAGTCATTTGGCTTTCTGTGACACTCTTTAATTCCCATTTAGATTCCAGATCATATATTTTGTAATGTCCCACCGTTTTCCCATCAGTATAAGCAGGTGAATGTTTAGCAGGGCAGATGGATGGGCAATTAGCTTCCTAGGGCAATAAATATTTATATAGAAACTTCTGGTAAAATCTTTTATTATTTTGCTTGTACTCTATCCATAGTAGGAATTTTAAAAATTACTAGCTATTCCAGTCTATGCATTAATAATAATCCTTTTTAAAATCTCATCTCTCATTCCCTTTTAGGAGTTCAAGCTGTTACCCATTAATCCTTTTCATCTTCTTGTAAAGTAGTTAGCAAGTTGGTAAGTTCCATTTCTTAGTGGTTAGAAATGGACTTCAAAGGGTGTTTGCTCACTTGTCCAAGGCCACAGTGTAAGAATGGAGAAAGGAGACTTTCTTAGAATCAGAATTTCATCTTTCAGGTTCTGTTATGTCTACTAACTCACTTGGCTTGTTAAGGTGGAAAATTCTTGAGAGAGAAATTGGAGAACTAAGATTGCTCACTTAGATTTGTGTCTGTTCTGAAGGAGAAGCTATTTTATACATTTCATATCTGAATTATAACAGGACATATGTGTAACTAATGGCACAGGACAGAGTAAAGCTATGGGCATTTTGAAACTGTACAGTGTTTTCATATTTAAAATTATGTTCTCAATGAGAATGACAGCTGTCAGTCTCAGATTCATTTTCAACTGGAAAAAGTCATGTTCGGTTTAGTCTGTGCTATGAAATGCCCTTCTAACTTGGAAAAAAAAATTGTCAGCAAATATTGCATTTAAACTGGGCATCTCAAAAGAGCATCAAGGATTAGAAAAGAGGAACTTGATTTGGTAGAAATGCTGCAGCTCAGATCAGGGAGGTTTACTTTCTAGAGTGCAGGTTCACAATGCTATTTGCTTTGGCCCATTTCTACTTTCTCCTCACCATTTAAAAGCCCTCAAATAGCCAGCTTGGCCCTTGTCTCTCTATTCTTGCCTCCACTCTCAAGTTCTCTAAAGTGAACTCTTTGAAAGATTGGTCCAGTTAAAACTGAATTAAAAAGGAAGTCTTTCATTAATGATAATGACACACATATTAATACTAAATGACTATTATAGTATAACAAAATCCCCAAAGGATGAATAATTTTTGAGAGATCATTATTTTATCAGTATCGGTTTTCATCTGAAGCCTTTTAACCTTTTTTTGTGTTTTTTAGAGACTATACAAATTATTTCTTAATTTAATTCCACAAACATTTATTAACCACATAATATACCCAAGTCTCTGCATTAGGTCTTAATATACCAAGATCAAAACACAATAGTCTCAACCCTTGAGGAACATTTGGGAGGAATTATGCTAATGATTAATATAAGGGCTGGATCAGAAAAGTTCCTGGGTAAAAGGTAACCACTGAAGTAAGTAAGGGATTTGATAAGGCAGAAGTGAAGAGGGATTATATTTAGCAAAAGCATAGAGATGGGAGATGGAATAGTCTGACTACAATGTAGTTGTAAGTTAAAGTTTTCCATTTATGCCATTACTAGCATATCTATTTTTAACAGAAAATAGGTCTTTGATTTCATCATTTAATAGATGTATTTTTTAAAGAGGAAATGGTTAATAATTAGTCATTCCTTAATAGGTTTTAACATGAGGCTAATTAATCAGAAAAGAGGACTAGCATCATTAATGACAATATATTGTGTGAAAGGGTTGAGACTAATTCATCATAACAATGCTATTTGGATTTCATTAATCAGCCAGGCACTGTTTCTTCTCACATTTTTGTTATTGTTCAGTTGTTTTTCAGTTGTGACCCCATTTGAAGTTTTCTTGGCAAAGATACTGGTGTGGTTTGCCATTTCCTTCTCCAGCTCATTTATTTGTATAAAGTTCTTCAAGCAATTTTAGTTTATTAATTCATTGTAGGAAACCACTGAACTGTCAGAAAAAAGTAGTGGCATATGCCAACTAGTACCTCTACTCTGCAGGAATGGTTTTGTACCCAAGGTTACTGGAAAATGTGCACCACTATAGGAACTTGGATCCATAGGAATCAAAACCTAGAAATCAGAGAAAAAAAAACTAGTGATTATTCTTAAACCCCACCTTTAATTGTCTAAAGTTGTCTTTACTGAAAACAAAACAAGAACAACAACAAAACCAAATTTTTTTTTCTTCTAATGCATTTAAAATTATGCATCTTATTCCTGTGGTTACAATGTAAGGTACAATTATTATTTCATATCCTAGTAATTTGGAAACGATGAGAAATTCAGAATATTAATGGTATCTTTCTGGAAATAATACTCTCTCAATTCTTTACATGGTCTCCTATACTACTGAATCCATGATCTCATGAATGATGATATTCCCTCTCCTGGTATGTATTTCAGTCCTTTAATATCTCTTTATTTTGTGCCTTTCTCATGAAAACTTTCCATAGATTTTCAGAGAACATCTACATAGAATATTAAAGACTATTATCATATTTGTTTTTTGTTTTTTGTTTTTTGCTTTTGGAGTCTTGGGAGCACCATTGTCATCTCTTGGGCTATGGACCAGGTTCCACTGAACAATAATTAATTGTCTACTGTGTTTCAGACGCTATTCTAGATGCTTGGGATGTAAAGAAACAAATTAAATGGTCCATATTCTTCAGGAGCTTATATTCTATGAGAATTATAACAACATTTCCTTCTCTGCTTATCCTTAATAATGATCCCTAGCCATATAGTACTACTGAAAGAATATTTGTTTTAAAGCGGTATCCTTATATCTCTGGTAGGAAGAATGGGACTATTGAAAGCTCTGATTTCCAAAAGAAATCAGCTCTACTATTGTTCTCCAATTCGGTGTCAGGCCTAGCTTTTGATGTCCGTGGAGTACTTGTCCATAATACACATACTAATGCACTCATCTGGCAGATTGCCCTTTGAGCTGCATATTCTAGAAATGTGTGGCTATCACACACTTTGCTTTTCTAGTGCTAGTAGCTAGATCAATTGCTTTTCTATTACTGTGGATTCCTCTGAGGGGGATATGTAGTGTTCTAAGGCTCTATGCAATTTCTGTGATGTCATGTGCAAATAGGAACACTTACAGAGCCTGATAATCAATTGGCAATCCTTATTTTATTTGAAAGTTATACCTGTTTTATGGCAATAACAATCCACCCCTGGGGAGTTTATTGTTCCCTTCCCTAAAACCTCTGCGTAAACCTCTACTTTGATTGATTTAATGCTCAGGAGATGGATGAGCAAAATTATCTTTGCAGTTATATCCATCATAGTCATGTATGATTTAGATGCATACATGAGAGACATGTCCAAGGAGAGCTCTCAAGGCTGCATTTTGCTCTATTGAGCCCTTAAAATCAATTGACATTATTTCTGGCAAGATGGAAGAGAGAGAGAGGTTGTATCCTGGCCTAACTCTCACTACTGCCACACCAGAAAAATAAGAAATATACTCAATAAAATAATACAGATGGAAGAGAAAATAAAGAAACACTTTTCAACAAGGCAATTACTTTTGAAAAAAATTACTGGAGACTGTGTTATCAACTGATTCTCCCTACTTGTTCCCAATCTAACCTACTCTTTAACCATTTCCCTATAAACATCTCTTTTGTGACCTTCCTACTTGGCAAATTTTCCCTTCAACAATGGCTAACTTTACCCTACACTATTATTCTTTGAAACTATTTAGGCCAGTGATAGAGAAAGCAGGTAAATATGGATAGGAATGAGTTATAATGAAATCCTTCTTTGGTCCTGGGAAGGGACTTATATAATAAAGTTGAAAGAAATGAAAGATGGGTATACAGTCAGATGCCCCTTCCTCCTTGAGGTTTCCACTTAGCATGTATGTAGCCAGACTTGCTGTGCCTGGGCTTGAAAGCAGCAGAGAGTTTAATTCTTTTTTTAATCTTGTCTTGATGACTTTGGGAGACTATGGGAGAAATAATGAGAGAAGGAACCTGAAGGATTCTTCAAGTTGCACAGGTTATCTTTCTTTGTTGGTAGCCAGGTGATACACTAAACAGGATGCTAAAACTGAAGACAAGAAAACCTATCACTTAACTTCTCTGTCTGACTCAGTTTCTTCATTTATAAAATGGGAATAGTAACAAGAAGTGCCTCTAAAGGTCTTTGTGAGGATAAATTAACTAACATTTGTAAAGCACTTCGAAAGTGTTTAAGTGTGCTATAACTGCAGAATGGTAATAGTAAACTGACATGCAGTTTATGCCTCAAAGAGTTTTCCTTATAACTCTTCCCCTACTGGTAATGAAATTATCAATCCTATTTTATAAGTAAGAAAACTGAAGCTAACAGAGGTGGAGTGATTTGCCCAATTTCATTAAATTTGTAAGTGATGGATATGAGTCACAAATTTTGGTTGTTCGACTTGGAAGTCCAGAGCACCGGAAGCTATTATTCTAAGTCGGTGTATAACCTTTGCTTGTTATCCTTTTTTTGCAATTGTGCATTTGCCAGTCAACATATATTTATGAAATATTTTGATGACATTGTGCTTAGCCTTCTAGAAAATGTATATATATATATATGTATATATATATATATATATATATAAATCTGGCCCCTTCCTTTTTAATCTAGTGAAACAAATATTAACAGATTAAAATGACCACTAATAAGAGTATCAAAATAAACCAAGTAGACAGCAAATACTATAGGAATTCAGAAAAGGAAGAGATCATTTGACCTATTTATATAACGCTTTGTGGATATACAACATTTTCATATATTTTATCTAATTCAGCACTCAAAACATCTTTGATATTTTTTGTTTTCACAGTATTAGTAACCCCTACCCTCATTTTATAAATAGGGAAAGTAAGAATCATAGAGATTGACTATTTCAAGATTAAACAGTATTGAGATCTATACCTGGGATTCTCCCTGAGCTTCTGAATATATCACATAACCTCTCTATTCCATTGGCAAGGAAACTACTTGCTGGAAGATCTGTTCCATCACTTCTTGATTTTTTCCTAGGAAAACAATGTAAAATAGAAATAATGTTGTCAGAAAACATGGTCTCCTTGAGCAAGTTACTTTTGGATAATTTACATACACACACACACACACACACACACACACAGGTTACATTTGGGGGCCCTATTTGTTTTATGTACTAAATGTGGGGCAATTAGGTGGAGCAGTGATTAGAGTATCTAACCTGGAGTCAGGATGACCTTGAGTTCAAATTTGACTTCAGACACCTACCTGGGATATGACCCTGGACAAGTCATTTAACCCTATTTTCCTCAGTTTCCTTTTATGTAAAATTAGCTGGAGAAGAAGGGGGTAAACTGCTTCAGTATCTTTGTTATGAAAATCCCAGATAGAGTCACAAAGAGTCAGACACCATTGAAATGACTGAATGAGCAGAATAAGAAAGATTCTTATCATCATAAATGGGATTCTTAATGTATGCTCTATGAATTTAAAAAAACCATTTCCTTAACTACATTTCAATGTAATTAATTTTATTTGGAATCCCATACATCTTACTTTCTGAATTTAAAACCATTATTCTGAGAAGGGATCTACAGACTTTTCTAGACTCAAGGGGATCAATGACAGAGGGAAAAATATATTTAAATCCATAATTTTCCATTTATCTCTTGGCATTTAAGTCCTCTGACCTTTGACTTTTTCCTCAAATTGCCAGTGTTATGATGTTCAACTCAATCCCTTTATTCCTCCTCCCCTCTTGTTTCCCTCTATTGTCCATGAAGGAAAGAGCAAAAAGCCTATTGTATTCCCTGCTGCCTCTTCAAATCTTGGCCAACTAGGAATCAAGTTCAAATGTTAGTCCTTCATCCTTCCATCTACCACCAAAGCTGGTAGCACCAATACTGTATGCCTACAATAACATCCCCTGCTCTTATTCTTCTTTGTTCTCTCAATACTTCAGTTTTTCATAGTATGAGGATTCTTTGGGGAAGTAAGCATAGGGTTTTAGGGAAATGGAAGGGAGCAGGAAAAAAATAGACAGGGATCCCTTCATGAAAAGAAGTGTTCAATCAGAGGTTAGATGAAGAAGTGTTATAGATTAGATTCATCAGTCAGGTAAGGTGTTGGAATAGGTTAAGTAAATTATAGCTCTGAGATTCTATTATTCAATGAATGAATATTGAAACAACTCATCAGGAGGTATCATTTGTTAATCTGTGGAAATTCCTAATAAAAGATGTTAAAAAGTGTATGAGTCCTACAAAGAAATAATGGTCACTAGGAACCAACACATAGATTCACTAAGAAGAAGCAATCCACATTTCCTTTTTGGTATCATTATTATATTGATAGATGAAGGGAAAACCAAAGATTGCACATATCTTCCTTTCTGTAAAACATTTGATTAAATCATGATAGCCTTGTGGAGAAATGTGATAACATCTTTCGTAGGATTTTTTAGCTTCTTAAACTGTTGGACACAAAAGGTCTTGAAGGACATTTCTAATAGTAGTTCACAGAACTCTGTATCCAGGTCTCTTTTGCTCATTTTCTTTATCCACATTTTGGATGAAAGAGCCAAAATTGTCAACTTTAAAGCAAAGAAAAAAGCTAGTAAGGATAACTAACATGTTAAGTCTCAGAATCAGGGTGGAAAGATATCGCATATTGAAAGGTCTGGACTAACCATGTGAGATTTAATAGGAATAAATCCATAATTTTCCATTTATCTCTTGGCATTTAAGTCCTCTGACCTTTGACTTTTTCCTCAAATTGCCAGTGTTATGATGTTCAACTCAATCCCTTTATTCCTCCTCCCCTCTTGTTTCCCTCTATTGTCCATGAAGGAACTACACTTAAGTTCAAAATATGAAATGTATAAGTATAAGAAATGAGAACATCTCACTAGAAATCCATGTAGAAAAAGCTCAGGGTTCTCAGAGAACAGAAAATTTAATGGGGCAATAAAATGATATGGTTTCCCCAATGATAAAATAATTTTTTATTTATTAATAGAAGAATACTTAGCATAGAAGAGAGTAATTACTCTATACTTATCAATATTATTATATTTATTTCTGGGAATCACATTTTAGGAGATTAACTGACAACTAAAGCATTTTCCAAAGTGGAAGAATAAAATATTGAGTTGAGAATCAAGATTTCAAGAATAGTTAAAAACACTTGAAACATTGGTCATAGAGAAAAGAAAGCAGTGTTTATAAGGCTGGAATGCAGAAGATAGATTCGATTGTTTTCTATATATTGTTTCCAGGGGAATAATGAGTAGAAATTATCAAGAGGAAGATTTTCATTCAATATAAGGGAAGGTTTCACCCCTGTTTTAAAATGAAATGGACAGAATTATGAGAGTGAACTCCCTTTTACTAAAAGGTCCCCCAAAAGAGAGAAGATGACAATTTATTAGTATTATAGTAGAAGGTCATAGATTTAGATTTGGAAGGGCCCAGAAAGGTCATTTTTTCAAAATATTTATTTTTGGGGAGAGGAAACTAAACTTTATAATGTTATAGTCAAGTGGGCCCGAGTTCATTCAGGAAATAAATAGAAAAGCTAGTTTATCTTCTGCCTCCCACCTTCCCTTTTCCCCCTTTTCCTTCACCTTCTCCTTCCCCTGAGTTTCTTTTCTACTACAACTTGCTTTAATTCCTCCTTTAGAGGAGATGATCTTTCTATTGCCTTCCAGGACTGTGGCTATTTGTCTTTTTTAGTTAAAAAAGGTAGGGAATTAATGATTGACAAGAAAAGCCAAAGGCAGGATATAGTGAGGGATAGATGAACAGAAGAGAGAATAATTACAAAAATGTAGAAAAAAAGAGGAAGGAAGGGAAGAAAAGAACCAAAGAAAAGAAGATAAAAGAAAAAGAGGAAGGAAGGATTCTTTTTTCCTTTTCATTTTTTTTCTGAGGAGGGGAAATTCAAAAGGAATAGTATGGGAATGAGTATCAGAATGATTGGTATAAGAAGAAAGACTGTGTGTGTGTGTGTGTGTGTGTGTGTGTGTGTGTGTGTGTGTGTATGTGTGTGTGTGTTGATGATGGTGGGAGAAAAGCAGACAGACATATTAAAGAAGCCAAGTTGCTATTATTTAAAATGTTCTGTCAGTCTGATTAAAAAAACAAAGTAAAACAATAATACAGTTAATTCCAAAGTCTGCTTTACAGATTTTCCTTTTCTTAGCGAGTCACATTTTTATTGTTCCCTTGCAAATTGATGATAATCACTGCAGGAAGATTGCATTTCTAACATAACATATTGTTATCATACTGTACAATTCTATTATTTATTGTGTTGTGCCCCCTTATTTATTCCTTTTGTCGAGCTAATGTGCTTCTATGAAAAAAGCTGAGAAATATATTCCTGGATAATGGGCTTCTAGTCAAAGGTGAAAAATGCAGGCTCTACTGTTCTGCCCACCTGACATAATTAATGCCAGCATTTCATTAATTGGGACTCACAGTTAGGCTGGATCAAACACTCTTGTTTACATCAAAACAAGATTATATAAGTAATGTTAAAAATGGCCACCTCTTTCCAATTGCTATATGCTATAGGTTATTCTGCTCCTGAAATCCAATTCCTCACACAATCTGCAAGATATGCAATTTACTGATTACAGAGGAGGCTTCAGGCGACTACTTGTTAACTTAAAACATGAGCATTCACTTGGATATTCTCAAAGTCATTTTCTTCCCGTCATGAAGCTTTTACCTGCCAACATTTTATCAACATGTTTTCAATGGGAAATTCATTTCATATTTGCTCCTAACAACAGCTCAATAGCCTGCACATCTCCAATTTGATAGGTCAGGATGTGTTGCTGTGTACAATTATGATAAGGAAAAAACTCCCCCAGATGCCAATTGGGACTTTTTCATTCTGGTGTACACAAGTCGGCACTTCTCCATATCGCTGCTTCCTGGGTGTTATATTCCAAATTGTAGTCTCTAACTTTACAAGCATATTTTCACCCCAATTAGAGAATCCCAAGTCTATTCTGAGCTTGCCATAAAAGTGTTTAATTGGCTAAATAACAAGAATTAAAAGTATTGAAGTGGGTGAGCAGACTAGTGGAAAATCTTTTGGCTTTTAGAAGCTTTGGAACTTGATTTTGAATTAAACTCAGATGCTATCTGCCTTGTAAATCCCTTACATGCCAGTCTATTTGAAGGTCAGGTAGCAAATAGCATTTGATTTTTACTTTGGGAAATCTTGCCTTTATTTTGGGTGACAGAGCAATTGGATGTGGTCAAAGAATTGTCCCGTGGCACTTAAACTTGCTGCTTAAACCTATTTAACTCTTTTCAATAAATATTTCTCTAATAACTCCTGTATTATAGGAGCTATAATAAAAGATAAAGTACAAAGAGTTTATATGAAATTCAGTTCAATAAAAAATATATTAATCCAGAACTTACTATGTGCTGGACTCTGTGAATAGGTATTAGGAATACAAAAACAAAAAGGAAAAAAAAGGGAAAAAACATTCCTGTCCTAAATGAATTCATAGTTATTTGGAGATAATTTGAAAATTAAAAAATCATCTTTTCTTCCCATCAGTTGAGGGGCAAGCATAGAATTCTTCTTTTCAAACCTGTAGTCAAAATAATTAGAAGGGACTTTGGAGAGGAAATGCCCGTATTTTACAGATGTGCAAACTGAGAATAAGGGGAGTTAAATGTCTTTCCTCAGGGTATTTACCTGAAGAACTAGACTAAAATTTGGGTCTCCTTAACCTTCGTCCAGTGTTTTGTCACTCTACCCCATCACCTTCACCTCCAGAACTGGTGAACTCCGTAATTATCTGAGAACTCAAATGGTGGATGATTTTAACACATTCCTGAATATCAACATGAAGAAATAAAATGCATGTAGGCCATATGCTGGCCATCAATCTTCACCAGATCTCCCCCATAACCTAGAAACCTACAGTAGCTGAAGTTAAAGAGAATGAAAATATTTAAGGTAAAAAAAAGATAGGTATTGATCAGAGCAATTTATTAACTTCCTATAATATCTTATTATAATATTTAGCACAATCTTTTAAGTACTTGAAAGTTTTATGCCCCATAATTTCAGGTTATAAAGTTAATGATGGCCAGAAGCGATAACACTTTATGGCATGATGAAAGCCAGAGAAGGAAAATCACATTGGATCCATAATGGTTTCTCTAATAGGAACTTGCTGATTACTCTGTAAGTAACAGAGTGATAGAAAGTGAGTTAACAAGAAATATCCATGGTAATTTCCAAAAGGCCTTAAATTGATTACACTTTTTGCTTCTTTACACACAGAACAGAAACTCTGTCATTTAAAGCGCTTCCCACATGCAGTCTAACAGAGCATCAAAAGGCCATAGATTCAGAGCTGTCCATCAGTCCTTCAGGACATGGATTCTCGATGAAGAAAACAAGACAGAGAAGTTCAATTGCCCAGAGTCACACCGCAAGGCAATATCTGAAATAAGATTTGAACTGGGATCTAGCTGACTCTCCAGAGAGAGACAGACAGAGAGAGACAGAGACAGACAGACTAACTCATTCTTTTGACAGTTTGGTGAAGCTCATGAGCCCCTCACTCTTTCTCTTCTTTCTGGGACCCACTTCTCTGGTTTCCCAACCTGTTTTCTTTCTTCTTGTTCTGAACTCAGAATCAGATTCAGTTTCCTCCTTCCTCTGCTCTCACTGCATGTTTTCAACACATATGATGCCTTTCCCCTCGGTATCACCAGGAAAGTTGAGAGTGGGCATGAGATGGTACAAAGAGCCTAACTAAGGCCACATTATTATTAGTGGAACATTTACCACTGCAGCTTGCAACAAATCAGACTGAAAGTGTAGGTAGCTAGTTGACAGATTTGTTGGAACTGAATAAATACTGAGAAATTGATAGTTAAAGTAAACTGGAAACTGAGACACTGGGAATTGAAATTAATAAGGACCTTGGTTGGAGTTACTTAGGAAGGGATAAAAAACATATCTGAACTAATTTTAAAGGAAAGGTTGTTGAAACCAGCCATTAAATTTTCAATAGCTGTAGATTTTATAAATTTGCTATATTATCTTTTATTGAAGGTGTTGGTATTAACATAACATTTCTCCTAGTTATAGGTAGAGTTTTTCTTAGCATATGTATTTATTTGTTTTTCTGTTTAAAGGAGCTGAAAGGCTCCTAAATATAAAGACCTCAATAGTAGGTAGGAATAGATAGGAAGGATTATAAGTAGAAAAGCATTGGCCATAATGGAAGAAGTAAGATTTCATTTCACAAATAGTATTATTCCATTTAACCTCACTACCTCAGAAGGAAACAAGGTTTCTCTCTCACAGAAATTTCACTGAAAAGGGCTTTAGGAGACCAGTATTTTTCTCTGGCTTCTTGACTTAGAACTTCCATGACCAAAGTAGAGTGCATATTGTTTTAGTTCTCTTAGAATCCAATAGAAAAAATTTAAAAACAAAGTTGAAAAAAGATGAAGTGAAACAAAAATGTAAAGTGTTAATTAGGGATAGTCTTGAGATGAATTAACATTATCCCTAATGATGAATAGTTCAAACCGAACTTTGAAGTTCACTTCTACTTTGCAGCCCATTGAGTATTCAATTTATTTCAGAATAGTCCCATCTACAGAAGATAGGCAGAACTAAGATATTTCAATGGATCTGTGATCTCATAAATGTGTATTCTTCTAGTGATACAAATCATTGCTTGTCCGAGCCTGACGATCCTATGTGATTCTTGTCCATTTCCTCCTGTATATTGTTAAGGTGAGCATTGGGATGGGGCACCCATCCAACTTGCTGTAGACCTTCCTGAACTACTGTTTTTTTAAGAGAAAATATCTTGAAGATTTTGGGATATTGCCTGGATTCTGATTGAGCACATGTGTATTGTTCATTTTTGGTTGCCAATATAATTTTGTTTGCTGATTTTATACATTTTGTGATGGTAAGGATCTTGGTAGGTTCATTGTGATCCTCTCTTTTGCTCTTTGGGTGTGATTTGTAACCTTTCTTATTTGTAAATCATGGTATTCCATGTTTTGCAGACATAAAAGAGAAATAAAAAAATCTCTATTAACAAGATGGGCCTTGATTTTTTTGAGAAACCTAGAACCATTGAAGAACTGTATGATTTATTAATGGCAATCTAGATCATGTGTTCTTTCTGTTCAATTCTGAGAAACCCTCATTTTCTTCTAATGATTCTAATTTGATATATATATATGTACTGGAACATAAAGATGATACTAAAGATGATAACATTGTTCATTAACATTCATATAACATTTTAAGGGTTGCAAAATGCTTTATAAATATCATTTTACTTTCTCTTCATTATGACTCTGGGAAATAGGTGCTATTTTTATCCCCATTTTACAAATGAGGAAACAAGTATATAGAGATTAAGTGGTATCATCAGAGTTACACAGCTAGTAAATGTTCCAAATAGGATTTCATCTCAGCTCTTCTCAATTCCAGGTTGAGGAGTCGTCAGTCGACTATCCATTACTTCACCAGGCTACTTCTTAATTAGGTTTATGAGTTGTCCATTTATCTGAAAGTTATAGTCTGGATAATAGGTATCATCAAAACAATTAGTTTATTTTATTTTATCTGGAAAATTTGACTGAAATAATTTGAATGAACATTTATTTCCATTTTGGAGGCTCATCAATGTTCCAGGATAAGATTTTACAGTGTCTTCCACAAAAAGGATAATCCAGAAGACCTCACTCTCTATAGAGAATCTCTCTTCAATTTGGAATCTGCACTCAACATTCTGCAAAAACAGGGTTGGGGCGGGAGTGGGGGCGGGGGGGAAAGGCAAGCACCTTTTCATGTCTCTCACTGTTCTATGTTTTGCTGGAGAAAAGAGGGTTATTGAATAAAGTTATCTTTATTGCTAGAGAAGTTTCATAGGGCTATAAATTTGGCAATCAAAGCATCTTGAGAGGTCATCCAGTCTCTCCCTCATTTCCCAATCAGAAACTGAAACTTGGAGAGATGTAGTTATTTCAAAAGGTCATTCAGGTGTGTGACAGAGCTAGGGTTTGAACTAAGGACCTCTGACTATAAATCTAATATTTTTTTCCACTGAACTACCATGCTTCCATCTTCCAATTAATCTTATGTGAATTTGACAAACACATGGGAGAAATCTTTTCAGAGAGACCACTAAGATGGTATTTCCTTTTTTGGTTTGAATTGTTTTCTTTTTCATAATCAATAAACTATAAGGTCAATGGAATCTTGAATCCTTTATCTTTTATTTAATCCTATCAAGATGTCATTTATTTGTCAATGTCATTTGGGAAAACCTACTTACTCCATTTTCTTATCTGTTTCAAGGATATAATTGGTAAATGGCCATAATACTGTCCAAAGCTTTGTAAAAATGGGAAAGAAGACATATGTCACCATTTATTGGTATTTTCTTGCCACTAGTGGCAAGAAGATAATAGCCAATAGTGGCCAAAAATTATTTTTGTTTACATTGTTCATATATTCCCTTGCCAATAATGACATCTGAGATTTTATTTCTCACCTTTGACATCTTCCCCTATGGAAAATATATGAAGAGTAGACCCCTTTTGATGTCCTATAGTTTTCTCCAGTAAAGATATACTCTGTTTATCAAATAACAATTATTTTTCACTTTTTATGTTTAGCTTCCTTCTAATTTCATCATTGAATGCTGAAAAAATGGAACACCAGTTATTTAGAATGGAACCTAGTCACTTCTATGTTACATGCAACATCAGAGTAAGTCTTTATTGTAGGTGATAGCCTACCCAACAGTGTTATTTACTGAAGTATTACAAGGTGTTTGTTATAAAGTTGTCAGATATCACAAGAATGTTTTATCTCAAGAATCCCTCAGACAACATTATATCATATGTAGTAGAAATATATTGTAATTGAAGTAAGAGAACTAGTTTTAGTTGCTAGGATTGACACTTCACCCTCCTTTTCTTTATCTAGACCTGAACTTTGACTTATTTTACTCCTTCAGCTCATTATTTTTATGTCACAAAAACACATTGCCAGTGAACCAATGAGCATAATGTGTCTTTGCAACATATTGTTAGAACTTAAAATCTAAGCAACCCCAAAGTATCAGAGCCACATCTTATCTTTCTTCATTGAACTGCCAGTTGGTACTATCCTTTTTCTCTTTATGGAAGATTAAAACAGGAATTATTCATTAGAACAACATTTTCTCTATTTTTTGTGCTTTACATACAGTAGGTCATCAGTAAATGTTTTTTGGATGAATGAATAAATGAAATCTATAATGAAAAGAACAGCTCACCATATTACTTGATTACTATTATAAAACTCCCCTGTTTGATAGATGATTGTAGTCTAATCTACTATTATAAATATCTGCTTGAGTGAATTTTATGAACAGATATTTCTCTACTGGTGAATATTTATATATTCTCTTGTCAGAAAATGAAAAAATACAATTCATTCATTGAACAAACATATTAAGTATTTACAAATGTGTATTAGGTTGTTAGCTCCTCATTCAATTATAAACTCTTTGAGGGCCGGGACTGTCTTTTGTCTCTTTTTGTATCCTCAGGACTTAGTACAATGCCTGACCTATAGTAGGCACTTAAATATTAATTCAAAATTGATTTATGTAATGGACCCTGCTAGGCAGAGCCTCTTCCCATTAAAAATATACAATTATACATACATACATATATATATGTACATATATATATATATATATTTTCACATAGACCCTTAGAGTTTCATCAGAGTATGAACCCAAGATGTAAAATCACCCCTACCAATGCAGTTTTACAGGTCAAATTAACAAGTATTTATTGAGCACTTTGTGCCAGGCACTGTATTAATCGTGGAGGGGGATACAAACAGGCAATTAACAAAACAAATAAAAACACTCTCTTTCCTCAAGAAGTTCAGTCTAATAGGGGCAAAAACATAGCCATGCAAATAATTGTGTACATTCAAGCTATAAACTGGAAGCAAACTTGTCTATAACTTATAGTACCACTTCGAATTTTTCTTTAAGGAGGTGCTCAGTCCAAAATGGATCCTTTGTTGTGACTCTTAAGTTCTTCAAGACATACAATTTGTGTATGTGTTTCTGTGAAGCAGCTCAAGTCCATGCTCACTGGAGGTAATAGAATTAAGCATGCCCTCGGTCTTTTTTTTTTCTTTCTTTCTGTTTTTCCCTTCTAGTGAGATGTGTGATTGATTCTTTGATAAAGGGGAGGTACAATCAGGCTCTCCAATTGTCCTCATGATTGGAGTAAGCAAATGAGAGATGTGTTTTGCATTTATCTGTGGATATGTCATTTTTTCCAGAGGAAGATAAACTCATTTTGTGGGCAGAAATTGTTTTTATTTTGCCTTTGAATATATAGTTCTGTGTTTGACACACAGTAGGTACTTTAATAAGTAATTATTGAAATAGAATTGCATTTGAATTGGGTTTGAATTTGATTAAACAATCATGATCCAAATATACTTTGATTATATCATATAAGTTCCAAACAGCAAATAAGCAAGCACATTGATAATTGTGCCAAACTAAATTATTATTATACCATTAATTATTATCCTTTCCTTTGTATGACTATTGTTAGTGCAATTACTCTTCACTATTTTGTGGTTGTGGAAGACGAAAGAAGCTGTTCCTTCTATGAAGGAATTCATATCTACTTCCTGAATGTGGATTTAATGAGCATTTATTTCAGACCTAGAGTCTTGGTTTTCTGCACTTCTTCCTATGATTTAATTTGAAAAGTTTAACTATGTGTATTAAGCCTTTTGGATTAGTCAACTTTGCAGTTTGATCACTTGTCACTCCCTCTGGCAGAGTTGTTTCCACTGTCATCCTAGCTTTAAAAGAAGTCTGAGATTCATTATGAGATCTGGCACAGAAGTGCAAGTTTAGGAGATAAGTTTGATTTCCCTCCCTCTTTCAATACCTTAAAAAGCTATTTCTGAGAGGCAAATCTGGAGGATGGATTTGATTCCTAGAACTAGTTTAAAAGCACAAAGGTAAAACTTCCCTTAGGCAAGGTGGTTGAGGAATGCAGGGATCAAATAATTAAGTTTAATTGGGTTAAGCAGAGCAGGCTGATTATCATAATTAATTTAGGCTCATGATTGGCCCTTGGGGGAATATGCCTTCCTGTGTGTGCCAGGTGAAAGAGATGATTGCACTAAAAGACCATAGAATAGTGGAGGAGGAAGAGATGTGTATGCAGAAAAACCATCAGGTATTAAAAGGTTTTGGAAAAGGCTGGGGCATAGCAGCATTAAAGGGCTCATGTGGTGGCAGAAATGTAGACTTCTCTGCTATTAGGGCTACTTGGGATAAGTAAGCAATCCCATTTACCCTTATGCTTGGGACTGTGTTAATTCCATTGAAGCTTATGAGAGGGAGATAGAGAGACCTTGAGGAACTGTCTTCCTATCTAGAACTATGTAAGCTATACAAAGACAAGAGACTTAGGAACAGTTTACTCAATACTTCATGGAGTTCAAAACAGGGCTGTGTAAACATACATCATGGTAGCCTGGAACAAAAGTTCCCACAGTGGCATCCATCGCCAGGTAGGCAATAAACATTTATTAAACACCTACTGTGTAGTAGGCATTATGTTACAACCCGGGGGGAGGTGAGCATTGAGCTGCATTTTGGAGGGTAAGACAAGGGGAAAGACCATCAAATATTCAACTGTTTTGGTGAGTTTAAGCTGAATTTCAATTCAAAATGAACTTTTATTAAGCATCTGCTATACATACGGTGCAGGTTGGGAGAGATAAAGTGCTGAGTTATGATATTTCATTTTCCTGAAAATAGGTTTTAGTTTGAAATATATCCAATAGAAGCTTAAGTAAATCATGTGAAACATATTTAGCCTCCTCTGCAGCATGACTGCAAAGAAGGGAACTGCTACCAGGTTGTGGACAGTGGTGTAACATCCATGATCTTACCTGTGGTTAAAGCTGCCTCATAGAATTCCACAGTGCCCCCCAGAATGTCACAGTGGTGCTCTGGTTAGGGAATGTAGGCCAGGGAATTAGAGCAGGTTTATATTAGGAAGAGTCTATTGGCTCTTAGGAACCAAGTGCTCTTTTCTAGGGCCTTTCAAGATGGGATTGATTTGGGATTAGCTCACGAGTCTATCTTTAAACATTATTTTTATAACATTAGTCATTAAAACATCAGAATACATACTGGTTGAAACACCAACCCTTTAAAATGACTATATTAAGTAAGATTTAAAGAAACATAAAATCTAAGCACAGTTCATTAATTTAAAATTGGAATCAAGGTCATTCAGTCCAACCTCCTCATTTTATAGATGAGGAAACTGAGTACAGAGAAAATTATTTTGCCCAAGGTCACACAGGATAATAGTGATTCAAATTTAGGTCCTATTACTCCAAGGACAGCTCCTTCCATTGCGCCTTATTTTCATTATTAATTTTAAATTCTTTAAGTCATAATTTAACTTGATTTTAGAGGTCAGATTAGAGTTTTCAATACCAGATTAGAGGCCTAACTGGGCTTTTCTCTTGGGGAGTAGTAGGATTTTGGAGAACTATGGCATGACCTTATTTAGAAGAAGGTCCTGGAAAATGTGAGGGCATAGACATTTTTGAAAGAGTCTACCACCTTATAGTTGCCGTGAGAAATTTCAGAGATATATGAAATTTCATATATCTCAAAAAAAAAGCTTTATTTGACAATGCTACTGAACTATCCATATAGAAATAGGGAAAAAATGATGTTATATAATTACGATAGAGAGAGCAAAGAAAAATAGGATTGTTGGATAAAAACAAAATGATAATGTAGTCCAGCTGCTCTTGAGTATGCCCAGTTTGAATATTGAATCAGCTCTGAAAGGAGCATGTCCAGTTTATACATGAAGTTAGCTTTGAGGAAGCATCAGAAGTCCAGATGATCAAGTAATCCAGTCAACATAACACAGGTACTAAGTAGCAGATCTGGGGTTCAAACTAATGTCTCCTTAGGCCAGTTTAGCATTCTCACATCAAACTTTTTTTCTCCATTATTATACTGTTTTAATCCTATCTCTGACAATGACTAGCTTTATGACAGAGACAGGTGCTTCTTATCTCCTACCTGCAATTTCCTTATCTATGAAATAAATGCTGTATTCAATAGTTTCTAAGAATTTTTCTTGGCCTAAATCTAATATACTATGATACTTAGCAATAGCCTTTTGGGATTATATCATGTGATAAAGGGACTCAAAATTTATTGGCAACTTAAGCATATATTCATACATCAAAAATGCAGTCTTACAGTTTTAGTCTGACCCAAAGTCTGTATGCAGAGGGTAAAGAAAAAATGGCTCCACAGCAGTGAGTCGGTATAAAGTTTTTAAGGAGTATCAGTGAGGGCAATATTAAAGCTGACCTTCGATAGTATCTTTATTAATGCCCTGAAAGGAGTAACTAGCATATTAATGAAATTTCCAAGGGATTCTAAATTGATTATTCTTACAGACAGCAGCAGAGGAGGAGAAGGCCAATAGTTCTAATATGATTAGAGAAGCAAAATACATGATACAGCTTGATTTGATTGAAATATGCACACTAGTACACTTTCAGGAGTTTGAAAATGTTTTCTGAATGCCTTGAACAGTTCAGTCAACAATAAGTGAATACACTATAAAGCACACATTTTGGTACAATGAGGCAACACACAAAATTGTAGGAACAAATCTACTTCATATTTGAATTGCATTGTGGGACAGGTTGGAAAATAATACATATATTTGTGAAATGTGATAGTGAATCAAACAATGACATCAAGAGACTTATTTGAGACTACAACCATGCCTTTTCATCTTCTAACCTTTCATTTAAAAAAAAAAGTTTTCGTAGCTTTAAAAGGGATTACAGTCTAGGAAGATAAGGATACACAATCAATCTAATGATACTTATAAGGCAGTGTCAAAAAAAATCCATTCTTTGGAAGAATTAATAGTAAAATATGAAATTTCTAGAAATTTAGAAGATATTCTCCATAAAATGTAAATCATCACCAAGATCACGTTAGGATTTTATTTGCTCAAAGAATAACACTTTTCAATTACCTATATGACCAGTTTTAAGTTAAATTTAAAAATCATTCAGTTCAGTCACAAATGGTTTTCATTTTAGGAAATGAAATATTTTTTGTTGTTGGCTATTAATAATCAATTGTCTAGTGCCAAGCCTGGTGCAAGGTAATGTAGAGGCAAAGGAAAAGAAATTACATAGTCCCTCCCAAAGCAGTTTAATATGTATTCCTTAAAGAAATAATTTAACACAAAGTTAGTATATAGCTTGCAGGTTGGTGTTTCTAAGAATGTGGGGTAGCTTCAACATAAATTTCCTTGGGGAGATTGTTGTTGAGGAGTTAATGAGGCATAAGTGAGTAGAATTACAGGAACAGAGGACAACTAGTTCAAAGGAAAGAAGATGAGAGATGGAATGCCTTGTATGGAAAATAAAATTTTAGTTAAGTTTGTCTTAGAGAAAAAAGCAATGTGTACGTAAAATAAGCCTAGAAAAATAGGTTGGTGGCAGATTGTGAAGTACTTTGGAAAAGGAGATAGAGGAAGAGGAAAAATTATTGTATTACTAGTTGTTTGTTTTCTCCTATAAATGAGTCATTTTCAACAGGGGATAAAATGCTTCTTTTAAACTGCCACATTGTTGGTTCTTAATAAATGCTTGTTGAATTAGTGATTATTCGTTTTATTCACCAGATGTGACTTTGGTTAATTTTGGTCTTTTACCAAAATTCAAACTCTCTCAGTATGAAGATTTGTCATTTCTCTGTACATATTTTAGATGGCTGCAGACTTATGAAGGAGACTCCTAAAAGAAAAGTTTTAAATATGATTTGGGCAACAGCTATATCTCTGGAATGACTGTATAGTTTTTCTATGAATGGCATACTATGCCATTTTTATGTCTAAATTCTAGTGTTTGTCTAAAAGTCTGTGTACTCATACGTCATTTATGCAATTCAATATTGAAATGATCTGGAACTATAGACTTCTGCATTGCTTATGGCTCCATAAATTTACTAGCCAGTGCTGGACTTGACAATGAACCACTCTAAATGTTATTATTAAAAAGACAAACATATCCATCACTAAATATATATATATATATATATATATATATCTTTTCACCATGAAATATATTTAGGAATTTCCAGAATATGTGCTCAACTTAAAAAGCTATACCTTCTGTACATATATTCAAATGTAAAAATTATAATTGATCACTAATTTGGGGAAAAGACTCACAATTATCAAGGAAAGATTAATTTGTGCTGTATAATTTTTGTATAATCAAGGATTTAAAAATTTTTGGAGAAATTTCAGGAAAAGAAACTTGCTAACTCCTTGAATCAAGAAAGTGAACTGTTTGGAAAAGATGCCTTAAAGAAGCCTGTAGAAACCACATGCTGCATTGAAAATCCAGAATGAACTTTGGATATAATTAATTGAACTAAAGGGGGTTGAACACATTTATGCTGAATGTAAATTGTTATGCCAAAGGGAATTAACCCCTAATTGGCTTTTCATCAATGTACCTACAAATCATTGGTTTTGCTCTCTCTCTCTTCTATTTCCCTCTTATCTCCAACTATTATAACTTCCTCCTAGAAAGTACAATATTGTATGTACCGTTAGCTAGAAGGTCTTTAGAGGTATAAACTAGTTATGTGAAATGATTCATTGGGGAGACAAGGCATATAAATCTGGGAGCTTTCATCATGCTTGTCTTCCAATAGAATCATAGGGGGATTCAAATCAAAAACTTAAAAGTATCCTTAGTAGCTAGCTAACCATTAGGTAAGAGAGCTCACAAGTCATGTACTAGTTCTCACCACCAAAGGCCACAAGCACTGCAGTCCTTGGGCAGTGGTAGGCAAAAAAAATTGAAAGACTGTAATTTGTTTCTATGAAGAGAGGGAGAGACAGGAAATGATGTGGGGAAAAAAGGGGCATAAAAGAAGAGACCAACATGGTCTGACTCTCTTTCCTGCCTTGGTTTTTGGAGAGACTGGTTCCCTGGAGACCATTCTTTCCTTGGCTTTTGGAGATACTCTTCCCTTTGATTCTGCTTTGGTGAGTAGAGCTGAAGAGAAGACATACTTTTCCAAGGAGTCATTCTGTATTGGTGGAACTCTGGCTGAAGACACTACCAGGACTTCTGGCTGAGGACTACTGGGAAATCCATGTGGACATAGGGACTTAGGGAAGCCCCTGCTAGGGGCTGAGCCTGACTTCACCTGACTTAGGTCTGGTAGACTAGACCAGGATTTGTCTCCTTCCTATATTTCCCACTTTCACTATCTCAACTTTGTTGTAAATAAAAGCTGCTAACAGTCATTTTGACGTAGGGGCTAATATTTTATAAATGAGGACCACTTTTATAACTCTTATATTGAGTCAAACCTAATTTAACTCTTACAGTGTTCATTTCACTGTGCAAAGGCAACAAACTGACTAAATAACAGAACATTTTTAATATGTTTCAAAAAAACAACAAAAATTCTCAGTCAAGGTTTAGGTGAGTTAATAATTCAGTTATTCAGAAAAATCTATTCCATAGTCATTTGACTTATAAAAAGTTTAACTCTTGTAACACAGTATTGAAAGATTCCTTGTGACATCAAGAACTTGAATCATTTGCATCACTCATTTGGAAATGTGGATTGTCATTATTGGCCCTTCTGCAAGAGTATCTTCTAGCTCATAATTATTTGGGTTCACAAAATTATAGCAGTTTAATTTACACAGTAGGTTTATATTATTAAGGATATGATGTATCACCATGGAAAGGCTACTAGTTTTGAGATTAAAGAGCCTGGGTTGGAACAATGTTTGTCTATTTACTAGACTTGAGCCAATGAGACCAATTACAATGTTTTTGATAGGAAGGTGGTGGTTGTGTGAGTTCAAAGAAAGGGACATATACAAATGATTTGTTAAGATACAATTGGCAAGATTTATTGTTAGATTGGAAATATGAGGTAAGATTAACACCAAGATTGGGATCCTGAATAAGTGAGAGGTTGGTTGTGTCCTGAAGAGAAATAGGAAAAATGGAATGGGTTTTGGTGAAAAGATGTTCAATTCTCTTTAATATAAGCTGAGTTTGTGATGCCTACCAGACATCTAATTCACAATATCAAAAATTCAGTTGCTAATACAAACTCTATCTCAGAGACAGATTGAGGATAGTTTTTTTTAGTTCTGAGAAACATGCATAGAATAATATTTGAACCCATGGATGGAGGTGAGATCACTAAGGGTATGTGTATGTGTGGGGGGTATGTATGGGTATTTATAGCTATATATAAGGATAGCACTTTGGGTCATACATAAATAGATGTAACCTAGGCAAAAACCCAGCAAAAGAAACTAAGGGATAGCCAAAAAGATTGGAGGAGAAGCAAAAGAAAATGGTGTCTTAAAGATCAAGAGAGGAGAAAGTATTGAGGAGAAAAGCTTGATCAACAGTGTCAAATGCTCACAGACATCAAAGGCACTAGATTTGGGAATTAACAAGTCAAAGTTAACTTCAAGAGCAAAATGAGAAGTCATATTGCAAAGGATTTAGAAACAAATACAAGAAAAAGAAGTAGAAGCACCTGGCATAAACGGCTTTCTCAAGAAGTTTAGCAAGTACTGATAGACCCAGTACAATAGGTAATGATAATAGTTGAATTGAGGAAGGAGACATGAGCATATTTGTAGGGATCAAGGAAAGAGCTAGGAGATTGGGAAAGGTGGAGGTTAAAGTTTAGAATCAGAATGGGGCAAATAGTGGTAAGTAGTTTGCTGGGGAAAACTGGAAGATGTGATAGAGAGTATATGTAGGGTGTGTGTGTGTGTGTGTGTGTGTGTGTGTGTGTGTGTGTGTGTGTGTGTGTATATGTGTGTATGTTTGCAATGGGAAGGTTATAAGTAATGTGAAGAAAGAGTGCTAGGAAAATAGTCTCAGCCTTTTTAGTGAGAATCTTCAGCTGAGAGGGTTGCAGAGGAGTCCCGAATGATGAGAGGGTTTGATTCTGTTGATAAGTGAGAGAATAAATCTATTAAGGAAGTGAAAAAAATGTTTTCCTTAATACACAAAGCACCCAGCTGATGCTATATTACATAAATTCATAGTGGAACCAATCTATCCTTTTTTGTAATTTTCTCCAGCTGTGTTCAGCAAATAGGTATTTAAGTGGAAAAGAAGGGAACAAACATAAGTAAAGGTAAGTATCAGAGTGTGTCAGGAGCATAGCCATAATTAGGACTCTCTGTACTAGAGCAAATAGCAAAAATTGGGCTTAGTTCAGGAAGCATGAAACTAGTCCTTAGTTGAGGTTGTGGCTTGAGGAAGGTGAGTTGAAAGAATAACATTAACCCCATCCATCATCTGGTAGGTTCCTATTTCAATTAATTATTCTTAGCTAGGTATTAAACTTCATTTAAACTCCAGGTGGATCAGTCCCATGCCTTTTAAATCCCATACCCTACAGAGGTAGCTAGATGGCTCAATGGATTGAGAGCAGACATAGAGAGAGGAGGTCTTGGATTCAAATTTAACCTCAAATACTTTCTAACTGTGTGAAGCTGGACAAATCACTTAACCCCCATTGCCTAGCCCTTTCTGCACTTCTGCCTTGGAACCAATATTTAGTATTGATTCTAAGATAAAAGATAATTTTTTTTCGATTCCATACCCTATGGCAAAATGGTAGCTATTCCACTTCAGCTTTGGTTCAAGAATATAGGTTAGTCAATAACTCTTTGAGTGCCAACCATATGCCAGTCTCAGTGGTAAGATTAAGTGAAGGAGAGTGTAACATGAGTCTGGTAAGGTAATTTGATGCCAGATTGTAGAGGTCCTTAAAAGGACAGTCTATAGAGATTAGATTTTTTTTTTAAATAAGCAAAAGGAGCTGTCAGAAGTGATTGGGAAATGGGAAGAATATGAATGGAGCCAAACATGAATATTTCTTGAGGAGATTTGTAGTGCTGATCAGAGTAGGGGGTGATGAAGTTAGGAAGCTATGGCAATATTCTTTGTGAGTATTAATGAGATCCTGAATTAGAGGAGTGGCAGAGGAAATTGTTAGATGGCACATGAGAAGAAAGTTGTGGAGCAAAATTCGATAGGTCTTGGCAACTGATTATCCAGATAGTAATAATAATTGCCTCTTACGCATGAATTCTGGCTGAAGCGATAGAAGGGCTACCATTCTGCTAAGGAAAATTAAAGAATATTCTATCTTTTCTGAGCTCACACAGAAGTTCTGCCTGTCATTTGGTGTTTTCGAAGATGTGATTTGCTTCAAATGCTCTGTCCCATTAGGACATAATCCATGTTCACCTATGCTTGTGTAAGGGGCAGAGCTGTTGTATTTAGGTAGTTCAGAGGTTAGCAGTTAAAGCAGATTCTCCTTCAAATTTAATTTATTTTCATTCTTATTTTTAGAGCACACATCAAATCGACCATGAAAATAATCCCTCTGCATGCTTTCACTGGGCTGAATTCACAATCTGGCTAATGACAGGATCTCTGCAAACTATACAAGAGGAATTAAAAGCTTTTCAGGATCCTATCTATTAAATAGTTGCCCCAAATTTACACATTCATAATGTGAGCTCGGAACTATAGCTAAATCTGCACAGGGATTCCTTATTTTTGGAAAGTCAAACTGAGTGCTGACATCATATAATTTTAAAGTTAGAAGCAAAGAATCACCCATTTCTCATTTTACAGATGTAAAAATTGAGTCTTGCTAAGTGATTTACATTTTATTTTCTTATACTTACAGATTTGGAAGTTCCTGAAGTTACATAAAAGAGAGCTTTAGTTATTCTATTCAATGAATGATGAAAGTCCCCCTCCCCATTATCTTATAAAATTATAAAATTATAAAATAGGGGAAAAGTATGATGACCAAATATAATAGTTGTAGAAACATCGACACCAGTAAGGTATTGTTTATTATGTAGACACATTTTCTTGTGGCATTTATTTACAAAAGAATTCAATTTGTGCTTGTAAGTAGACTCATGGGGGAGGCAGGGGCAGCAAAGGGTAGGGGGATGGAGGAGGAAACAACCAAAATCCATCCAACCTGCTCCTTGGTAAAGTAGCATTGTTCATAAGAAATAGCCTGAATGTCAGGTTTGGCATCTGCATTATGAGAGGCATAATTGGATTTAGTATATGCAATTAGAATGGGAAATTGTGCTGCCGAAGCACTCTGCTGCAGCTTTTGCTGGGAAGGTGGTGTTAAGCATTTTGTTTTGTACTTGGAAAATCTGCCGTGACAGTGCTTCATAATAGAACCAATTATCAGGTAGGCTGTTACACATAGCCTTCCAGACCCCAATTTAAATAGAAACCAGTGACAATTCCTTCTGTGAAATAGTCTCCATAACACTTAAAATCATCCATATGTGAAGACCTACATGCTTATCAAGGGTTCAACAAGAAATAGAGACTTCTTGTTGCATAAACATATGCTTTGAGGTTGCAATTTTTACATTTATAACTTAAGAGAATGGCAGATATTAACACTACCTTCTAACACTGAGTCTTTAATATTTATCAGCATTATTAAGCCCTTGGTCTTATTGTTTCACTTGATCAAAAAAAATGAGGAAACATGCTTATTGCTAGAAGATAAGTTCAATTGATACATCCTTCCTTTGAACCCAGTGGGGCAAAAACATTTGATCTTCTTTTTGATAATGGCAATGCTTGTTTTCTAAAATATTAGTATACTTGATTCATTTAAGCATTCATAAAAACCAAATTGACTAGTCCAAGAACAAGTAAAGGTACTTGACTACAATGTCGGTTTCAACATGTTAATCATGGATAATGCATTTTATACATTACATACAAACCAAATATATTTCATTATTATATGTATCATTCTTCTTAAATTACTAATTGATGGAGTAGAGAGTTCAAAATCTCAATTCAAAAATACTTTCAGATGTTTTCATAACTGCTCAACTACATACAGTGTTCATTGAAGTTTGAAATACTTTTCTTGCTTTCTCTTCAGATTTGTAAGCCTTTGATTTAAATAGGAGATTTTAAAAATGACATTTAAGTTGAGGATTTATTGTAAAGTTTTAAATTCTGGCATTTAAGACAGAATGATAGGCTCAAGGGCAAGAATATTATTTTTCAACCCAGCATTTTACCTTGCATATAGTAGGCTGTTAATAAAAGATTAATGTATAGAACTTGAAGGAACTCTAAAAGGTCAATTAGTTAATTTCCTTGCTTTAAAGAAATAATTTACCCAAGTTATTCTTAGTATCCTCTCACATAGAGACATGGATGGAAAAGAATTTAAAAACTATGTTGTAACACATTTCAGTTCAAAAGAAAATATTCTTCATGACTAAAAAAAGAAATCATTCTCATTGTAATTTGAAGTGATTTCCTCTTACTCAGGTGTTTATGTAAATGGAAATTGAAAAGTCATCTTCTCCCATGGAGTAAGGTTTAATAGATTTAAAATGTTATCACTCAATCAACTTTGCTTGTTCTAGATTAGATTTCCCAATTTTCCCATTACTCCTTACTTTCAAATAAAATTCATTTGTTTTCTCCCCCTTCCACCTCTACCTACTAAAAGAGAAAAAAGAAAAAAATAAGACTTGCAACAAATATGCCTCATTAAGCAAAAAATCCTCAAATTGTCCAAGTCTAAAAATATCTGTCTCATTCTGTATTTTGTCTATTATCTGTCAGGAGGTAGATAGCAAATTTTCATAGGTCCTTTGGAATCATGGTCCATCATGACAATCTAAATTCTTAAAGCTTTCAAAAGTGTTTGTTTTTACAATGTTGTTAAATTGTCCTGTAAAAGCCTTCATTGGTGTCATGCTGTTGTGTGTTCATGAGTCTTTCCATTTTTTTTAGTTATTTGTAATTTAAAGTCTACTGAGATTATGAGCTCCAGAATTCATAGCCATATGGCATTACAGAGAATATTGCTACTAAAAATATGAGCTTTTCCAACAGTGATCAATTTTGGTATATTTGAAAATGCAATATAATTTCCAGAGTGGTCTCTTCCTCATTTCTTGTTAGGTTATTGCCTAGTTTCATTATATATGTGTGTATATATATATATATATACACACACACACATATATATCCAATTACATGTAGATACAATTTTCAGTGACTGTTTTCTGACATTTTGCTATCCATGTTCTCTCCCTCCCTCTCTCCTCTCCCCTTTCCCTGAGACTACAGAAAATATGATATAGGTTATACATGTGCTATCAAACTATAGATATTTACATATTCCTCATGTTATGTAGGAAGACATATTGGTTATATTAGGAAAAAATCATGAAGGAAATAAAATAAAAAATGATTTGATTCAATCTGCATTCAGACTCCATCACTTCTTTCTATGGTAGTGTATCACATTTTTTATCATTAATCCTTTGGAGTTATCTTGGATTGCTGCATTGCTAATAATACTTAAGTCATGCACAGTTGACCATTATGCATTATTACTGTTACTTTATACAATGTTTTCTTGGTTCTGCTCACTTCATATTGCATCATTTCATATATCTTTCTAGTTTTTTTTTAATGATCATTCTGCTCATCATTTCTTATGGCCCAATAATATCCCATCAAAGTCATATACCTTAATTTTTTCAGCCATTTCTAGTTGATGGACATGCTTTCAGTTTCTATTTTTTTTACCACCACAAAAAAGAGCTGCTATTAATATTTTTGTACAAGTAGGTCCTTTCCCTCTAGCTTTGATATCTTTGGGATACAGACCTAACAGTGGCATTTCTGAGTCAGAGCCCTTTGGATATAGTTCCAAATTGCTTTCCAGAATAGTTGTATCAGTTCCCTGGTCTGCCAATAGTGTATTTACTACTGCTCCTCCAATATTTATCATTTTCCTTTATTGTAATATTAGTCTGATATGTGTGCTTATGCCTCAGAGTTGCTTTAATTTGCATTTCCCTAATTAATAGTGATTTTGAGCATTTTATATTACTAAAATAATTTTTATTACTTTGTATTATCTGGATTCAATACTTGAAATCCCCATAATAGCAAAATAAACCTATAGACTACCTTTCCAGCTGCAGAGCACAATAGTGGCAATGTATATTTTGCATGTGCTGTTTTTCCAGTGTGAATGATTAAGTAGAATATATATGTTCCTATAGATTTTATTGAACCATCTGTAGAATATTAAAGTTAAATGAAAGTAATATAATTACATTTGTTTCTCACAATTAGGAATATTTAGAGAACCATACAATTATTTGTTCTTTTGTTTTTCTTTGTTCAAACATATTTCATGACATGTCAAATATCTTTAGTGAAATATATGCCCAAATCTATGCTTATGTACACACATTCACACACACACACACACACACACACACACACACACACACACACCATCGTTTGTTAATAATAAGTTGATTTTTAAAGGGATTTCTCTACATATATCTTCTATGAATTTGTATGCTTTTGTTATACATGTGAAAGAAAACTAGTTTTGGAGTAGTCTTTATAGTTGTATTTTGTCCCATTATGTTCGATAGTTAAAAATATAAAAAAAGATCAAACACAGAATACAATAGTCTCCAAACCATCATTTAACTGAAATGTTTGAATCCGAAGATGTTTCTTATAAAAATTATCTACAAATATTTCTCATTTTTCATCAAATGACTTTGATCTACTCAAAAACCATTTTCATAAAGATTGAATGTATTTTAAAAAGTAGCCAATACACCAGTAGATGTTAATGTCTTTTCAGTAGCTTTTACTCAAAGTACTACTCGTACTCTTTCCCTTTCTTCTAGAATCTTTTATTCTTTATACTATATTGAGAATTTATCTCTTTGTGCCTTTGAAACTGTAACTTCAATATCATTATCTTTAGGTGTGTTTGTGGATATATTAACTAGAGTTCACCTATTTTTTCTTATTTAATATTAATATTTAATAATAACATTTAATATTGTTTTGTCTTTGCAAAATATATTGAGAACAGAAGTCATTGTGTCTAAATATGCTAGTTATATTGTTATGACCAATAAAAAGAGATCACTAGAACTCTAATAGAACTCTACTTCTGCAAGAATGTTAGTTGCTGTTTCATTTTCATCCATCAATACTTTTAATTTAATCTGGTTTATTTTAATTTTTATTTTCTCTGCAGCTTTCAAATACTTTGTTCTGTGAAACTATTAGTATTAGTATTTTACAAAGAAGCTAGGTGGTGCAGTAATAGGGCACTGGACTTGCTATGAGGAAGTCCCATGTTCAAACTCTGTCTCAGATACCTATTGCTGTGTGAATCTGGGTAAATAAATTACTTAACTGTCTCAGTTTCCTCATCTGTAAAATGAGGAAGGTGAGACTATATAATAGTTTGGATCTCCCATTTTGGGTGAGGATAAAATGAGACACTTATAAAATACTATGCAAATTTTAGGGGCAGCAAATGGTACAGGGGATTGAGGGCTGTGCCTAGGGTCAGGAAGACTTGAGATCAAATCTAGCCTCAGACACTTATTAGCTTTGTGATCCTGGAAAAGTCACATAACCCTGCTTACCTCAGTCTCTTTTTTGTAAAACAAGCTGGAAAAGAAACTAGCAAATAGCACTAATCTCTTTGCTATAAATGCTTTAAAGGAAAGTAATATAATTTAATGATAATACTAATTGTTGATGTTATTGTTCTTGTAGTTACTGCATGTTCTTTTATAAATGAGTTTGTTTCATAAACTGAGTGTCCTCAAAGGCTATAGTATATTTATGCTTGGCAATGAAATGTTTGCAGACTAGGCCAGTTTCTGGGCTCTTTCAGGCTCCTCATTGTGTTGATTGTTCTTCATTTGTTAAACTTCTCTAAGAAATACTTAGAGTCAATGTCATCACTACAAATATGCAGTTGCTCGTACATGTAGCGCTACAAATGTATATATGTAGTTCACAATGTAACATATGTGCTACAGGTGAATTCTAGACATAAAATAAAATATAAACACCTCAATAATGTCACACTTTGGAATCATACCTTTCCCTTAGGCAAGTTAAACATCCCACTTTTCCCTAGGCTTAGCTTACCTCTCCAACTTGCTTTCACACAGCACATCTAATTTCCAGGAACAGCCAATTATCATAGGCTTGCAGTTAAACTCTCTTAGGGTCCTCTACTCATCACTCTAGGTCCTGAATCTTCATCCAGTGTGTTTTCTATTCATAAAACTAGTCATTCACAAGGCAAACATCAATATCCATACTCTGAATGCTATACATGCAACTCACAATAATGATGCTTTTTTGGGGATCGTAAATATAAAAATTTACTTAATAAGACAAAAGAAATTATGAAATTTATTAAAACACACATACCCATATTGACATATGTAGATGTACATATATGTAAATTAATAAATCACCATATACATATGAATCTTGGTCCTACTCTTCTACTATTATTCTTAAAAGCTAATTGAAAAGTGAGTCCCATTTTTACAGGAACCTGGTAGAGACAACACAAAAGAGAGGAAAACTCATATGTTTAGGGTTAACTCACAATTTTGGACTCCAGGCTTCAAAGTTATCTGTCTATTCAGGAACATCTGCACCATCCAAGACCTTCTCCACTCACTGCTTTACAGTTGATCTTTATCACTCCTTGGTAAGGAAAATCTTCTTATGTTCTCAGTTCAAACATAGTCTTTCTAGGTTTTCAACTAGCCATTACTCTAAAAAATGTGTTTAGAAAGCTAATAGCTTAATGTGCTCAACAGTTCTTCCAGAGAAATTACAAACACCTCTACAACCCACCACAAGTTGTTGCTTTTACTTTTTAAGCCAGAAGTGTCAGCAGAGAGCAACAAGTCCCCATGGAAAGCTTAACCTTTCTCCATCTCAACATGGTGCTGAATAGCAATAGCTGTCCCCACAACTCTTGGCCAATGGAATAATTTCTGTTTCCAACTAATCAGAAATCACTCAGCTAAAAACTTTGTTCAGCAGACTGCTGCTAACTTCGATAGCTGTAATAGGGCTGTTTTTCAACCACTCCAACCCTTTTCTGGTATTTTTACTCTTCCTTTATATCCAATTTCTGCTGTTGCTGCTATGATGTTTGACTTTCTGCCTTTACTCTGTCCAGTGGCTCAAATGCATGCCTTTGGGCATGCAACTCACCTTTTACTTAAAAGGAACAACAACAAAAACAAACTCCTAAGATTTTATCTATCAAATCAAGACCTTTAAAATCTTATCACATAACATAAATGTTTCTATTTGTCATTTTCTTAGTTTTGCCCTCCTTAGTCATAAAACAATGCTTGAAAATTAGCTGACACTATCATGCTTTGCAATTCTGAAGCTCTCAGAATGTCAGTATGTCTCAGTGCTTTCAAAAATGTATTTTTCCACATTTATATTTTTTGAGTTTTTAATGAATAAAAGATCTTTTTTATAACCTTTAACTTTCCATATAGGAGAGGCAGTATACCACATTGTTGACAACAAGTTTTAAGCCCTTATTTGTACAATGTAGATAATTTTCTTTCAAAATTTTCTAAATCTTGTCTGAAACCTATTTATTCTTACACATATTTTAGCAATGCATATAAAAATCCTTTTTTCCTACTTGTATTAGCTATCAAAATATTTACCTATACCAGTGGCATGATCCCACACTCTGACAATTAATATAAATTTCTTCTTTTATATATACATGCAACATACTTTTTCTGCCCTTTTGATCATTTATTGTTCTTTATGAAAAGGACTTCAAAGAGATACTATGTCTCACATTTCCTAAAATTAGCTTAGAGGTACTGTAAACATGTCTTTTTTTTTATCCTGTCTTCTAATTTGGTGTTTACTTTAATCTTTGTTCTAGTCATCCAGTGGTTTGCCTTCCCACTGACTGTTGACTCTGAAGTGACTTCTATAAATATAAGGTTATTTTCAGTTCATTATATTGCTTCATTTATGTGAGATAGATATTAAATATTTACCATATCCAGTACCCTCTGTCTTCTTGAAGTATATTCTTATGACGTAAAGATGTGAATTTTTTGATTACTCCATAAATCTTTGTTAGATTCCATTTAACATGTGGTTAGGGATTGGACCTTCAATGATGTAAAAGATTCCAAAATAAGGAAGCTCTCTCTCTACCAATGCTAATCAACACCTTTCCTGAACTTATTGTCTTAGAGAGTTACCCAGAATTGTCAAAAACACCTCAGGAAGCTGCATTGCCTCAAGCACTTAATGTGTGGTTTTCTAAGTCAGTATGCAGCCCACAGGAATCCTTATGTACAGTCCCATCTCCATTTGAGGCTGGCCTAGAGCACTGACTTTTTAAGTACCTTGCCCAGGGTCACAAAGCCAGTATGTGTTAAGGCAAACTACTTTCCTTATTAATATCAAATCATAATTTAATATTTTTACTGTATTCCTGTTTGCTCACTTTTCAAAGGAAGTTGCCAAGAAACAAATTGTAGAATGACTTGGAAGATCTCATCAACATCCATAATAACGTATCTTTGCTTCTTCATTATCTACATGGGCTTCAGTGTGTAACCTGCACTTATGTGGATGGCATTCTCTTTGCTTAAGCTTATTATGAACAATTAAGGAGAGATGATCAAGTCTTTATTGCATAAAATTTCTTGTTTTCTTTGATTCTATGATGAAACATTTGTGTGGTGCTAGTTGACTAAACCTTCTGTATGTCTCCTCTTTGTATTCTTACTGTGAAAATGTCAATATAGTATGTGTAGTTCAGTTTCTTGAACACCATGTATGCTTAGTTATTGCATAAAGATAACTGTTCTTTAAGAGTACCACCATTTACCGTAAAGTTTAAACCCTAAGAATAGATGGATACTAGGACCTTCTCACCTCATCGATAAAGTGGCAAAGTAGGTCCTTGAAAGACTTAACAAGTCCATAATATCATGATTGGGAGAATTTAAAGAATGGGAAAAATGTAAATTACAAAAGAGAACAAGAAATTTTAGGGAGCTGGGTAGAGAAAATATAGTAGATAAAGGTTTTTATTTTAAATGAGCAGAGAGAAAAATAATTTGAAATGGGGGAAATGTAATGAAAAAGTTAGAAGTTCCATATAGTACAGAAGAAAGAAATAACAGTTTAAATCTATGTCATTTCAAAAAAGTAGCTATTTTACTTCCAGAAAACACATTTAGCAAATTCCTTCCATTTTGGCAGAATTTGAATCATTCTTCAAAATAACTGGGACTATCTTGATAAAAACTGAGGTATCTACTCTTTGTAATGCCCAAGCAGTTTAGTTTTATATGGACAATATTGTCTCTCAATTCTCTTTTCCACTTTCAGAGAGAAAGTGATAATGATTAAAACATAAAAGGAAAAAAAAATGGTTTTTATTTCTTTTTCCAAGTGTCCCTTTGACAGTTTCACTCATTTATTCATACATCAAAATTTTTCTCCTATATTTTCTATACACACGTTCAGAACAGTGACCAATAGAATACTTTTAGACATTCTTAAAACTTTCCTTTCCCATGATTGTAGCTGATTTGTTTGTGTATCTGTGTGTACGTGAGACAGAGAAACAGAGAAGAGAAAAACAAAAACAGAGAGAATAAATCTCAGTCTCTATTTTCTACAACTATAGATATAAATAAGAGTATATTTTTCAATTCCTTGTATTATATTATTTTAAATATAAAATATAATGAATACATACATTATAGGTGATATAATAATAAAATATATTTAAGCCATAATGAATTATTCCACACCTACTCATGAGCTCATACTTGTCTGTGTTTGTCTTTTAATTGAAAATAAGTTCTTTTCTTCCTTCCTCCTCCCCTTCAGAAAAAAAGGCTCTGTGTGTTTGGGGCACTTTAGAAATGAATTGTCTCCACAATGCAGAACATGCCAAAGCAATATTAAAGCTGCAGTGAACTGATAGCTACAGATTCAATCTCGAGCAGCCAAGGCCCTCTAGGCTAGCTTTGAAAAGCTCAAATACACACCACTGTTCACCCATTCTGCATGGAATAAAATATAACTGCCTGAGAGTTTCCTATAATTATATAATTCATTCTCTTTATCTGAAAATGAGCTCAGTCAGGGAAAGTGAAATTTTTTTGGTACATTCAGAAGAACATAGCACATGTAAGGACTTAATTTGCTTCTCATTGGTAAATTATTTTTGGTGAGTTGGTGTAACATTGCTCAGTTAAGTGCACAAAATTAGAGTAAAATGCGAGTCTACAACTGTGACAGATTGTGCCTTTGTGGGAAAATTAGCACGAAAGCCCATTTCCAGTATTATTTATTGAATGTGAAGCATTTGTCACTCTCCCCTTAAAGTTTTCTCCATCACAAATGACAGCTTAAAGAAAAGGGAATCATTATTTTTCTATATGTGACCTGACATGACAAAAGAAAATTGTGTCCAGAGTTCCTAGACCACACTAAAATGTGCTGACCTTCAGATTATTGCATGATAAAGCAAGCACATAGCATTCGCAATCCAGGCTGAACTAAACAGGGAAGCTTCTCTATTATATGGAACATAGGGTTTGATATATAAGAGTTTGATTTATATTCAGCTTTCTAACACATATCTATCTATTTTGGAAAATGCAGCGTGCTAGAGAAGCATGCCAAATTCTATTTGTTTCACAAAACCTAGATCTTGCTTTCTTTATTAAAATTTCAATCAAGTCTCTAGGTGTGAATATGTGTGGTTAGGAGGAAGTTAGATGTGGTGTATGCTATTGATAGTTAAGAGCCTTCTCAGCGTCTGCCTCCTCTTTCTCCTCCTCCTCCTGCCTTAGAAACTGATAAAAAAAAAGGACCCAGGATTGAGATAATCAGATTGAAGAAATGTTCTATAGTATAGAACAAGTTTTCTGTTGAGAATAGTGAAATCCATATATATTTAATTTCTTGCTGCCAGGGTTGACATGGAATAGTCTATTGATAATATAATATCATATTGTATATCCTTATATCTAATAATAAAATATTTTATATTATAAATATACATATTGAATTATGCCATGGTGTGTGCACCTTATCACATGTATAATATCCATATGTACATATAATACAACATGTGTTTGTATTTAAAGTTATTAATTAGTGGGTATAACATGAGTGTGCTTAGTTGGCATTCATGTATACCTTTATGTTAATAACACAATAATTCTGAATTTCCAGTTTCTTGCCACCACAAGGAATGCTGCTATAAATATTGTAGAACATTTTGGTTCTTTCCTTTTTCCCTGATCATCTTAGGAAACAAACCTAATACTGGTAACAGCCTGAGAGTTTCCTATAATTGCATAACATATTCTCCTTTTCTGAAACTGAACTTGCTCAGAAAAGGAGAGGATTTTTTTTGGTACATTCAGAAGAACTTAAGTATAGGATAGTGAGGTGTCTCAGCAGATTGAGAGCCAGGTTTAGAGACAGGAGACCCTGTGTTCAAATGTGGCCTTAGACACTTCCTAGCTGTGTGACTGGGCAAATCACTCAATCACAATTGCCTAACCCTTAACCCTTACTGATCTTTTGTTTTGGAACTAATACTTGTATAGATTCTAAGATAGAATGTAAGGGCTTTAAAAAATAACAGAACAAATATAAAGAGTTAATTTGCTTCTCTTTTTCATTTGCATTTCTCTAATCAATAACGATTTAGAACATTTTCCCAAATGGCTATATATTGATTTAATTTCTTCATCCAAACACTGTGTTCACATCTTTTAACCATTTATCAATTGGAGAATGGCTCAAATTCTTAAAAAATTTGACCAAGCTCTCTCTATATTTTATATATAACCACTATCCAAAAAAACTGTCTATAAAAATTTTCCCAATCATCTGCTTTCTTGGCTACATTAATTTAATTTGTATAAAACCTTTTGAATCTAATATAATCAAAATAATACGTTTTATATCTTATATTGCTTTCTATATGTTATTCATAAATTTCTGCTATTCATAAAACACAACATTATATACAGTAACAGAAATATTGTTTGAACAGTAACTTATATATGGCCAAATCCAGAGAAAGAACTGATAAATAGAAACTAGCAAAACATACTTTTATATACACATATCTGTCTGTCTAATAATGACTTCTCTGGTACAGGGAGGAGATGGAAAGGAGGGAAATAGATACCTGAGAATTTTAATGCAACAAATTTTAAAAAGAATAAATAATTATTATGATTATTAGCAGGTGCTAGCATTTATTTTTATTGACAAGGCAAAGAGATTAATATCTTTCATGAATATCGTGTCTGTTAGCACATTAGTTAGCATAGTTAGTTATTAATGTATATGTTATATACATTAAATGGTATAATTAAATATGTAATTATATTGTAATATCTTAAATGACATTCAAGAAACATTTTTCTTAATGTGTTTGTATTTATCTGAATGTATATTAAAATAGTTTAATAAATGTGTACATGTATACAAACATACATATGAATATGCATCATTACATTTAATATAGTCAATCTTTATAAATATACTTATATACACATATTGGTACTTTAAAGATATAATTACAAAAATTATGACCATCATGTTGCTATATGGTCACCCCTTTATTATTAAAATAAACTCTTCGAGGGCAGGGGCTTTCTTCACTTTGGTATTTGTATCTTCAGAACTAAGCACAATATTTTGCATACAACAAATGCTTAATAAATGCTTTTTTTTTTAACCTGGAATGGAGAGAGTCTATGACCTCTCCTTTGATAATATCATTTCTGTTTTCATATAGGAAAGAGTCACACCAAGAGGATAGGTCTGAGCTCACTGGTATCCTTTGAATATACCCCAGTTCTAACTCCAATTAGAAAAGGTCCTCTTCACTCTATGGATAGAAGCTCCAAACCACTAACAATATCTGAATTTCTTCTAAAATCCAAATGGGAAGAGCATGAATGCTATTTCTTATATAATTAATAGCATATATGCTCCACACCATATATATATATATATATATATATATATATATATTCCTTAGAGATTGGCCCATTGCCTAGGTCTGTTATAGGAGAAAAATTGTATTGAAATGTAGAACTCTTTGAAAATGAAATGGTCCAACTCCTTAGGTTGTGAGTATCATGTTATTGGAAATTGTAGGCTCATAAGATTTAGAACAAAACATTCTAGAGACCTAGTCAAACAGCTCCATTTTATAGATAAAAAAATAAGAGAGGAAAACAATTATGTATTTAGGGGTTCAAATAAATACCAGTTGTATTATACTCTATCTGTTGATTCCACCTCTAGTACACTCATATGCTTTGTTATTCAAACAGAAGCTAGAGACAGCTCTGAGGGATTTATGGTAAAGATGCTACCCACATTCAGAGGAAGGACTGCAGGAGAGGAAACATATAAGATAAACAATTGCTTGAATGCATGGACTGAGGCGGACATGAATGGGAAATAGATCCTGAACAAGGACACATGTTACAACCAGTGGAAATGTGCGTTGGCCATGGGCGGGGGGATAGCGGGGGGGGGGGGTGAAGGGGAAAGTAGGGGCATAAAGTATGTAAACAGATTAAAAACAAATATTAATAAATGTCTAATAAAAAAAATTAAACAAACAGAAGCTAGATGGTGATTTGTCAGGGATTCCAGTGTGAATGTAGGAGGAAGGCTTCTCTGTAATTGGAGGTCTTTAAGAAAAAATTGATGACCCCATGTCAGAAGTTTTATAGTAAAGGATCCTTTTATTTATAGCTTGGGCCAGTCCCTTGACATCCCTTATAGTTCTCATATTCTGCGACTTCTAAGGGTCCTATCAACTAAAAAATTCTATGACTCTTTCCAATAATCAGATATTTCCAAATTATATGGGAACCTAGTAATAATAATGAGTAACAATTAAAAAAATACAAATAAATTCATTTTAAGCAAAATGAAATGGAGTGCAGAAATAGAATCCTAAGAGTTGACATTATTAAAGGTTGATGAATTCAGTAAAACTCCAGAAACTCCTGGATTGTCAACAAAATTCATTATAACCTGACCACAACAATTATTACCCCAGAGTAGACTAAAAATAATTTGAGTTTGTTTTGCTCCTTCCCATGAGAAGGCATTTAGTTTTGGAATAGTAGAAAGAGCCCCAAGTTATATATGTATACATATAACTTGCTATGTCTGTTAAAGACATATGTGTAAGCAATTATTCTTAGCACTATGGTATGTGGCATATGTGTAAGCATATATTCTTAGCACTGTGGTTTGTAGTTAGATGTACAAAAGACACTTAGATTTTAGGAGATTATATAATTGGTGTGTTAATAGACACGATATTCATAAAAGATATTTTCTCTTTGCCTTGTCAAGAAAAATAAATGTTAGCACCTGCTAATAATTTTGAAAGGAACCATAGCACCAGTGCTTGTATTTGAACTAGCGTCATTTACGCCTTTGATCAATTCCAAAGGCTTCCAGTTATTAGACCCTTTAGAGTTCCCAGTTTCCCATTTTCTAGGCCAGATTGCTAAAGGAAACTCATAAAAATGGAAATTCATAAAAGAAATAACATTATGCTGCCGATGTTGAATGGGATGGAACTGCTTGGCCAGCAGTCCAAACATGGGAATGGGCATTTTACAATATTGTATATGAACCTTCCTCATCCATTTGCATTGAGTGCATCTGGGAAAACAGCTACTGCAGCAAAGATACGCACGAACTCAAATATTATAAGACAGTGTACATAAGAACTCAGTAACTTTCATGCTACATTTAAGTGACTTTAAATCTAGAACTTATTTAACTTTTCTTTTTTAAAAAAAAATACCAATACTATAAAGCCAGACTCAATTCATAATCTTCCCTAACATCTCAAATTGTATATTTTTGTATTATCTAATTGACTTGTTTTGTTCCTTTAACAAAAATAAAAACCCACTTAAATGCACTGCATCATTCATTTCGCCTTTCTGGAAAAGAAAAAAAAGTGAGAGGAGACAAAAACAGCAGCTTCAAATATCTGAAGGCTTGTCACAGAGAAAGGAGATAAGACTTGCTCTGTGTAGTTCCAGAGAATAAATGTAGGGCTAGGAGAGAAAAAAAAATGTATGAAGACACCAATTGCATTCAACAGCATCATACATTTATTTATAACTGTATCTCAAGAAGATGGGCTGCCTCATAAAGCAGATAGTTGATAATCACCAATGTGACTCAATATGTATTTTGTATGATAGATCTCATAGGAAAATTATGGCATTTGAATGAAAAAAAAACTTTAGGTTGGCATTTGAACCAAATAACCTCTAAATTATTTTTCAACTTTATGATTCTAGACTGTGATAATGAGACATATAGAAAAACTAGATGTCAGAAAGGGGGAATATGAAAAAAGTAGAAGTCTTGCCTATTCTTCAATTTCTTTAACAAAATATAAAAGATTGGTGTCCTTGTTCACCCATTTATCTATTTCTCAAAAGATAGGTAACTGCAAATGTAAGCTTATGGTTGGCCATATACTACATTCTTTGAGGAGGTATATTGATGATTGTTCTAAGGATACATGTTGAATTGCGGTAAGATGATAAATTAAAACATCATAAAATACCCTAACTTCTTAATCACACTTTCACCCCCCTATATGAATAGCTAAAATTCCCTATTTAAAAAAAAAGATAAACATAGAAAAGAAGGGAGTAAAAGTAACATCTTGAAAATGAAGTTATGTCCAGAAGAGGAAATGAACAGAGAGGGGAAAATACTCTACCTTGAAATGGAAATAATGGAATAAAATAATGGAAAAAGAAGTGAGAATAAAGAGGAAATTAAAACAAATTAATGTAAATAATAGTCCGTGAAATGAAGCTGAATACAAACCAAATTTTTTAAGTTGGATAATGGGTGTATTAAAGAAAACGAAGCAGTATGGAGAATTAGCAAAGAAATGCCTAGTGTTTATAATGGCAAAGTGCTTTATAATGGTAAAAATTAGAAGACAAGTTGATAACAAAAGTCAATATCAAGAAGAAAATTGGGGGCAGCTGGGTAGCTCAGTAGTTTGAGTCAGGCCTAGAGACTGGAGGTGCTAGGTTCAAATCTGGCCTCAGACACTTCCCAGCTGTGTGACCCTGGGCAAGTCACTTGACACCCCCCCCCATTGCCCACCCTTACCACTCTTCCACCAAGGAGCCAGTACACAGAAGTTAAGGGTTAAAAAAAAAAAGAAGAGTATCTCAAACTGAAAAGCAAATCATCAAAACTTACTTAAAACGTAGCAAAAAAAAAAAAAAGAGCAACTATAAAGAATAATTTGAATATAGAAAGTATTTAAAACTTTATAAGCAAAGATGATAAAACTAGAATAGTGAGCTTAGGGAAAACCATCATTTGAATTATTGGGTGACCTGAAAAATATGATGAAATAATCTGACCACGATTTTTCAGGAAATTATATAGCAAAATTTCTTACACCTAACATAACTCAATTTTATACAGCACTGTAAGGTTTGCAACATACTTTCTATATATTATTTCTTTTGACCAAATAAGTCCATATTGATAGAATTCACTTAGAAATGTCAGATTCAACTAAATACTCACTAGTCTCATTACTGCTGAAAGTCAGTGCTTTTATAATTAGAGAGAATTTAATAAGGAGTAACTTGAAACTTTATTAAGGTACCCGAGCATAAAAATATTTTGTCTGATCCATTTATTCTGTAGCTGTTTAAAACTGTATTTACTCTCTTCCTTCAGGACTTTAGGTGGCACAGTAGATGGAGTACAGATCTGGAGTCAGGAAGGGTTGGGTTCAAATTATCTTTCATATATTTACTAGGTGTTGCTTGAAATGTCACTTTACCTCTGCCTCAGTTTCCTCATGTATAAAATCGTACCTCCTCAATGTGTTATCATGATACGATAAATAGTTGAGACATTATTTGTAACATATTTTACAAACCTTAAAGAAAAGTATCAATGCAAAATATTATTCTTGCTACTAATAATTATTTCTCACTGCTATCTTTATTTTAAAATTTTAGTTGACTGTTTATGGTGGATTACTCTTCTTTGGTATTTCTATTTGTGTGTGTGTGTGTTAGAATAGAAGAGAAGGTTTTCAGTCTTAATTTTGGTTCAGCATCAAGGATAAGAGACAAAGCTTTGTACTAAATATAAAATGATTCATATACAAAATACTTGAATATACAACCGATTCATACAAGAAGAATGTATTCTGCTTTACTGTGAAACTATAGGGCTCTTATCCCTAGTACAATATCTGGCACAATGTTTGTTTTATTGTTATTCAGTCATTTCAGGCATGTCTGAATCTTTGGGATTCCATTTGGGGTTTTCTTGGCAAAAAATATTGGAATGGTTTTCCATTTCCTTTTCCAGCTCATTTTTCAGATGGGCAACTAAGGCAAACAGGGTCAAGTAACTTTCCCAGATTCACATAACTAACAAGTGTCTGAGGCCAAATTAGAACTCAGGAAGAGGTATTTTCCTGACTTAAGACCTCACACTCTATCTACTGTGCCACCTAACTATCCATTGTTTATTTAATTGAATTGATGCAAGGAAGTTAGTTACATGCAGATACAGAATGATCAGTAGATAATAGGTAGATATTAGGGGCTTTATGGTTTTACTCAGTACTGAAGACAAGCTGCCAATTAATATATTGAACAGACTACTTAAATGGCATGGTCAGTTATCTATGTGATAATAAGTGTTTCTCCACATTTTCATTCACCTCTGGTACAAAGGTCATAGAGTAAACTTCAAAGGAGAAAATATGTTGTATAGGTAATTCACTTAGCCTATATTCTTTCACTGTAGAATTTGAGATTTTTATGTCTCTGTAAGAGTTTATTTTTTCATAAGCCAATTTGTTCATCAATTTAAAATTACCTTGATGTCTCAACATCCAATTCCTGTTCTTTGTTAAATTCCCATTGCATTACTTATGTTACCAAATGATTTTAATTTTGAATTATAGTTAGTACATTATGTCAAATGAATATCTATATTGTTACTAAAAAGTCCATTAAAGACTGGTTAAATTCCTGTTGACTTCTCTGTTGTTTTTCTTATTTTTTCTCCAGTACTTACTACAGTGCCTGGCACATAATAGATGTTTAATAAATATTTATTGAAGTGAATTGAATTGAACTGTGGCCCCAGGAGGCTAAATTCTTGAAGAAATTGTATAACCAATCCCTTGCTTTTCATGCTTTTCATTCATCTGATATTTTAGTTGAATTGAAAGAAGGAAAGCTAGAAAATGTTCCTTTCTGGGACTATGTAGTTAATTGTTGAATTAAGAGGAAACCCAGGGGGGTACTATTGACATATTAGAATATTTGTTCAGTCTTGACATTATCCTCTACTCTTCACTCTTGCTTACCCCATGTATCTAATCAGTTGTCAAATCTTGTCATTTCACTTCCATAAAATACTTCCCTTATCCAACCTCTTCTCTTGATTCATGCAGTCATGGACTCAGTTCTGGTCCTTATTTTCTATATTGCAATGATTTTCTAAATGGTTTCCTTTTCACAAGTCTCTCCCTTCTTTAGTCAGCCTTCCCCACAGCTATCTTGTACCGATCTGTATGACTCACTGGTTCAGTAAATTTCAGAGGTTTCCTATTGCCCCTAGGAAAATATATAAACTGCTCTGTTTAGCTTTTAAAACCTTTCACTTAACCTCCCTTAACCTCAGGTAATTCTCTGAGACATAACTGAGTTCAAACTTTATCAATAGTGGAGACTCCTACAGTGCCAAAAATCAGAGATCTTTGGTAAATTGGCAGGAATAGATTTTTCTACAGTGTCTGACACCTTCAAAGTGCCTAATTATGGAACAAATGAATAAATGTAGAGCACATACATGATATTGAAACATCTTGTATTTATGTAGCATCTACCACTGATCAATATTGCACTAAGTGCCAAGAGGTAGGAAGAAGTAGGGTCTGTACCTTATGAACTAGAAACTTAGAATTCAGTCAGGAAGATAAGAAAAGAAAGTAATGAAGAAGATAAAGTGGCATCAAAAAGTTGAAAGTGAAAATGGGAAAGAAGATAGTTGCTAAAGCAATATGCAAATGTTATGTTAAAATAATTTCTACAAAGAGTTTAGAATTCTCCAGAATAGGCACTTACTTGAATATTGGTCAATAAAATAGAAAAAATCTTCTTTCCCCCTCTCTTTAAAAGATAAAACCAGTAGACTTTCAGATATTTATCACACTAGTCATCTCCACCTGATATGAATGAGAGCCAGCAGAGTTGTGAATTGTGCTAATTGGTCAGATGCACAAAATGTACTTTAAAAAACTTGGCATTGTTTGGAAATAATCAGGCACTTCATTAATATTTAATATGGACTGAATTCTAATGGGACAGCTTGTGGCATTCACAGTAATATCCTAGGGACTAATCCTAATGAAGTTTATGTACAATAAATACCAAAGGCAATTACTTTTGTGCTGATGTATTCTCACAGGCTTGAATTCTTGTTCTCCTCACAAATTTGACATTGGTCTCACCCATAATTCATCCTAATACTATCTCATTTTAATTCTCTACTTTTTACTCATGCCAAACCCATCATTCCTATTGCTGTCCTAATGATACGTTCATGTATACACAGTTTATTCCTGAAATTCGTAAAAGGCAATTTACTTTTATTTTAAAAAATAAATCTGTTTCTAAAATGATAGGTTTTGTTTTTTATCAGACCTGTGATTATGTTGGTTTGACTTGATTTAAATGTGGATAGCATCCCATTCCTTAATGCCTTCTCAGGACCTTTAGGTGCTTGTACCCACAGTTTAAAATAATGACCACTAGATGGCAATGATTTATTTTTGTTAGATGATAGGAGATACCAGAGCATCATTTTATATAATTTAAGGGAAAGAGGACCTTAGATTCATCTTCTTCATTCTTTATAGAGGAAGAAATTGGGGAAATGACTTGCCCAAAGTCAAAGAAAACACACAGCAGAGTTGTGACAAAAACTCAAACCTGTTGCTTATAGATAATATTTATTATAATATTACATCATCCATTCTTATAGGTATAATCCTAAGCAAGACAAACCAGGAGAGCTGTGGATTTTGAATATTAGTACCAATACTAACAGCCTATGCTACAAATACCCATATACATATATTTGTATTATAATATATATATCACTTAAGTACTTAAATCAGTATGGTACAACACAAAGACCACTGGCAGTACAATCTAAGGACCTGTGTTTAATTTTCACCATTAACATTTAACTTCCTATTTTGCATTAAACAAGTCATTTACCTCCCTGTGTCTTATTTTCCTCATTTGTAAAATGAGGCGATTGGGCTACATGGCTACATGGCCTCTGGATTCCTTTACAAGCCTATATTTGTGATTCTGCGATGCCCTATTTTTGTTTGTCATGAGAAGAAGCGTTCACTTCAGCCTCCATTAAGTGCATTCTATATAAACAGATCAACCAGAAACTATAAATAAAAAAAGAAATGAGTTGGAATTAGACAGCAAATTTAATTGGTAAACACTAAGAGAATAAAACACAGAACTAAGCTGTGGGGTTTATGGTCCAAGAGTTCTTTATATAGGGCAAAGATATTTACCACCTAGAGGCAGGGGTCTGAACTAATCATTTTAGTTGCTGCCAGTCTTGCAACTCATGATAACCAATCTAGATCCTCATTAACTCACTTTTTAATTATTGTAAAAACCTATTAATTTGTCACCTTTCCACCTGTCTCTTTTTTCATTGTAATCTATCTTCCACATCACACTAACTGATTAAATACCTCTTTCATCATGCCAGTCTCCAAAGGTCCCTCCCCACCTCCCAACTGCTGGATAGAGTCCAAAATCTTCATAATGCCACTATTATCTGACGCCATCTCATCTATCTAGCCTTATTATCCATTTACCCCCCACAAACCTTTGTCAACTCTAGTCATATTAGTCTTCAGAAACTATTCAAAGAACACACGTTCAGCCCCTATGCTCCTCATTCCATGGAGTTCCTGCAGACTCCAATATCCAAACTGTATCCAGTATCTCCAACTCTTTCCTCCTTTCTAGGTAGATTCCACTCATCACTCCTGAATCCCTTCCTTTGCAACTCAGCATTTCAACATATGATGTACTCTTTGATGTTTGACTTCCTCAATTTTTTTACTGCCAGTATCACACTTTCGCCATTAATAGCATAAAGATTACATACTCCATTCATGGATTATGGGATTTTAATAGGTAAGAGAACTTAGAGTTCACCTAGTCAAAGTCCTACATTTCTAAAAGGAGGAAAGTAAAGGCCAGAGATCTTCATTGATTTGGTGGAGGTCATGCTGGTAATAAGTAGTAGTGGAAAGATTTTAATCTGTGACTTCTGCCTCCAAAGGCAGTGTTCTTTTACATCATACCATGCTGCTTCTCCTTCAAAAGTATTCCCAACAAAATTGTAGACTCTTTAAGGAAACAAAAAGGCTGGCTTATATTTTCTATAAATCTCTTGTTTCTAGCTTGCTTTTCTGTTTTCTTTCAACCTCTCACTTTCTGCTCTAAGAAAGTTCAACACTAGCTGCCTAGTAGACAGGTGAAAAAATACTTGCTCAGATGAACTGAATTGAGTTAACCATAATATGTTGTTACTAAGACAAGGAATATCTCTAGACATTTACTACTTTGCAGAATGTTTCTTTGATAGTACATGTGATTTTGTAATTGGAAAGGCTTTGGAAAAACCATTTTTCAGTGAGTAGTTTTATGTGTAAGTTCAGTTGAGTGAGGTCTTGGTCAAGTGGCAGTTGAATGGACTATAAAGGATCACAGAATATTGTTTGGCTCAAACAAATTCATTTAGCTTTATTGCTTCCATCTCTAGGACCATAAATATTCATCACATTTGAAAGTGAGGAAAATAGGTTCTCCAGAGCTTTTGTTAGAAACTAAGTACTTCCTGCCACATTTCTTTCATTCTGATTAAAAAAAAATTAAAGAGTTGATTGTATTTAGATGGGTGTCAATTGTTTCACACTCAGGAAAAACAAAGAAATGGAAGTGTGAGTCTCCAGTTTTGTTTAAAAAGTAGTAGAAAATTTCCTCTGTGATACAAGTAACTTGTGGTGTGAATCGAACAGATAAGAATAGATTCAGAACCAAGTTCTGCCTACACAAAGATCTCAGGGAAATTGGTATAATTTATAACTTTAATTTCCTGATTTCCCCTCACCAGAATTACTTCATATTTATCTTGTAATGTTTTGTACTTAGTTAGATGTGCATATTTTGTTTGTTCTAGTAGAGTATAAGCTCCCTGAGGATAGTGTGTTTTTTTGTGTGTTTTTAGATTTGTTTCTTCTCTCTTTTCTTGTGTTCATTTTAATACCTATTATTTAGTAAGTGCTTAATGTTACTTTTTGAATTGATTAAAGAAGGTGAACCATGTAAGGCAAGGATTTCTCACCCCAAAAAAATGGCATCAGAAGGGCAATTAGCTTTTGGGGTCAGGGAGGTGTCTTACTTAGAACAAGGCCCAAAATAGAGCAGATTTGAAGGTTTAAAGATAAATTTCTTCCAATTCATAATTTGATCCAAGTCCAAGTTCCATGATGATCACAACATTTCACAATCAAACTTATTTTGAACATCAGCTATATTCATTAAATAGTTTAAAGAAAATAGATGATAGACTTTTTTTTAATTCAGCAATAAGAATCAGAGGATATTTGGCCATAATGGACTTTTGAAATCATCTAATCCAACTATCTCATTTTTCTTTTTTGAAGACACAAAAGAATTATAATATTTCAATATTGGAGGAGGCTCTAATTGGCATTTAGTTCAATACATACCAAAGGAAAATAAATTTCTTTGCAGAATACTTGAAACATGGTCATCGAGGCAGATTAATAAATACAATTCCTAAAGAATAAAGCAATAATATCTTGCAGAATCAGGGAATTTCATGGAAAATATGACACCTTGGCTAAGTCCTAAAGGAGAAGAATTATTCTAAGGGTCATAAGTGAGTTAGGTGTGTTCTAGTTGTAGATCCTTATTAAGAAGAGAGGGGTGATCAGAAGTATAGTTTTTTCTCCTGGAAGTCAGACCTGAAAGATCATGGAAAATTAAAACATAGTGGAAAGAGGAAAACTTAGAATTTTGATGCTCTTCAGAAAGGATAGAGATCAGAGGAAATATGTTTTGGAACTGAATTATTTCATCTCTTCTTTACTTTTTCACCCTCCTGTGCCTCACTCTGCTTAGTAAATTGACATCCATATCTTTAAATCTTGTGTTTTTGTGATCCTTATTTTTATAATTTATTTTGGCTTCCATTAAGGTTGTGAAGGGTTAGAGCTCAGAAGAAACTCCAACTGGAAATCATCTCCATAAATAAAACTAAAACCATAATAGCTGATAACATCATAAAAGTGGAGACCAGAGTGCTGCCTAGTCTTTAAGTATATATAAGATAGCAAATCTTTTTTGGGAAACCAAGAGAAAAAAAATATCTCTCTCAAATTCATGCTTAACCTTCTTCTGGAAAACAAAATCAATTCAAAACGAAATGAAATAATTCTTTACCCTAAACTTTCCAAAGAATGTGCAAACCTCTTATAACTCTTTAGTTATTGGTCATTTCTCTTGGGAATTGAAATTAACCTAGCATTTTACCCTCACTGGAAATTTTCACCTAGATAGTAACTCAGCACTTCATAGATATTAATGGATATATAAGCATTTGCAGTTTTCAATCCATGCATGTTGACATTTTCTGTTCACTTGACATTTGTGACATTTGAGTTGAATAAATCATCTACTATTGATCAATTTGTTAATCCTTAGGGCTGGTATTATTAGAAATGAATTTCCTCTTATTCCCTCTTGAATATTGATATTCTGAGAAGCAAAAATGAAGAATTTGTATGTGAGATCTCAAAAATGACAGAGAACTAAAAGGATTTACATTAAAATATAGAATGAATATAAAAGAGTTTTAATATTGATATAAATCCTAGAAAAGTGATCTGGTTGCTGTCGTCCATGAATTCTTATGTGGAAGTTTCCAGCTAGCATTGTTTCTTGAATGTAGCATATGCAATATTGCCATCTTTGTCAGATATTTTATAAGGACAATTCTGGAAGTTAGAAAAATTAGAGTGTTAGCTAACTTTATTGCCAGGGCATATGGTAAACCATGGGTTCATTAACAGTAACTCATTATCCTCAGTGATAGTTTTGGATGGCTCATAGGGATTTCATCTGTTACTATATACAAAACAATAACAAAAAAATATTGGTCCTTGTCTTCTTGCTGTTCAAATAAGTAGAAGATAGAAAATTATAAGGACTCTACATTGGCAATGCTTGTCTATAATATATTTATTTGGTACAACTAGATTTTCTACTTGAACTTCACCTGATTCTCTGATTAAAATATCCTTTTTATGAGTAAAATTTTGTTTAATAATCTCCTGTCTACACAATTTCAAATTTATTGAAAGTGAAAAATGAAGTTGTTTATTATCTTATAATATTAAGTATCTGGATATTTGTAAATACCTAAATGATTAATCCAATTTTCCACTCTCTACCACATCATATAAATATAGTCAATTAACTCCCTAACTACACATTTTTTATTTTATTTATTAGGTAGTATAAGGAACCCAAAACAAAACTACATCAATAAAATCTCCATCATATGAAAACACTATAGAGTTGTTTACAAGAAGCTAGAAGAGTGACTAAATTGGCAACTGAATTCATTTAGACAGTTTGACACTTGCTCTCTAATAGTTTTACTGATGACTAAATTACGTTACATAAGTAACTTTTTCTAATAAAGGTCTAGTTTTTTTTAAATAAACGCAACAACAAACCAACTTCAGTTTTTCTCATTGGCCTGTGGAAATGAAACATATGTAGATCTGTCTGTCTATTGATATATAATTATACAAATATGATTTAGCTATCTAGTAATCATTAAAGATCTTAGTTCACCTCAATCCTTAGACCTTATGATATCAGTTCTACTGATTTATGTAAATGCAGTAAAATTTTTGTCACCTGGCACCAGGGACTTGGTATGCTCAAATGAATGAAATTTATTTTAAGTTCTGAAAATCATAGGTGCAAACTAAAGAGACTGGGGACCAAAGACCCCACATTCAAGAGATCTTTACATGAACAGTATGACTGGTTGGTTGGTCTTTAAATGGAAAAGACTTGAAACAGAAAGTGTTATTATGAATGATCAGTGGACTTATACACATAAAACTTCATTACACAGGAATATCATGAGAAAAGCTTTTTGTGAAACTTAAATTGCTGTGTAAATGAAATTTATATTGTAGAAACTGGTGAGCTGAGAAAAAGACAAAGAAGCCAAAAGGGAAATTCAAAAGTATTGGAATCCTAGACTTAGTTAGACAGAACATTAGCATCCAATCTGTGTATTCCACAGACTATGAAAATGAGGTTGAGATAGGTAAAATAACTCGGTCTAAGAAATTAGACATGAACATATATCCCCTGACTCCAGATCTAACCCACTTTCCTTTATACTTTCAGGTATATCATTTACGGAATCAGAGAGATAAATGACTCATTGGACTGAGGAGGGAGAAGTGCTTATGCTATTTGGCAGAATACTTTGGAGCTGTTATGGCATAAATAATAATTCAACCCAATCTTAACCAAATTTTCCATTTTTTCATAGTATAATAATAATGATTCATGTTCATAGAGTTGGGGCCAAAAGACTCTAAAATCCTGAATCTTCAAAGAATTCCCTGATTATGTTAGAATAGATTACAACAGGATCTTTCTCAGCAGAAGAGGAGTTAAAGTTGTAATCAGGGAATTATGTAAAAACATTAACTGACATGAGTACTCATGTAATAAGGTCAAGGGATTCTCCACTGATACCCAATGTCAGGAGAAAGCAAGGAAGACTTTTCACACATTAGGTGGCCCCTATAAATCAGTGGTTCCCAAACTTTTTTGACCTACCACCCCCTTTCCAGAAAAAATATTACTTAGCCCTGGAAATTAATTTTTTAAAATTTTAATAGCAATTAACAGGAAAGATAAATGCATCTGTGGCCATCATTGCCCCCCTGGATTGCTACAGCAACCACAAGGGGGTGGTAGCACCCACTTTGGGAATCACTGCTCTGAAGCAAAGTTATGGAGGACTTAAACATGAGTTGTCCAGATTGTGCAGGCATGGAAGAATTGTATCATTTGGAGGTATCTTCTGAATCAATGAGATCACATATCCACTCAAGTTTGTATAATTATATCACAGAATCATATCTCATAAACTAAAAAGAACTTTAGAGATTATCTAGTTTCTTGCTAAATAGTATCTAATTAATATATCATTGATACTTATCTTACAAGTATAGAAAATAGGCTCCAAGAAGTTAATTGTATTTGTGCAAGATCGCACAGGGAGTAAATGGAGAAAGTGGAATTTTAACTCTTAGACACTGTTCTAAATCAAAAGTTCTTCCCACTGTACTATACTGCCTCCTAAAATAGGAAGAATAACCTAATACACTGAGAAAGTTTTTATTAGCCAGGATTAAAACAAAAATGAGTGCAATACTAGAAGGCAGGGTTTGTACTTAGCATATTGCCACCCCAGAAAGGTGGACTCCAAGAATTTTGGAATAAGGTTAGGAAAGTTTAACTTCAGATATGTTAAGCTAATCACACCACTAAAATGAATGAGATTAGCCATTCGTGGAGGTGATTTTGTAATGATGGATGTCTGAACAAGAGTATTTACTAAATACCATTAAATAGCCTAGTCTACAAATTCATGAATATCAATAATGTATGCATGAAGTATGTGGTAATGACAGGATCATTAGATTTCTTATAAGGAATATTTTTTATTGAAAAAATTTTATTTAATTAATTTAGAATATTTTTTCCATGGATACATAATTCATGTTTTTTCTCTCCTCTCCAAACTCTCTTCCATAGCTGACATGCAATTCCACATGGTTTTACATGTATCACTGATCAAGACCTATTTCCATATTATTGATAATTGCACTAGGGTGATCGCTTAGAGTCTACATCCCCAATCAGATCCCCATCAAACTATGTGTTCAAGCAGTTGTTTTTCCTCTGTTTCTGTTCCCACAGTTCTTCCTCTGAATGTGGATAGCGTTCTTTCTCATAAGTCCCTCAGAGTTGTCCTGGATCATTGCATTGCTGCTGGTAGAGAAGTCCACTACATTGGATTGTACCACAGTGTATCAATCTCTGTGTATAATGTTCTACTGGTTCTGCTTCTTTCGCTCTGCATCTATTCCTGGAGGTCATTCCAATAAGGAGCATTTAAAGTGGGGGTACAGGACTATTTAGCAGTGTGTTTATGCTTTTTCAGCATTTTGTAGATACAGAAGAAAATACTAGGATTCTTATGACCAGAGCTAGGCATACAAAAAAAAATATCGATAGAGTAGAGAAAGATAATATATTAAATCTAAGTAAGGTTGATTTGAACATCTATTTAAAATCAACAATTTTGTGCAGTCAAGATGGTGGCTTAGAAACAAAGAAAGTAAAATCCTCTGTGAAAAACCCTCCACACCAATCAAAAACAAAGTACCTAAAAGGGGTCAGAAAACCATATCCTACAACAAGACAGAGCTGGGGGACCCTCCTGCTTGATTCAACTTAAAATGTATGTAGAAAAGGTTGAATTCTTAACAAAAAGAAAGAAGGAAAGTCTGAGGACACCTCCTCCAACTACTGTGCTGAGACCAGTGGTAAGAATCTGGCTGACTGGGATCCAAGGGAGAAGGCTTCAACTATGAAAGAATACCTAGGTACTCCCAAGGGAAGCTCAGGGCTTTGATGTGGCACCTGGTAGGGAGGCAGTTGGCATAAAGGCGTAGAGAGGAGGACGAAGGTAACTGCCTTTATCCTCCAAAACTTCACCTTCACCTTTAACTTCTGCTGGCATCTTGGAAAGATCTGGACTCTGTTGTGAGGAAGATTAGTTAATTGATTAAGTATTAAGGTTGACCTAGCAGGAAACCTGGAGCATTCTAGGATAGAATGAAGGAGGAGGAAGTGTGTGTGCCCTGAGAGAGAGACTCCATTAACGGTGGGCAAACTGTTGCCAGCCCAAGGAGATCTCAGACCCTGCTTCCTGATTTCCTTAGGATCCTGAGTGGAGGTGGATTTCTAGCAACAACAGAACAGCACCAAGAAGAGGAGAAATTTGGGATCTGGTGGACAGTTTCTCAAGCACACTCTTTCTTCTTGGATATCTTGGACCACCTAGGATTTTGGCATCCTGTGAACCTCTTTGAAAAACTGTGAGAACCCTCAAAGCCACCCTCAGATCCATAGCTGTGCTGATTTAAGCCTAGCTGGTACCAGGATTGAATCAGCTTCCCAGAGACTGTACTGCTCCTTGGGCCCTGCCTGCTGGATCACTTAGATTAGAGTAGAATAAGTCCTTCCCTTGCCCTGTGGTTTTGTCATTTAGATTTTAAGTATAGAAATCCCTTTCCCACCTTTTAGTTAAACATAATTAAAGCTGTTAAAACCCTTTTACCTTGCCTACTTGCTTCTAGACTCTGGCCTAGGAAGAGCAGGGTGACAGTTAAGTCCAACTGCCATTCCTGTGATAAATCCAGTGAACTCCTTATCCTGGTCTAGTCTCTCCTACACCCCAGTGTGTGTACCCACAACTATTAGATTTATTGTAACATCCCTGGTGTCTCCATTATTTATTAACTTTTTATACCTCAGGGCTCATTAATAAAACAGATCACTTCCATCAACCTCATCTAGTTAATCAGCAGAGTAGAAAAGAAGCTCCATCAAGACAGAATAGCAGCAAGTAGATAACAGCACAGACCCAAGACAGACTCAGCAAATAAACAGAGGAGCATGAATACAGCCAATGATGGGGATTGGTGGAGGGAAGAAGAAAAAAAATATAAGTAAGCAATAAAAAAAAGAAATTACAATTGACAGCTTTTCTCCAGGTAATGAACAAAGAATAAATGGAACAGAGGAAGATCAAGGAAAACCAAGAAAAATCTTAAAAACTCCAGTAAATTGGACATACTCTTTGGAAGAACTCAAAACACAATTCAAAAAAACAATCAGGAGAGGCTGAATACAACTAGATAAATAACTTAAAAAGCAAAACAGGTCATCTGGAAACAGAGGCACATGAACTAAAACAAGAAAATGATGTTTTAAAAGCCAGAATAGATCAGCTTGAAAATGAGGCAAAGAAATTGAAAAATAACTTACAAATAAAAACAGACCAAATGGAAAAGGATGACCAAAAAGCCAGGGATGAAATTCAGTCTTTAAAATAGAAAAACTTGAAGCAAATGACTTCGCAAAGCAGGAGGAGTCTATAAAACAACACAAAAAGAATGAAAAAATTGAGGAAAATATGAAACATTTCATTGCTAAAACTACAGACCTGTAAAATAGATCCAGAAGAGTCAATATAAGATTTATGGGACTACTGGAAAATCATGTCAAAAGCAAAAGCCTGGACATGCTTCTACAAGAAATTAGCCAAGAAAACTGCCCTAATGTTCTTGAAAAATAGGGTAGAGATTGAAAGAATCTACAGAACACCTCCTGCATTAAATCCCCAATTGACATTCCCCAGGAATTATGTCTAGCCAAATTCTAGAACTTTGAGTCCAAGGAAAATATATTACAAACTTCTAAAAAGAAACCATTCAGATATCAAGGAGACACAGGATAATATAGGACCTGGCTGCATCCACTGAAGGACCAGAAGGCATGGAATATGATATTCCAGAGAGCAAGGGAACTGGATCTACCACAAAGAATTAAGTATCCAGCAAAATTGACTATATACTTGCAGGGGAAAGTGTGGTCATTTAATAAAATAGAAGACCTCTAAGCATTTAAACAGAAAAATTGATGACCAAACACAGAATTCAAGAGAATCACCAAAAGGTAATTAAGAAGAGGGAAAAAGTTTTAAGCGACCCCAAAAGTTCAAATTATTTGTATTCCCATAAGAAAAAATTATATCATTAATTCTAAAAAATTGTTATTATCATCAGCGTAGCTAGAAGTATGCATAGAAGGTACAGTGGCAAACTGTATAGGATAATACGTTAAAAATATGATAAAAGAAGTTCCTGGTTAAGATGGTGGCAGAGTAAGAAGCAGCTCTTAACCTCTCCTGACCGAAACACACAAAACTCCTCAAGGGGACATAAAAACAAGTCCAGACGAACGGAAGAACCCCACAACAGGGCACAGCGTGTAAGGTACGTGGAATCGAGGCATTTCCATGCTATAAAGGGGTGAAACAGCTCTCACTAAAGTGAGGGCTGAGCAACCACCCCACCCCCAACCCCTCCACACACAACACCTATAGCGCCAAAGCCAGCTAAAAAGAAATAGAGCAAGTTTGGGGCACCCATCCAGTCATTGGCAGCTCCGGGGCCTGTTCCTGAGAGCAGGAAGATTTAGGACCCCAAAAAGCCAAAGAAAGCACACAAACTCTGAGCGTGGGAGCAGAGAGTGGATGCAGGACACTGAGTACAGGCTCAGAGCACAGGCTTGGGTGGAGGCGTGGGTGGAGGCAGACACAGCCATGAGCCAAAGCTCTGAAACCCTGAGTGGGGAACCAGTGCAAACGGGTATACGACTGTGGAAGCAGCGCCCTGAGACTTGTAAAGAAACCTCTGGCAGAGGATCAAGCAAGGGGGTCCACCAGGGGTCTTGAACTTGGAAAAAGCCAGAACTCAGACCTCAGGAGCCAAAAGACCGCAGACAGACCCTGAGTGCGAGGATAAACCTGAGAAGCTGCTGGGCTAACGATGGCTACCCAATCTCAGGAAGTTCAGAAGAGAAAGATTAACAACAAGAAAAAGAAGTCTTTAACACTGGACAAATTTTACACAGAGAAAATCCAGACAACCGAGCAAACAGAGGAGGAGAACAAACAAGCATCCGGACCCTCCTTAAATAAGGAAAACGGGTCACAAGCTATGGAAGAGTTCAAAACTGAGATTTTGAGGAAAATGGAAGAGATCTGGCAAGAAAATAACAGTTTAAATGGTAGAATCTTGCAATTGGAAAGTGAGGCTCAGAAACCAAATGAACTGATAAGTAAATTGAACACCAAAAATGATCATATTGAAAAGGAATACCAGAAGATTATGGCCGAAAAACAGAAGATTATAGCCGAAAACCAAAAGATCATAGCCGAAAACCGAAAGATTATAGCCGAAAACCAATCCCTAAAGGCTAGAATTGAGCAATTAGAAGCTAATGATCTCTCAAGACAACAAGAACAAATAAAACAAACTCTAAAGACTGAAAAAATAAAAGGAAACATGAAATATCTCAATGAGTGAGTGACAGACCAAGAAAACCAGTCTAGAAGAGACAATTTGAGAATAATTGGTCTTCCAGAAAAACCAGAAATTAATAGAAACCTGGACTCCATACTAACAGAAATTATTCAGCAAAATTGCCCTGAAGTCCTACAACAAGAGGGCAATAAAGACATTGAAAGGATTCATAGAACACCTACGACATTCGATCCAGATAAGAAAACGCCCAGAAATATAATTGCAAAATTCAAGAGTTTCCAAGCAAAAGAAAAAATCTTACAAGAAGCCAGAAAGAGACAATTCAAATATCAAGGAGCACCAATCAGGATCACACAGGATCTGGCAGCCTCCACGCTAAAAGATCGCAAGGCTTGGAATACGATATTCAGAAAGGCAAGAGAGCTGGGCCTGCAACCACGGATCAACTACCCATCAAAACTGACTATATATTTCCAGGAGAAAGTATGGGCATTCAACAAAATTGAAGAATTCCAGGTATTTGCACAGAAAAGACCAGGGCTAAATGAAAAGTTTGATATCCAACCACAAAAATCGAGAGAAACATGAAAAGGTAAATAAGATACAGAGGGGAAAGAAAGAAAATTTATAATTTTTAAATTTGCCTTTTTAAGGGCCTCAGTGAGATCTAATTATCTGTATTCCTATGTAGAGAAATGTTATGTATAATTCTCTGTAGTGAGCTCTATTCACTATTATAGTATTCACTATTATAGTAATCAGAAGAATAATTCACAGGGTGAGGGTGGAACACTAAATAATCTAAGATGGCATGGGGGATGGGAAAGAGGGGGTGAATAGCAGGGCACACCAAGATAAACTTGAGTGAATAAGAAAAATAGGATATTCTATTACACACAAAGAGGGCATGGGAGGGAGAGGGGACAAATACTATTATAAGAAGGAGAGGAAGAGAGCATTAAGAGGTAATAATCAAACCTTACTCTCAGTGTAATCAACCCGGAGAGGGAAGAGTAGCTATACTATCCATTGGGACATAAAACTCTTATCTAACCCTTCTGAGAAAGTTAGAAGGGATAAACCAAGGGGAGCAGGAGAGTGGGGAGGTCAAAAAAAAGGGAGGGGAGAAAAGGGGGAGGGAATGCATAAGGCCTTTAAAAACAAAAAGAGGGGGAATAAAAAGGGAGGGGGTAGAAAGGAAGTTAATCAAGGGAGGGGATAAGGGATAGAGGCTCAATAGCAAACCACTGGTTTAAAAGGAAATAATATAAGAAAAGGGGGGTAGGAATAGGGGAGGATACGAAAATGTCAGCAAATGCACAACTGATGATTATAACTCTGAATGTGAATGGGATGAACTCGCTCATAAAACGGAAGCAAATAGCAGAGTGGATTAGAAACCAAAATCCTACCATATGTTGTCTACAAGAAACACATATGAGGCGGGTGGACATACACAAGTTTAAGGTTCAGGTCTTGAGCAAAATCTTTTGGGCATCAAATGAGAAAAAGAAGGCAGGAGTGGCTATTATGATTTCTGACAAAGCCAAAGTAAAAATAGATATGATTAAAAAAGACAGGGAAGGTCATTACATCCTGATTAAAGGCAGTATAAACAATGAGGAAATAACACTGCTCAATATATATGCACCAAGTGTTATAGCATCCAAATTCATAAAGGAGAAACTGGCAGAGCTAAGGAAGGAAATAGATAGTAAAACCATACTAGTGGAAGATCTAAATATTCCTCTTTCAGATCTAGATAAATCAAACCTAAAAATAAATAAGAAAGAGGTAAGACAGGTGAATGAAGTCCTAGAAAAATTAGATTTAATTGATATGTGGAGAAAAATAAATAGGGACAAAAAGGAATACACCTTCTTTTCAGCTGCACATGGTACATTCACAAAGATTGACCATGTTATAAGGCATAGAATCATTGCAAACAAATGCAAAAGAGCAGAAATAATAAATGTAACCTTCTCTGATCATAATGCAATAAAAATAATAATTAGTAAGGGAACCTGGACAGGCAAATCAAAAACCAATTGGAAATTAAATGATATGATTCTCCAAAACCAATTTGTCAAAGAAGGAATCATAGAAACAATCAACAATTTCATTGAAGAAAATGACAATGATGAGACATCCTACCAAACTCTGTGGGATGCGGCCAAGGAAGTACTCAGGGGGAAATTTATATCCTTGAGTGCATATATTAACAAATTATGGAGGGTAGAGATCAATGAATTGGGCATGCAACTCAAAAAATTAGAAAGCAGGCAAATTAAAAATCCCCAGATGAAAACTAAACTAGAAATACTAAAAACCAAGGGAGAAATTAATAATTAATAAGTAATTAAAAAGATCATCCACCATGATCAGTTGGGATTTATAACAGGAATGCAAGGTTGGTTCAACATTACGAAAACCATCCACATAATTGACCATATCAACAGTCTAACAAACAAAAATCACATGATTATCTCAATAGAAGCTGAAAAAGCCTTTTACAAAATATAGCATCTATTCCTATTGAAAACATTGAAAAGTATAGGAATAGAAGGACCTTTCCTAAAAATAATAAACAGTATATACCTAAAACCATCAACAAACATCATATGCAATGGGGATAAATTAGAAGCCTTCCCAATAAGTTCAGGAGTAAAACAAGGATGCCCATTATCACCTGTATTATTCAACATTGTACTAGAAACACTAGCAGTTGCAATTAGAGAAGAAAAAGAAATTGAAGGTATCAAAATAGGAAAGGAGGAGACTAAGCTATCACTCTTTGCAGATGATATGATGGTCTACTTAAAAAATCCTAGAGAATCAACTAAGAAGCCTGTAGAAATAATCAGCAACTTTAGCAACGTTGCAGGATACAAAATAAATGCACATAAATCATCAGCATTTCTATACATTTCCAACACACTAGAGCAGCAAGAAGTAGAAAGAGAAACACCATTCAAAATCACCCTAGACAATATAAAATACTTAGGAATCTATCTACCAAAACAAACACAGCAATTATATGAAAACAACTACAAAACACTTTCCAAACAAATAAAACTGGATCTCAACAATTGGAAAGCCATTGATTGCTCATGGGTAGGACGAGCTAACATAATAAAAATGACAATTCTACCCAAATTAATTTACCTATTTAGTGCCATACCTATCAAGCTACCAAAAAACTTCTTTACTGAATTAGAAAAAACTATAACAAATTTCATTTGGAATAACAAAAGATCAAGAATTTCAAGGGAAATAATGAAAAAAAATGTGAAGGAAGGGGGCCTAGCAGTACCAGATATTACACTATACTAAAAAGCAGCAGTCATCAAAACAATATGGTACTGGCTAAGAGATAGAGAGGAGGATCAATGGAATAGACTTGGGGTAAATGACATCAGCAAGACAGTGTATGATAAACCCAAAGAGCCCAACTTTTGAGACATGAATCCACCATTTGACAAAAACTGCTGGGAAATTTGGAAAAGAATATGGGAGAGATTAGGTCTAGATCAACATC
>NC_058135.1:190410659-190434382 GCF_016433145.1 Gracilinanus agilis | reverse complement strand
TCAAGGGAAATAATGAAAAAAAATGTGAAGGAAGGGGGCCTAGCAGTACCAGATATTACACTATACTAAAAAGCAGCAGTCATCAAAACAATATGGTACTGGCTAAGAGATAGAGAGGAGGATCAATGGAATAGACTTGGGGTAAATGACATCAGCAAGACAGTGTATGATAAACCCAAAGAGCCCAACTTTTGAGACATGAATCCACCATTTGACAAAAACTGCTGGGAAATTTGGAAAAGAATATGGGAGAGATTAGGTCTAGATCAACATCTCACACCCTACACCAAGATAAATTCAGAATGGGTGAACGACTTGAATATAAAGAGGGAAACTATAAACATGTTAAGTGAACACAGAATAGTTTACTTGTCAGATCTCTGGGAAAGGAAAGACTTTAAAACTAAGCAAGAGTTAGAGAAAATTACAAAATGTAAATTAAATGGTTTTGATTATATTAAACTAAAAAGTTTTTGTACAAACAAAAACAATGTAGTCAAAATCAGAAGGGAAACAACAAATTGGGAAAAAAATCTTTATAACGAAAAACTCTGACAGGGGTCTAATTACTCAAATATACAAGGAGTTAAAGCAATTATATAAAAAATCAAGCCATTCCCCAATTGATAAATGGGCAAGAGACATGAATAGGCAATTTTCAGGTAAAGAAATCAAAAGTATCAATAAGCACATGAGAAAGTGTTCCAAATCTCTAATAATTAGAGAAATGCAAATCAAAACAACTCTGAGGTATCACCTCACACCTAGCAGATTGGCTAAAATGAAAGAAGGGGAGAGTAATGAATGCTGGAGGGGATGTGGCAAAATTGGGACATTAATGCATTGCTGGTGGAGCTGTGAACTGATCCAGCCATTCTGGCTGGCAATTTGGAATCATGCTCAAAGGGCTATAAAAAAATGCCTCCCTTTGATCCAGTCATACCATTGTTGGGTTTGTACCCCAAAGAGATCATAGATAAAAAGGCTTGTATGAAAATCTTTATAGCTGTGCTTTTTGTGGTGGCAACAAATTGGAAAAAGAGGGTATGTCCTTCAATTGGGGAATGACTGAACAAACTGTGGTATATGCGGGTGATGGAATACTATTGTGCTAAAAGGAATAATAAACTGGAGGAGTTCCAGGCGAACTGGAGAGACCCCCAGGAACTGATGCAGAGCGAAAGGAGCAGAGCCAGAAGAACATTGTACACAGAGACTGATATACTATGGTAAATTTGAATGTAATGGACCTCTGTACCAGCAGCAATACAGTGATCCAGGACAATTCAGATGGATTTATGGTAAAGAACGCTGCCCACATTCAGAGGAAGGACTGCAGGAGAGGAAATTATAAGAAAAACAACTGCTTGAACGCATGGGTCGGGGTGGACATGATTGAGGGTGTAGACTCAAAACTACCACACCAATGCAACTACCAACAATTTGGAAATTGGTCTTGATCAAGGACACATGACAGAACTAGTGGAAATGTGCATAGGCCATGGGTGGGGGGATTGCGGGGGGCAAAAGGGAAAGTAGGAGCAGGAATCATGTAACCATGTTAAAAATGAATATTAATAAATGTTTAAAAATACATATATAATAAAAAATGGTGGGGGGGGAGACGGGAACACTAAGAGAAATGAGAAAGGAGATAAAATGGAGTAAATATATATTTCATAAAGAAGCTCATGGGGGTAGGGAGGGGAGAAGACCAATTCAGCTGAAGGGTGTAAAAGGTTGGAAATTGGTAATACTTAAATGTTATGTGCATTGAAACTGACTCAGAAACAGAATAACAATCAGATCCATTGGGGCAGAGAATTGTATTGTGCCCTATAGAGAAGTATAAGGGTAATGAACAGGCCTGTGGGTTGGTGAACAATACAAGGAAGGGAGAGGTTGGGGGGTGCATTTAAAAGACACTATAGTAATAGGGGAATAAATAAGAGGGGAGGGTTTGGGAGAGGGAGTAACATTAGAGAAGGAAAAGTGAGGAGACTGACTAAAAGTGAAAAGTTGGAGGGGAGGGTAAGAGGCTTAAGAGAAAAGGTAGAATCAAAGGAGGAAGTCAAAATGCAGGAAAATACACAGACAATAATCATAACTGTGAATGTGAATGGGATAAACTCATCAATAAAAAGGAAGTGTATAGCAGAATGGATTAAAAACCAGAATCTTACCATATGTTGTCTACAAGAAAAACACTTGAGGCAAGTAGACATACACAGGGTAAAAAATAAGAGGGTGGAGCAGAATTTACTGGGCTGTAACTGAAACAAAGGGAGGCAGGAGTAGCAATTATGATCTCAGACAAAGCTAAAACAAAAATAGATATCATTAAAAGAGATCTTAAACTTTACTATAAAGCAGCGATCATCAAAACAATATGATACTGGCTAAGAAACAGAAGTCTGGATCAATGGAATAGACTTGGGATAAATGACTTCAGCAAGATAGTGTATGATAAACCAAAAGATCCCAGCTTTTGGTACAAGAACGCACTATTTGACACATATTGCTAGGAAAATTGGAAAACAGTATTGGAGAGATTAGGTTGAGATCAACATATTACACTTTATATCAATTATCAAGATAAATTCAGAATGGGTAAATGACAAATATAAAGAAGAAAATTATAAGTAAATTAGGTGAACAAAGTATAGTATATCTCTCAGATCTTTGGGAAATGAAAGAATTTAAGATGAAGCAAGAGACAGAAAATATTATAAAATGTAAAATGAATAATATAGATTACATTAAATTAAAAAGGTTTTGTATAAACAAAACCAATACAACCAAAATTAGAAGGGAAGCAAAAAAATTGGGGGAAAATCTTTATAACAAAAACCTCTGACAAAGGTTTAATTTCTCAAATTTATAAGGAGCTAAATCAATTGTACAAAAAATCAAGCCATTCTCCAATTGATAAATGGGCAAAGGACATGAATAGGCAGTTTTCAGTAAAAGAAATGAAAACTATCAACAAGCATATGAAAAAGGTGTTCTAAATCTCTCATAGACAGAGAAATGCAAATCAAAACAATTCTGAGGTACCACCTCACACGTATCAGACTGGCCAATGTGACAGCAAAGGAAAGTAATGAGTGTTGGAGAGTATGTGGCAAAATTGGGGCACTAATGCATTGCTGGTGGTGCTGTGAATTGATCTAAAAATTCTTGATGGCAATTTGGAATTATGCCTGAAGGGCTTGAAAAGACTGCCTGCCCTTTGATCCAGCCAAACCACATACCCCAAAGAGATAACAGGGAAAATATGTGTACAAAAGTATTCATAGCTGCACTCTTTGTGGTGACAAAAAATTGGAAAATGAGTGGGTATGCATCAATTGAGGAATAACTGAAGAAATTGTGTCATCCGTTGGTGATGATATACTATTTTGCTGAAAGGAATAATGAACTGGAACAATTTCATGTGAACTGGAAAGACCTCCAGGTATTGATGCAGAGTGAAAGAAGCAGAAGCAGGAAAACATTGTACACCGAGACTGATATACTGTGGCACAAAAGAACATAATTGATTTCTCTACTAGCACAAATTCAATGATCCAGGACAATCTGAGGGTCTTAGGAGAAATAACTCTATCACATCCAGAGAAAGAACTGTGGGAGCAGAAACATAGAAGAAAAACATATGATTGATCACATGGTTCAGTGGGAATATGATAGGGAATGTTGACTTTAAATGATCATTCTACTACAAATATTGATGATATGGAAATAGGTTTTGATAAACGATACAATGAGCCCAGAGCTCATTGGCTCCTGAGGATGCAGGAGGGGAGGGAAAGAGGAGGAATCATGTAAACTATTCTACATTAATTAATTAGTTAATTAAAAAATAAAACTACCAATTCTGTTTTTTTCCTCCAAAATCTTTATTCTCCAGCGTCTTAGAATTTTTTTGTTCTTTTTTCCTAATCTGTTATTTTACAAATGAGAAAATTGTGGTCCTGAAAAGCTAAGAAACTGGCTCAAGATAACACTTTACATATTTACAAAGTTTGGTTTCAAATCAAGGTTTTCTAACTGTAAAACCATACTCTTTCCTTTCTGTTATTCGGGCTCAGTCTGAAATAATTGTCCATTCCATGTATCTCTTTACCTCCAAAAAAATTAAGTATCACCTTAGTGACCCAGAATTCAGGACTGGTGAGTGGCATAATGAAGATTAATCTAAAAACATTTGAGTCTATGTGAATAAATAGACCTCTGTCATGGCCATTTAGGCAATAATTGTCAATTTCTTTTTGCTTCTACAAAAGACAGATTTAGATAGAGGTGAAATGAAGACCCTTTAAGAAATGCAAATCACATAAATTTAAGAGATGCAAAAACAAAGTGGTTCTTGATATATTTGCTAAAAGAGAAAAGAAAAGGGTTTTTTGCTGACTTGGGAATCAGGGAAAACTTTATGGAGAAGATGGTATTTGGATTAAGCTTTAAAAAGATCAACTAGAACTGATATAAAAATAGTTTTATCATGATATATTTTAATGGAGCAGATTGCAGGTGAAAAATAAATGATATATTTCAAAATATATTTATGAACTTAATTGCCTCAACACTTGAATGTTAAGAGAAATTCAGCTAAAATTGGGATCCAGGAATGAATTTTGGAAAATAATAGGGTGAAATTTATTTTGTAAGTGACTGAATTCTTTTAACATGAAAACTTGCTTTTCTCAAGGATGAATAAAAATAACATGCTGTGAAGGTGTTAAGACACAAAATTGGCTTTATTTGTAAGGTCTTTGGAGAAATTACAACTTTTTAAAGAAAACTAAAATGAAAATCTAATCTTTACTATTATTAACTATGTAAATAGAGGTAAGTCATTTAATTACTCTAGGTTCTAGTTTCTTACTGAAAAAAATTAATATTTTGGTCAAAATAATTTCTAAAGTTTATCCCAATTCTAACAGTTTTGGCTCAAACGTCTACTTAGGGCAATTCATTAATTGGTTTTACTGAAGTTTGATATTTTAGCTCAAATGTTTGCAAATCCTAGGTGAGCTACTAATGTAAATTTTAGTTGAATAGAGAGTCAATTTGGTAAACCACTACAAATGGGTCTTGAATTTTTTTAAAAAAGGTTTAGGAGAATAGAATAAAAGTGTGGCACATATTATACATATTTAAATTCAGAGAATTTTATTTTAAAGTTTTGAGAATACTTCAAATGTGCTTGAAAATAAATGAAATATATATTTAGAAGGAAAATAAGTACATGAATTGATGAAATAATGAAGATCTTGAGCCTTGAAACTCTCAAAGTTGGAGATTATTAAAATGTAATATTCCTTATACTTGTCAGATCTATGGGAAAGGGGAAATTTTAAAACCAAGCAAGAGTTAGAAAAAATTACAAAATGTAAAAAAAATAATTTTGATTATATTAAATTAAAAAGGTTTTGTACAAATTAAAATAATGCAACCAAAATCAGAAGGGAAACAACAAACTGGGAAAAAATCTTTATAGCAAAAATACTATGACAGAGGTCTAATTACTCAACTATACAAGAAGCTAAATCAATTGTACAAAAAAATCAATCCATTCCCCAATTGATAAATGGGCAAAGGTGATAAATAGGCAATTTTCAGATAAAGAAATCAAAACTATCAATAAGCACATGAGAAAGTATTCTAAATCTCTAATAATTAGAGAAATGCAAATCAAAACAACTCTGAGGTATCACCTCAAACCTAGCAGATTGGCTAAAATGATAGGAGGTTGTTTTTTTTTCCCAGTTAAGATGGTGGCAGAGTAAAATGCAGCTGCTTGACTTCTCCTAGCCCACACATATAGGACTCCTCAAGAAGACATAAAAACAAATCTAAACTAAAGAAGCGATCCCACAAAAAGGTGAAGCATTGAAGGTATGGGGAATTGGGACACTTCCATGCTATAAAGGGGTGAAATAGCTCTCACTAAAATGCAAGCTGAGCAACCTCCCACACACACCACCTATAGTTCCAAAGCCAGCACAAAAGAGTTAGAGCAAGTTTGGGGCACCCATTAAGTCATTGCCAGCTCCACGGCCTGCTCCTAAGAGCAACAAGACTTAAGACCCCAAGAGGCTAAAGAACGCATGGACTTTGAACACAGACCCTGAGCACAGGCACAGACTCAGATCATGAGCACAGGCATGGACCTTGAGTGGGGACCCAGTGCAGAGGAGTATACAACTAGGGAAGCAGTGCCCTGAGATTGTTAAAGGAGCTTCAGGCAGAAGGAGAAGCAAGGGGACCACTAGGAGGCTTGACCCTGAGAACAACTAGACCTGAGACCTCAGGAGCATAAAGAGAGTGGACAGACCCTGGGCATGAGGATAAAGATGAGAGGGCATGCCGCTCACAATGGCAAGCCAGAATTAGGAACCCCAGAAGAGAGAAATGAAGAAGAAACCTTTAACACTCAACAATTTTTCACAGAAAAAAATCCAGACAACAGAACAAATAGCAGAGGAGAACAAATAAGAAACCATATCCAAACCTACCCCAAAAAATGAAAATGGGTCACAAGGTCTTCAAGAGTTCAAATCTGAGATTATGAGAAAGATGGAAGAGATTTGGCAAGAAAATAACAGTTTAAAAGGCAGAAATTCACAATTGGAAAATAAGGCAAGTAAATCAAAGACCAGAAATGACCACATTGAAAAGGAAAACCTAAAGATCATTGCTGAAAACAAGTCTATAAAGGCTAGAATTGGGCAATTCGAAAAAGATGCCCCCAAATCAAAAGAAATGAAAATCAAATTGGAGATCAAAATCAAAGAGCTGGAAAACAGGACGGACCAAATCAAAAAGGAAAATCAAAAGCTTATAGCAGAAAATCAGTCTCTAAATACAAGAATTGGGCAAGTAGAAGCCAATGATATCTCAAGACAGCAAGGACAAATAAAACAAAGTCAAAAGATTGATAAAATAGAAGGAAACATGAAATATCTCAATGAGAAATTAGATCAAGAAAACAGGTCTAGAAGAGACAATTTGAGAACCATTGGTGTCTTCCTGAAAAAGCTGAAATTAATAGAAATTTGTACTCAATACTAAAAGAAATTATTCAGCAAAACTGCCCTGAAGTTCTACAACAAGAGGGTAATATAGATATTGAAAGGATCCATAAATCACCCTCTACAGTAGACTCTGAAAAGACAACCCCCAGGAATATAATAGCCAAATTCAAGAGCTTCCAAGTAAAACAAACAATTTTACAAGAAGCCTGAAAGAGAATATTCAGATAACAAGGAGCACCAATCAGGATCACACAGAATTTGGCAGCCTCCACACTACAAGACCACAAGGCTTAGAATGTGATATTCAGAAAGGCAAGAGAACTGGGCCTACAACCAAGGATCACCTACCCATCAAAACTGAATATATACTTACAGGGGAAAGTTTGGGAATTCAACAAGATGGTAGATTTCCAAGTATTTGCATAAAAAAGAACAGGACTAAATGAAAAGTTCGATATCCAACCACAAAAATTAAGAGAAATATGAAAAAAGGTAAATAAGAAACAGAACGGAAAGTAAGAAAACTCACATTTTTTTAAATTTGCCTCTTTAAGGGCTTCAATAAGATCTAATTATTTGTGTCCCTATGTAGAGAAATGTTATGTCTAATTCTCTGCAGTGAACTCTATTCACTATTATAGTAGTAATATAGTATATAGTATATATATATAGTATATAGTAGTAATATAGTAGTATAGTATATAGATTACTATAATAGTAATCTGAAGAATTATTCATAGGGAGAGGTTGGAATACTAAATGGTCTAACATGATATGGGGGAGGTGGGAAAGAGGGGGGTGAATAGTAGAGGACACCAAGAGAAACATGAAGGAATAAGAAAAATAGGATATTCTCTTACACTGAAAGAGGGCATGGGAAGGGTAATGGATGAATACTATTATAAGAAGGAGAGGAAGAGAGCATTAAGAGGTAATATTTAAATCTTACTCTCAGTGTAATTAACACTGAGAGGGAAGAGTAGCTTTATCCATTGGGATATAAAACTCTATCTAACCCTACTGAGAAAGTCAGAAGGGATAAACCAAGAGGAGCAGGGGAGTGGGGAGTTCAAAAAAGGGAGGGGAGAAGAAGGGGGAGGTAATTCATTAGGCCTTAAAAATGAAAAGAAGGGAATAATAAGGGATGGAGTAGAAAGGGAAGTAAATCAGGGGAGGGGACAAGGGTTACTGGCTTAAAGTAAACCACTGGTTTAAAAGGAAACAGTTTAAGAAGAAGTGGTAGAACTAGGAGATGATACCAAATATAAAGAGGGAAACTATAATAAGTTAAGGGAAAATAGAATTGTATACTTTTCAGATCTCTGGGAAAGGAAAGATTTTAAAACCAAGCAAGAGTTAGAGAAAAATAAATAATAAATGATTTTGATTATATTAAGCTAAAAAGCTTTTGTACAAATAAAAACGATGTAGCCAAAATCAGAAGGGAAACAACAAATTGAGAAAAAATCTTTATAACAAAAAACTCTGACAGGGGTATAATTACTCAAATATACAAGGAGTTAAAGCAATTATATAAAAAATCAAGCCATTACCCAATTGATAAATGGACAAGAGAAATGAATAGGCAATTTTCAGGTAAAGAAATCAAAAGTATCAATAAACACATGAGAAAGTGTTCTAAATCTCTAAAAATTAAAGAAATGCAAATCAAAACAACTCTGAGGTATCACCTCACACCTAGCAGATTGGCTAAAATGAAAGAAGAGGAGAGTAATGAATGTTGGAGGAGATGTGGCAAAATTGGGATATTTAATGCATTGCTGGTAGAGTTGTGAACTGATTGAACCATTCTGAAAGGCAATTTGGAACTATGCTCAAAGGGCTTTAAAAGAATGCCTGCCCTTTGATCCAGCCATAACATTGTTGGGTTTTTACCCCAAAGAGATCATACGTAAACAGACTTATATGATAATATTTATAGCTGCGCTTTTTGTGGTGGCAAAAAACTGGAAAATGAGGGCATACCCTTCAATTGCAGAATGCCTGAACACATTGTGGTATACGCTGGTGATGGAATACTATTGTGCTAAAAGCAATAATAAACTGGAGGAATTCCATGTGAACTGGAAAGACCTCCAGGAATTGATGCAGAGTGAAAGGAGCAGAGCCAGAAGGACATTGTACAGAGACCAATACACTGTGGTAAAATCAAATGTAATGGACTTCTGTACTAGCACCAATGCAATGATCCAGGACAATTCTGAGGGACTTATGGTAAAGAATGCTACCCAAATTCAGAGGAAGAACTGCAGGAGTGGAAATGCAGAGGAAAGACAACTGCTTGAACATAGGGGTTGAGGCAAACATGATTGGGGATGTAGACTCAAAACTACCACACCAATGTGACTCAACAATTTGGAAATAGGTCTTGATCAATGACACATGTTAAAACCAGTGAAATGCACATTGGCTATGTAGGAAGTCAGGGAGTGAAGGGGAAAGTAAGAAAATAAACCATGTAACCATGTTAACTTTTCTAAAAAGTAAATATATTTAAATGTTAAAAAAATAAAATGATAGCAGGGGAGAGTAATGAATGTTGGAGGGGATGTGGCAAAATTGGGACACTAACGCATTGCTGGTAGAGTTGTGAACTGATCCAACCATTCTGGATGGCAATTTGGAACTATGTCCAAAGGGCTCTAAAATACTGCCTGCCCTTTGATCCAGCCATACCATTGCTTGGTTTGTACACAGAAGAGATCATAGATTAAAAAGACTTGTACAAAAATATTTATAGCCACTATTTTTGTGATGTCAAAAAACTGGAAAATGAGGGTATATCCTTCAGTTGGGGAATGGCTGAACAAATGGTGGTATATGCTGGTGAATGAATACTATTGTGCTCAAAGGAATAATAAACTGGAGGAATTCCATGTGAACTGGGAAAACCTCCAGGAATTGATGCAGAATGAAAGGAGCATAGCCAGAAGGACATTGTACACAGAGACTAATAAAATGTGGTAAAATCGAATGTAATGGACTTCTATATTAGCTGTAATGCAAAGATCCAGGACAATTCTGAGGGATTTATGGAAAATAATGCTACCTACATTCAGAGGAAGAACTATAGGAGTGGAAACACAGAAGAAAAACAACCACTTGAACACAAGGGTTGATGCGAACATAATTGGAGATGTAGACTCTAAACAACCACACCAATGCAACTATCAATAATATGTAAATAAGTTTTGATTGATAACTGTAGTATAGAGAGAGGGGGTCATATAGTTTTTTCAAGATTTGGCTGAGTTCTAAAAGCAGTTAGGGGTTTGGAATCTTGAGGAAAAGAACACTTTGTTTGGGTCTCCCGTGGAGGGAGGTTGTCTGGCCAGCCAAGCTGTCTCCTTACCTATCTGTAGTATTGAAATTTAGCCTACCTTTGAAATATTTATTTAAGAAATTGTTATTTTGGATAAACCCTTTATATCTTCCTTCCTAATATTATTTCCTACCCTTCCTCCCTTACCTTATATGTCTGTGGAGTTAATAAGGAAAGTAATTAGAGAGGAGTTCAAATCTGTGAAGGGTTAATTATATTTGACAGTATTAGATATAGAGAAACTAGTCAGTCATCATTTATTCCCTTTAGATATCAAGAACATTTTGTAAGCTGAGTTAAAGGCAGGTCCTTACTCAGACTCCATCTCTGCCTCCCTTCCCCCACCTGAGGTTCCTGAGACAACTGTTAGGGTTTCCTTTGATCCACTTTCCTGATACATCAACCTTTAAAAATAATAAACCCTTTTGTGTTTCAACAGACCTATTAGTATAATTTGTCTGTTAGTTATTAAGAGAGGGAAGAAGAGGGAAAGAACCAACATACTCTGGGCTTGAAGGGAAGCCGGGTTATCCATCTTGAAGGAAGGTTTAACTTCAAAACAAGTCCCTTCCTGTGAAATTAACTAAACCCTGTTTGTTAATTTCAGTTTAGTCTATTTCCCTCAGCCTGTGTTTGAGTTTAAGTCCCAGTCTGTAAAGCCTGATGTTTTGTCTGTTTAGTTTAATTTCTCCTCTCCCTGAAGATCTCTGTTTCCTTTCCGTGTTATACTCCTGACTTCAGTCCTATTATATCCTGAATCTCCTTAATCCCAGCGTACCTGTAACCTAGATTACTCACTTAGCTAGTCTCTGACAACCTCCTTTCAAATTCCCTTATACCACACACCTTTCCTCAAATTATCCCCATTACATTCTGAGTTTGGAATCTTGAGGAAAACTATATGACCCCCTTTCTCTATACTACATAACACATGTTAAAACCTGTGGAAATGTGCATTGGTTATGGGGGAGGGGAAAGTAAAAACCAGGAATCATGTAACCATGGAAAAATTTTTCTAAAAAAATAAAATATTTAAATCTTAAAAAAAAAGAAAATAAAAAAATAAATTAAAATGTAATATACTTTAAAGTAAGTGAACAAAGAGAGTCTTGTAAATACTAATGCAATGGGGAAACCAGAAAAATCCCTCTGTTTTCAAAACATGTGATATCCTTAAGTCATTAGGTTGATTTGCTGACATTCTCCTTTTTAATTAAAAAAATGGAAATTAACTTAAAAATTAATGTTTTTCCTCTATTTTTATAATAAAAGGTTATAAAATTCATTTAATTTATTTAATTTATCAACACCTTCCTCCTTAGCAATTATTTTTATTTTATTTCTTTTTTTAGAAAAAATTTTTACATGGTTATATGATTCATGTTATTACTCTCTCCCCCCTGAACATTTCCCCTCCCTCCCATAGTTGACATGCTTTTTCACTGGTTTCTTCATGTGTCATCAATCAAGATCTATTTCCATATTATTGATACATGTACTAGGGTGAATGTTTAGAGTTTATTTCCCAAATCATGACCCCATCAACCCATGTGTTCAAGCAGTTGTTTTTCTTTCTGTGTTTCCACTCCTGTAGTTCTTCTACTGAATGTTAGTAGCATTCTTTTCCATAAATCCCCCAGAATTGTTCTGGGTCATTGCATTGCTGATAGTACAGAAGTCCATTACATTCGATTTTACCACAGTATATTAGTCTCTGTGTACAAGATTATTCAGGTTCTGTTCCTTTCACTCTGCATCAATTCCTGGAGGTCATTCCAGTTCACATGGAATTCCTCCAGTTTATTATTCCTTTCAACACAGTAGTATTCCATCACCAACAGATACCACAATTTGTTCAGCCATTTCCCAATTGACAGGAATACCCTCGTTTTCCATTTTTTTGAAACCACAAAGAGCTCGATTATGAACATTTTTGTACATGACTTATTCCCTATGATCTCTTTGGGTTACAAAACCAGTAATGGTATGGCTAGATCAAAGGGCAGGCAGCCTTTTAGTGCTCTTTGGGCATAGTTCCAAATTGCCATCTAGAATGGTTGTATCAGTTCACAACTCCATCAGCAATGCATTAATGGCCGAATTTTGCCACATCCCCATCCAACATTCATTACTCTCTCCTGCTGTCATTTTAGCCAATCTGCTAGGTGTGAGGTGATACCTCAGAGATGTTTTGATTTACATTTCTCTAATTATTAGAGATTTAGAACACTTTCTCATGTTCTTATTGATAGTTTTGATTTCTTTATCTGAAAATTGCCTCTTCATGTCCCTTGCCCATTTATCAATTGGGGAATGCCTTGCTTTTTTGTACAATTGATTTAGCTTCTTGTATATTTGAGCAATTATACCTCTGTCAGAGTTTTTTGTTATAAAGATTTTTTCCCAATTTGTTGTTTCCCTTCTGATTTTGGCTGCATTGTTTTTGTTTGTACAAAAGCTGTATAATTTAGTATAATCAAAATAATTTATTTTACATTTTGTAATTTTTCTAACTCTTGCTTGCTTTTAAAATCTTTCCTTTCCCAGAGATCTGAAAAGTACATAATTCTGTGTTCACTTAAATTACTTATAGTTTACTTCTTTATATTCAAGTAATTCACCCATTCTGAATTTATCTTGGTGTAGGGTGTGAGATGTTGATCTAAACCGAATTTCTCCCATATTCTTTTCCAAATTTCCCAGCAGTTTTTGTCAAATAGTGAATTTTTGTCCCAAAAGTTGGGCTCTTTTAGTTTTTCATACACTGTCTTGCTGATGTCATTTACCCCAAGCCTATTCCACTGATCCTCCCTCCTGTCTCTCAGTCAGTACCATACTGTTTTGATAACCATTGCTTTATAGTATACTTTAGTATCTGGTACTGCTAGGCCACCTTTCTTCACATTTTTTTTCATTATTTCCCTTGATATTCTTGATCTTTTGTTCTTCCAAATGAACTTTGTTATAGTTTTTTGCTAATTCTGTAAAAAAGTTTCTTGGTATTTTGATAGGTATGACACTAAATAACTAAATTAATTTGGGTAGAATGGTCATTTTATTATGTTAACTTATCCTATCCTTGAGCAATATTTTTCCAATTATTTAGATCTAGTCTTAATTTTTCAGAAAGTGTTTTGTAGTTGTGTTCGTATAATTCCTGTGTATGTTTGCTAGATAGATTCCTGAGTATTTTATATTGTTTAGGGTGATTTGAAATGGTGTTCCCCTTTCAAACTCTTCCTGCTGAGATATGTTGGAAATATATAGAAATGCTGAAAATTTATGTGTATTTATTTTGTATTCTACAACTTTGATAAAGTTGTTGATTATTTCTACTACCTTTTTAGTTGATTCTCTAGGATTTTTTAAGTAGACCATCATATCATCTGCAAAGAATGATAGCTTAGTCTCATTGTTTATTTTAATACCTTCAATTTCTTTTTCTTCTCTAATTTCTACTGCTAGTATTTTTAGTACAATGTTAAATGATAGAGGTGATAATGGGCATCCTTGTTTCAAGACCAATCTTATTGGGAAGGCTTCTAATATTTCCCCATTGCATATGATGCTTGCTCATGATTTTAGATATATAATGTTTATTATTTGAAGGAAAGGTCCTTCTGTACATTCTATTGTTTTCAATAAGAATGGGTGTTATATTTTGTCAAAGGCTTTTTCAGCATCTATTGAGATAACCATGTGATTCTTGTTTGTTAGCTTCTTGATATGGCCAATTATGTGGATGATTTTTCTAATTTTGAAGTATCCTTGCAATCCTGGTTATAAATAACACCTGATCATGATGAATAACACTCATGATCACTTGCTGGAGTCTTTCTGCTAGCATTTTATTTAAGATTTTTGCATCTATGTTCTTTAAGAAGATTGGTCTTGTAATTTTCTTTCTGTTTTTGTTCTGCCTGGCTTTGGAATCAGTATCACATTAGTGTCATCAAAGGTATTTGATAGGACTCCTTCTTTGCTTATTATGTCAAATGGTTTTTATAGTACCGGGATAATTTTTCTTTGAATGTTTGATAGAATTCACTTGTGAATCCATCAGGCCCTGATGATTTTTTTAAGGGAGTTCTTTGATGACTTGTTCAATTTCTTTTTCTGAGATTGGATTATTTAAGTATTCTACTTCTTCTGCTGTTAATCTTGGCAATTTATATTTTTGTAAATATTCTTCCACATTACCTAGATTACTATATTTATTACCATATAATTGGGCAAAATTGTTTTTAATGAGTGCCTTAATTTCCTCATCAATAGAGGTGAAGTTTCCTCTATGAATGAAGCTTTGATTCATTCACAGAGTCTATTAAAGGGAAGTTCCTTAAGAGAAGTTCAGGAAGATTCAGTCTTTAAACTCACCACATGGACTTCTAAAGAAGATATGGAAAGCAGTCTCAACAAGGTTTCACCTTTCCAGTCAGCACTCTTCCATAAACCAGGAAAGCTCCTTCACCAGCAGCCCTCTTTACCTGAAGACCTTCTCCTTTTAAAGGGATCACTTATGCATCACTTCCTGTACCTTCTGCCTAGTTTAAGTATCCAATCACAATAGACGCTTCTCATAAGCCTGCTTAGGGGGCAGTCAGTTGATTCTGATTCGTCACCCACTCTAGCACATGTAGGTTATGGACCTCCCAAAATTGGAGGTGCTCTCACCTTTTGTGATTAAATCTAAAGATGGGCAGTGTGGACTTAATATAATTATTGCACTTTTAATCTTTGGTACTGTTAATTTGTTTTTCTGCATTCTTTTTTTTAATTAGATTTATCAGTACTTTGTCTATTTTATCTGTATTTTTCAAAATACCAGCTTCTAGTCTTATTTATTAATTCAATAGTTCTTTTAATTTCGATTTTATTAATTTCTCTTTTGATTTTTAGAATTTGTACTTTAGTTTTCATCTGGGGATTTTTAATTTGTTCTCTTTCTTGTTTTTTAAGTTGCATGCCCAATTAATTTGTTAACCACTTCCCTCCCTAGTTTGTTGATATATGCACTCAATGATATAAAATTTCCCCTTAGAACAGCTTTGGCTGCATCACATGTGTTTCAGTAAGAAGTCTCATCATGGACATTGTCTTCAATGAAATTATTAGTTGTTTCTATGATTTGATCTTTAACTAACTGATTTTGGAGAAGCATATTATTTAATTCCCAATTAGTTTTTGGTTTGCCTCTCCATGTATACTTGCTAATAACTATTTTTATTACATTATGATCTGAAAAGTTTGCATTTATTCTTTCTGCTTTTTTTACATTTGTTTGCCCTGTTTCTATTCCCTACTACATGGTCAATCTTTGTGAATGTTCCATCTTCTGCTGAAAAGAAGGAGTATTCCTTTTTCCCTCTTTATTTTTCTCAAAATATCTATTAACTCTAATTTTTCTAGGATTTGATTCACCTCTCTTATCTTTTTCTTATTTATTTTTTGGTTTGATTTATCTAGATCTGATAGGGGAATGTTGAGGTCACCCATTAGTATAATTTTGCTATCTATTTCATCCTTGAGCTCCAATAGCTTCTCCTTTAGAAATGTGGATTCATTACCATTTGATGCATACATGTTGAGTACTGCTATTTCTTAATTGTTTATACTCCTTTTTATCAGGATGTAATTACCTTCCCTATCTCTTTTAAACAGAACTATTTTTACTTTGGCTTTATCAGAAAATATGATTGCAACTTTTTCCTTCTTGTACTCAGTTATAGCCCATTAGATTTTGCTCCAGCCTTTCATTTTTACTCTATGTCTGTCTGTCTAATGTGTGTTTCTTGTAGACCACATATGGTAGGATTTTGGTTTCTAATCCACTCTGCTATTTGCTTATGTTTTGTGGGCAAGTTCATCTCATTCACATTGAGAGTTCTAATTATCAACTGTGTATTCCCAGACATTTTGATTCTCTCTCCTTGTCCTGCCCTTTCATCTTTCACTATTTCCTTCTATATCATTATTTTTAATCAGTTGCCCTAATCTGCTCCCTTATTGTATTTCCCTTTCTCCCCCTCTATTCTTATTCCCCTCTTATTCTCCTCTCTCCCTAGTGTTGCTTCCCTCTACACTATTCATTTTGTTACTCTTCTAATTCTCTATAGGGCAAGAATCAATTCTCTACCCTAATGGATATGATTGTTCTTCCCTCTTGAAATTAATTTCAATGCATTTAAGTATTAAGTATTTCCTATCTGCAACCTCTTTACCCTTCCAGTGTATTGATCTTCTCCCCAGTTCACCCCACGAGCTTCTTTATGGAATATAAATTTATTCCATTTTGTCTATTTTCCCATTTTTCTTATTATTATCTCGTTTTTTCCCCTCTAGTTATATATATATATAATATCAAGATGTATATATGTATATATATATATATAGAAATATCAAGATGTATATATGATATTTCATCCTATACAGTTTGTCACTGTTCCAAGTAAATTTCTTCTAGTTACCCCATTGACAATAACAATTTTCAATATTTACCAATATCTTCTTTTCTTCTAGTGATACAAATTGATTGAAATTATTGGATCCCTTAAAGCATTTTTCCCTGCTCTCTTAATTACCTTATGGTGATTTTCATGAGTTCTGTGTTTGGGCAGAAAACTCTGTTTAAGTCTGGTTTTTAACTTGATTAATGTTTGAAAGTCTTCAATTTTGTTGAATGGCCATATTTCCACTGCAAAATATAGTCAGTTTTGCTAGATAGTTGATTCTTAGTTGTAGACCCAGTTCTCTTGCTTTCCAGAATATTATATTCCATGCCTTCTGGTCCTTCAGTGTAGATGCAGCCAGATCTTGTGTTATCCTAACTGTGGTTCCCTGGTATCTGAATGATTTCTTCTTAGCAGCTTGTAATATTTTTTCCTTGGTCTGGTAGTTTTTTCATTTGGCTATAATATTCCTGGAAGCTATCAGTTGTGGATTAAATGTTGGAGGTCATCTGTGGATTCTTTGAAGTTCCACTTTTCCCTCTTGTTTGAGAATGTCAGAGCAATTTTCTTGGATAATTTTCTGCACGATGATGTCCAGGCTTCTTCTTTTGTCATGATGTTTAGGTGGACCAATGATTCTTAAATTGTCTGTTATCCAGATCTTTGGTTGAATGACTGAGGTGTTTCATCTTCTCCTCAAATTTTTCAGTTTTTTAATTTTGTTTTATATATTCTTGCTGCCTTGTGAAGTCATTTGCTTTTAGTTGTTGAGTTCTATTTTTTTTTATTTTTTAACATTTAATAATATTCATTTTTTAGAAAAGTTATCATGGTTAGATGATTCATGTTCTTACTTTCCCCATCACCTGCCAACCTCCCTCCCATAGCAGATGTGCATTTCCACTGGTTTTAGCATATGTAATGGATCAAGATTATTTCCAAATTGTTGATAGTTGCATTGGTGTGGTAGTTTTGAGTCTACATCCCCAATCATGTCTGCCTCAACCCATGTATTCAAGCAGTTGTTTTTCTTCTGTGTTTCCACTCCTGCAGTTCTTCCTATGAATGTGGGTAGAGTTCTTTTCAATAAATCCCTCAGAATTGTCCTTGGTCATTGCATTGCTGCTAGTACAGAAGTCCATTACATTCAATTTTACCACAGTGTATTAGTCTCTGTGTACAATGTTATTCTGGATCTGCTCCTTTGCACTCTGCATCATTTCCTGGAGGTCTTTCCAATACACGTGGAATTCTTCAAGGTAGTTATTCCTTTGAGCACAAAAGTATTCCATCACCAGCATAACCTTCCCTGTCTTTTTTAATCATATTTATTTTTACTTTGGCTTTGTCAGAAATCATGATCACTACTCCTGCCTTCTTCTTCTCAGTTGAAGCCCAAAAGATTTTGCTCAAGCCCTTTACCTTAAACCTGTGTATGTCCACCTGCCTCATATGTATTTCTTCTAGACAACATATGGTAGGATTTTGGTTTCTAATCCACTCTGCTATTTGCTTCCTTTTTATGGGTGAGTTCATCCCATTCACATTCAGAGTTATAATTATCAGTTGTATATTCCCCAACATTTGGTATCCTCTCCTATTTCTACCTCTTCTTCTTACACTATTTTCTTTTAAACCAGTGGTTTGCTTTATGCCAGTAATCCTTGTCCCCTCCCTTGATTTACTTCCCTTTCTACCCCATTCCTTATTATTCCCCTCTTTTTATTTTTAGGGTCTAATGAATTCTCTTCCCCTTCTTCTCCCCTCCCTTTTTTGACTTCCCCAATTCCCTGCTCCTCTTGGTTTATCCCTTCTGACTTTCTCAGTAGGGTTAGATAGAGTTTTATATCCCAATGGATAAAGCTACTCTTCCCTCTCAGTGTTAATTACACTGAGAGTAAGGTTTAAATATTACCTCTTAATGCTCTCTTCCTCTCCTTCTTATAATAGTATTCATCCATTACCCTTCCCATGCCCTCTTTCGGTGTAAGAGAATATCCTATTTTTCTTATTCTTTCATGTTTCTCTTGGTGTCCTCTACTATTCACCCCCCTCTTTCCCACCTCCCCCATATCATGTTAGACCATTTAGTATTCCAACCTCTCCCTATGAATAATTCTTCAGATTACTATTATAGTGAATACTATAATAGTGAATAGAGTTCACTGCAGAGAATTATACATAACATTTCTCTACATAGGAACACAAATAATTAGATCTTATTGAAGCCTTTAAAGAGGCAAATTTTAAAAAATTGACTTTTCTTACTTTCCATTTTGTTTCTTATTTACCTTTTCATGTTTCTCTTAATTTTTGTGGTTAGATATCGAATTTTCCATTTAGTCCTGTTCTTTTCTGTGCAAATACTTGGAAATCTTCTATTTTATTGAATGCCCATACTTTCCCCTGGAAGTATATAGTCAGTTTTGATGGTTAGGTGATCCTTGATTGTAGGCCCAGTTCTCTTGCCTTTCTGTATAACACATTCCAAGCCTTGTGGTCTTGTAGTGTGGAGGCTGCCAGATCCTGTGTGATCCTGATTGGTGCTCCTTGATATCTGGATTGTCTCTTTCTGGCTTCTTGTAAAATTGTTTGTTTTACTTGGAAGCTCTTGAATTTGCCTATTATATTCCTGGGGTTTGTCATTTCAGGGTCTAGAGTAGAGGGTGATCTATGGATCCTTTCAATGTCTATATTGCCCTCTTGTTGTAGAACTTCAGGGCAGTTTTGCTGAATAATTTCTTTTAGTATTGAGTTCAAATTTCTATTAATTTCAGCTTTTTCAGTAAGACCAATGATTTTCAAATTGTCTCTTCTAGACCTGTCAATTTCTCATTGAGATATTTCATGTTTCCTTCTATTTTATCAGTCTTTTGACTTTGCTTTATTTGTTTTTGCTGTCTTGAGAGATCATTAGCTTCCAATTTCTGGTGTTCAATTTGCTTATCAGTTCTTTTGATTTCTGAGCCTCACTTTCCAATTGCGAAATTCTGCCTTTTAAACTGTCATTTTCTTGCCAGATCTCTTACATCTTTGTCATCATCTCAGATTTGAACTCTTCAAGAGCTTGTGACCAATTTTCATTTTTTGGGAAGGTTTGGGTCTGATTATTTGTTTGTTCTCCTCTGCTGTTTGCTCTGTTGTCTGGATTTTCTCTGTATAAAAAGTTGTCAAGTATTAAAGATTTCTTCGTGTTGATCTTTCTCTTTTGGGGTTCTTGTGAATGGCTTGCCATTGTGAGCCAAGTGCCCTCTCAGGTTTATCCTCATAACCAGCGTCTCTCTGCACTCTTTAGACTCCCGAGGTCTCAGATCTAGTTGTTCTCAGGGTCAAGCCTCCTGGTGGTCCCCTTGCTTGTTCCTCTGCCTGAAGCTTCTTTAACAGTCTCAAGTCCCCACCCAAGGTCTGTGCCTGCACTCAAGGTCTTTGTTCAAAGTCTGCATGTTCTTTAGGTTCATGGGGTCTTAAGTCTTGCTGCTCTCTGGAGCAGGCACTGGTGTTCCTAGGTGGCTATCAAGGACTTAATGAATGCTCCAAAATTGCTCTAACTCTTTTGAGCTGGCTTTGGCACTGTAGGTGGTATGGGGGGAGGAGGGGTTTGTTCAGCTCACATTTTAGTGAGAGCTGTTTCACCCCCTTTTAGAATGGAAATGCCTGGGTTCCACATACCTTCAATACTGTGCCCTATGGTGGGGTCCCTTCATTGTTCTGGACTTATTTTTATGTCTTCTTTTTTTTTAAACCCTTGTACTTTGGTGTATTGTCTCATAGGTAGAAGATTGGTAAGGGTGGGCAATGGGGGTCAAGTGACTTGCCCAGGGTCACACAGCTGGGAAGTGGCTGAGGCCGGGTTTGAACCTAGGATCTCCTGTCTGTAGGCCTGACTCTCACTCCACTGAGCTATCCAGCTGCCCCCTGTTTTTATGTCTTCTTGAGGAATCCTATATGTGTGGGTTAGGAGAGGTTAAGCAAGCTGCTTCTACTCTGCTGCCATCTTAACCCAGAAGAAAAAGAGTTCTATTTTTTAAAGATATTTTCATCTCTGGATTTTTGGTCATCCTTCTTCTTCTGGTCTGATTTTCTTTGTAGATCATCTTTTGCCTTCTTTGCTTTGTTTTCAAGTTGGTCAGTTTGGGCTTTTAAAACCTTATTTTCTTGTTTTAGTTCAGGTATTTCCTTTTTCAATTTGCATTCAGCTTCTCTTGATTGCTTTTTGAGTTCCTGAAGTTCTTGAATTAATTGAATTTTGAGATCTTCCAGAGCCTGTGTCCAATTTGTTGGGTCTTCCTGATCTTCTTCTATTTCATCTACTCTCTTTTTACTTCCTGGAAAGAAGTTGTCAATTGTAATTTCTTTTCTTTTTTCTGTTTACTCATACTTTTTCCTTCTTTGTTATGCTAGGTTAAGCAGATGTATTTAATGAGCTTTGATGAAGGATCTTCCCCAAGCTGGAAATGGAGGTTTGTAGGTAGTTTCTCTGCAGTCTAAGGTGGAAGGTTTTTGAAGTTTTTCTGCTCTTTGAAGACTTCTTGTCTGTCCAATTGATGGGATTAATCCTGGACTGGGTTAAACATTAGTGCTTAATGTCCCCTGAGGCTAAAACCTGGAGAGAAAAAGGGAGTGGGGAGGCAAGATGTAGTGTTTTTGTTGAGCTGTCCAGCATTAGGGACCCCCTGCTCTGTCCTGTTGTTTGATCTGGTTTTCTTTCCTCTTGAAGAGCATTGTTTTCTATCTTGGTGTGGTAAAACACATAGGTCTGAAGTTTTGCCCCATCTAAGCCACCCTCTTCCAAGTGTTTTTGCTGTGTTTCTTTGGCTTTTTCCTCTAGCCATCTCCTTGGTGCCTCCCCGTGTCTGGCACCAGCAAGGCCCTCTCTCTGGGCCTGTGAACCCGCCCATCCAGAGATTTCAGGGGCCACTGGAGACTCCATACAGTGCGTGGCAGTGGGGTCGTGCGATTGTCCTTCTCTACCCTCAAGAATTCAAGCCTTTTTCTTGGCATTCCTCTTGTGCTGTGCAGCAGTGGGATCCCCCTGCTCTGTCCTGTTGTTAGATTTGGTTCTCTTTCTTCTTGAAGTGCTTTGTTTTCTATCTTGGTGTGGAAAGTGTACAGAGGTTTCAATATTTGCTCTAAGCCATCATCTTCCTAGAGTTCCCCATCCTTACCAATTATTGATAAAGTTATTGAATCTAATTTTCATAGAATTTTGGGTATAAGGATATTGAGAGGACATCTAATTCAAACTGAATCTTAAAAAATATTACTCCCTTTTAACATACTAATAAATAGTCATCTAAATTTGCCTTGAAAACTAACAATGGATAGGAAAATCAGGAAGTCAAGGCAACAACTTCCTGAGGCAGCTTTAGATAGCTAGTGTTTATTTTTTAAATATACTTAAAATAAATATATCTCACAGTCATTTATCAACACAGTTCCCATCCTGCTCTTTAGAGCCAAATAAAAATCCAACCTCTCTTGGTGACAGTCATTCTAAAATTTGAATGCAACTATTGTGTTCCATCTAAATCATCTTTTACCTAGGTTCAGTATTTCCACTTCCTTCATCTGATTCCCTTTGACATAATTTTCAAATTCCTTTACCATTCTCAAGGGTCTTCCTAAAATGTGGCAATCAGATCTGAATGTAATATTTTAAATACAATGTGAGCACTATAGGCCATGGCAGGGAGATCCTATCTCCAGTCTTGGGTGCTTGCTTCTCAAAATAGTTGAAGATTGTCTTTTGGATGTCACACCATTCTGTAAAATCATGTTGATTTTGCATTCCATTAAAAAATTCCAAGTCTTCAGGGTCATTGCATTTTGATTCTTTCTCTGACACACATTTTATAAAACTGATTTTTTTGCACCTCAGTGAAGTTTGTTTTTTGAGTGCTCTAAAGGAAACTCTATTAAAGTTAATATTAAGTTGCATTTAAAAATTCATACTAAAATGCTTTTTTGAGAGAAATATTTTTTAAAATTTCAATGTGTAACAATGAATTAATATTGCTGGTTAACTTGTAGTTAAATAGTGTTATCAGGTTTGTGCTTTGGAAACTAATATTTTATTAATTGGGAAACTGACAATATTCTCATTTAAGGTTGAATTTTAGTAAGTGTCTAATGAAAGCAATAGCATACCATTGAATGCTGATTTGGTTATACAAAAAAAGGACAAACAACATTGCTATCAATTCAATGAATAACTACAATACATATCATTTTAGTGGCAAATAGCTCATCAGTAAAATGGGTCAAAACATTTTTCCATCTTTTTATAACATAAAATTCATTAAAAATAGATACAATGCATCTGTAGCTAGAAATCTCATACTTGCTTATGTGCTGGTGCTACTCAACAAACTTTGTTTATCATGTTATCTGGGTCTTTCTTTCTTGGCTTCTCATTTTGATACCAACAAGCTTCTTTTTATTTATTTTCAAATTCTTCACAACCTTTCTTTGTTTTTCCTCTTTCTCTCTCTGAGATAATATCCCCACCCCCCAAAAAAATACATAGAAGTTGCTTCTAGGATTTCATTTAAAGAAAATGTGCTTGGTCAAATTTAGTTCCTTTAAATGATAGATTTACACACACACACACACACACACACACACACACACACACACACACACTTTCCCCTCCCAAAAGAAACAGTAATAATAAAAAAAAAACAGAATAAAACTGCAAGAATACAGCATGGCTCAGTGAAAAGAGCCCTATATTTGGTGATTGAATCAAATACTGCCTTTGCAACTTAATACCTATATGGCATTTTGCAAATCATTTCAGCTCTCAGTCTTAGGTTATCATGTGCAAAAACAAAGAGAGAGAGAGAGAGAGAGAGAGAGAGAGAGAGAGAGAGAGAGAGAGAGAGAGAGAGA
>NC_058135.1:190283966-190400932 GCF_016433145.1 Gracilinanus agilis | reverse complement strand
AAAAAATTAATTTGGGTAATATTGCCATTTTTATTATATAAGCTCATCCTACCCATGAGCAATTAATGGTTTTCCAATTGTTTAGATCTAGTTTTAATTGTGTTAAAAGTGTTTTGTAGGGTTTTTTTTAAATATTTCCTGTGTTTGTTTTGGTAAGTAGATTCTTAAATATTTTATATTGTCTGGGCTGGTTTTAAATGTAATTTGTCTTTCTAACTCTTACTGTTGGGATGTGTTGGAAATATATATATATATATATAAATGCTAATGATTTGTGTGCATTTATTTTGTATCTTGCAACTTTGCTAAAGTTGTTGATTATATCCACTAGCTTTTTAGTTGATTCTCTGGGATTCTATAAGTGGACCATCATATCATCTGTAAAGAGTGATAGCTTGGCCTCCTCATTGCCTATTTTAATACCTTCAATTTCTTCTGTAAGTGCTACTGCTAGTGTTTCTAGTACCATGCTAAATAATAGAGGTGATTAGGGGTATTCTTGTTTCACTGCTGATCTTATTGAGAAGGCTTCTAATTTGTCCCAATTGCAGATGATCCTTTTTAATGGCTTTAAATATATACTGTTTATTATTGCTTGTTGATATGGTCAATTATGTTGATGGTTTTCCTAATATTGAACAATCCTTGCATTCCTGGAATAAATCCCACCTGATCATAATAAATAACCCTCATGGTGACTTGCTGGAGTCTTTTTGCTAGTATTCTATTTACTCTATTTAAGATTATCCCATCTATGTTCATTAAGGAGATTTGTCTGTAGTTTTCTTCCTTTTTTTTGATCTCCTGCCATTTGAATCAGTACTATATTTGTATCATAAAAGGAACTTGGTAGAACTCCTTCTTTGATCATTTTGTCAAATAGTTTGTGTAATATTGAGATTAATTGTTCTTTAAATGTTTGATAGAATTAACTTGTGTCCATCTGGCTGTGGTTGTTTTCTCTTAGGCTGTTCTTTGATGGCTTGTCCAATTTCTTTTTTTCTGATATTGGATTATTTAACTGTTCTGTTTCTGTAAATATTTATGCATATCACCTAGATTGCCATATAATTGGTCAAAAGAGATTTTAGTGATTGCCTTAATTTCCTCTTCATTAGAGGTGAGGTCTCCCCTTTTATCTTTAACACTGTTAATTTGGTTTTCCTTTTTCCTTTTTTTTTAATTTAGATTCATCAGTACTTTGTCTATTTTATTTGTTTTTTCAAAGTACCAGCTACTAGTCTTATTTATTAATTTGATAGTTCTTTCACTTTTTATTTTATTAGTTTCTCCTTCAATTTTTAGGATTTTTAATTCAGTTTTTATCTGAGGATTTTCATTGTCGTCTGCCTTCACTAATTTGTTAATATATGCACTCAAGGCTAAAAATTTCCCCCTGAGTACTGCTTTATTTGCATCCCACAGATTTGGGTAGGATGTCTCATCATTGTCATTCTCTTCAATGAAATTATTAATTGTTTCTATGATTTGTTCTTTAACTGATATTGGAGAATCAAATTATTTAATTCCCAATTGATTTTTGATTTGCCTGTCTATGTGCTCTTGCCAATTATTTTTATTGCATTATGATCTGAAAAGGTTACATTTATTATTATTTCAAATCTTTTGCACTTGTTTGCCAGGTTTTTATAACCTAGCACATGGTCAATCATTGTGAATGTACCATATGCTGCTGAAAAGAAGGTGTATTCCTTTTTGTCCCTATTTTTCTCCACATATCTATTAACTCTAACTTTTCTAAGATTTCATTTACATGTCTTATCTATTTCTTATTTATTTTTTGTTTGATTTATCTAATTCTAATATAGGAAGTTTTAGATCTCCCACAAATATAGTTTTACTATCTATTTCCTCCTTAAACTCCTCTACTTTTTTAGAAATCTGGATGCTCTACCATTTGGTGCATACATGTTGAGTACTTTTATTTCCTCATTGTCTATACTGCCTTTTATGAGGATGTAATTAACTTCTCTATCTCTTTTAATCATATCTTTTTTTTTTTACTTTGGCTTTGTCAGATATCATGATTGCAACTCTTGCCTTCTTTTTTCTCAGTTGATGCCCAATAGATTTTGCTACAGCCTTTTACCTTTACTCTGTGTGTGTCTACCTGCCCCATGTGTGTTTCTTATAGATAACATATGAAAGGATTTTGTTTTCAATACACTCTGTTATTTGCTTCTATTTTATGATTGAGGTTATTATCCCATTCACATTCAAAGTTATGATTATCTCCTGTGTATTACCCATCATTTTGATTTCCTCTCCTACTCTCCTAGTCCTCCCTCTTTTTTTCACTATTTCCTTCTACACCAGTGGTTTGCTTTTAGTCAGTTGTTCTATTCCCCACCCTTAATTTATTTCCCTTTCTCCCACCTCCTTTCTTATTCCCCTCTAATTTTTATTTAGTGTCCTTCTAAGTTACCCCTGCCCTACTCTCCTTCCCTTGTATTGCTTCCCTCCCCACCAGTTTGTTTGTTACCCTTCTACTTCTCTACTGTTTTTCCCTTTGTAGGTCATCTTTCACCTTCTTTGCCCCATTTTCAAGCTGGTAAATTCTGGCTTTCAAGACATTATTTTCTTGTTTTAGTTCATGTGTCTCTGTTTCCAGATGACTTATTTTGCTTTTTAAGTTCTTTTCCCAATTTTCTTCACCCTCTCTTAAATGTTTTTTGAATTATGTAATTTCAAAATCTGTGTCCAATTCACTGGAGCTTCTGTCTTTTTCCTTGGCCCTCCTCTGTTCCATTTGCTTTTTGTTCATCACCTGGGCAGAATTGTAATTGTGTTGGTTGTAATTTCTTTTTTTTCTTTTTCTGTTCTTTACTCATATTTTTCCTTCTTTCCCCCCTGCCATTGACTATAATCTTGCTTCTCTGGTTATTTACTGGATCTGTGGGTTTGGGCTATTCTGTCCTCAAGTGGTTTCTTCTCTGCTATACTGACTGACTAGGTTATGATATGCTATTAATGAGCACTGAGGTTAGATCTTCCCTAGCTGGCAGAAGAAGCTGAAGATATAGGTGAAGGTGTGGAGGCTGAATTGAGCTGAGCTTCTTACCCTGTTATCAAGGTATTCTATAATGGTTGCAGGCTTTGCCCTTGGAACTTAGTCAGCAAGGCACTCAGTGGAGTCAATGGGGTAGGGGTATTGGAGATTGTGCTTCCCTCTCCTCTGAAGGCTTTGTATCAGCCCTATTAATAAGATTAAGCCAGGGCAGAGTTGATCTGCAAAGATGGATGTACTTTGAAGCCAAAACCTCAAGAAAGGGGCTAGGGAGAGCAAGATGGAGCATTTTGGCCACAACTAGGCTTCCCTTTCTGTTCTTTTCCTCCAGCTGCCTCCCTGCTGTCTATGTTCAACACTCTGAGCCTGGCACAGCTATGCCAGCAAGGCACTGCCTCCTTGCCTGCCCAGTGATTCCAATGATTGTTGGAGACTCAGCACAGTACATGGGGGAGGGGACCTGGGACCTTCCTTCTTCCTTTCCCTTGAAGGAACTAATAATATAATGGAGGAAATAATATGCAAAACATATACTGAGGAAATCATATAAAGGAAAATAGGAAAGAATTAAAAGTGAAAAGCAGTAGAATTAAGAGAGCTTGGGAAAGGCTTCCTGTAGAAAGTATTATTTTAATAGAAACTTAAAGGAAGCCAATGATCAATATCTAATAGCCAGTATTTCCTTTGCCCATCCCTTGAAACAGGCTACTTTTTTCCCTAAAATTCAACATAGTCATTGTTTTATTGGCCCTAGAATGTGGGCAAGGCCTAAACTATGCCTTCCTTGATAAAACTTCCTAGTAGCCTATGGTGATATTGGTTGATATGGCTTCTGGTTCATCCAGTGGCAGAAAAAGGCATATCCAATATATGTACTGGACTGGACTTGATTCAGGAAAACTAGGGTTTAAGTTCCTCCTCTGGCATGTTCTAAAGATCTAACTCTGCTCAAGTTATTTAATCTTGCTGTCTCAGTTTCCTCATCCTAATTCAAGATTAGATTCTGCCAGTTGTTAAGTCTATGATCCTTTGATCTTATGATTCTATGCCCTGTACATTTAAGACATTCCCTGTATCTGAGGGCAATAGAAATTGAAAAATACAGTTTTTTTTCTCCAGAGAATTTTAATCTACAGAGAGGGCCAGTTATTAACACCTGAGATTTCTATAACATTTTAGGTTTGTAAAACTTTACACATATATCATCTCACTTGAATTCACAATAGCCCAGTGTAATAAGTAGAATATGAATTATTAATCCCATAAACTGAGACCTTGATCAGGCATATACAACTATGGAAAATGTAAAGCAGCATTTGTACACTTATTATCCTGACTACAAACTCCAGCACATTGTGCAAAAAACATATTTTCTTTATCTCAATAATGGTAATAATCTGGTTGTACTGTATTTTAAATGTAAGAATTAAATCACATCCCTCCAAGCTTATTTTTTTCCTAATGCTGATTCTATACAGATAATCTAATTTGGCCAGCTGCATAGGTATTCCCTACTGGAAAATTATGAAATGCATACTTTATAATTTAAATGGCTATGGGATTCTTTCAGGAGGAATCCTTTGAGAAGCCATTTGGTTTCTCCCTCTTCCTCCAGATATAACCACACCCTAAACATCGAGTGAGATGTATATCTATTTTCTTTTTAAAACTCTCCAGGGAAATAGATTCCATAAATTCCTTTGATAACCCATTGCAGTGTTTAATGGAACATGTCCATTCATCTATAATAATATTTGTAATTATACAGTACATTTCTTGAGAATAGCCCTTAGCACTTTTAAAATGTTATTTCAAGCCTCAAGCTATTCCCAGAAGTAGGAGCTAAGCATCATTGTGCTCCTGGATGGCATGGACAGTGTCTTTTTATGTGTTATGTTCAGTGCCCAGCACACTGTGAACACTTTAGAAATGTTAAATAACAAGAAGCGTAATTTTACAGATGGGCGGGTTGAGAAACAGTGAGGCTAAGTCTTTTCCCAGTGGCCACTCTGCAAAGAGAACTAGGAGTTCTCCCTTCCCCTCTCCCCATATGCCTGCTTTTCACCAAATATTCCTATTAGACTCATAGGACTACTGATTCAGTAAGGAAATTGTCTTTTTTCTTCAAAGTTAAATACATAAAAACTAGTGTTCACAGAATACACTTGGCTTTGAGGCTTGCAAATCACTTCTTTTTTAACAACCTCATGATGTACAGAGGGCAAGTGATATTGTCCCCTTTTTACAGATAGGAAGTACTGAGTTTCAGAGAAGTTGTTACTGGCCTAGAATCAGAGAGTAAGTTATAAGAGCCTCTAATGAAAGCCTGACTCCTACTAGAGTAAACTGTCTCTCAAAAAGCATTCTTAACTGATCCTGACTACAGTCTAGTGGGGATAGTCAGGGTAGATGGTATTCCCATTCTATAGATAAGAAAACTGATGCAAGAAGAGATCAAGGTTTTTTTGTTTTGTTTTGTTTTGTTTTGTTTTGTTTTGTTGTTTTGTTTTGTTTTTACCTAAAGTTCAGAAGCTGAGACTTGATCTGAGATCTCTTAACAACAAATATGTTCTTTTGTTGTTTTCCATCTTGCTATAATTCTGGAATCATGCATTAATTTTTTACCAGTTATAAGAACACATCTAGCCAACAGAGTTGGTCCTGGACTATTTTGTTTAACAATTCTCAAAGACATTTTATCGTGTAAAAATTTGTATTATATTTATTTGCATACCATATCATTAAATGGATGGGAATGAGTGAATTTAATTCAGATGATCACTATATGTACTACTGTGGACAAGAATGCCTTAGAAGAAATGAAGTAGCCTTCAGAGTCAACAAAAGGGTGAGAAGAATGGTACTCAGAAATAATTTTTAATAATGAAAGAAGGATAGCGATTTGAATCCAAGGCAAACCATTCAACATCACAATAATGAAATTTTGTGCTCCAACCACTGCTACCAAAGATGCCAAATTGATAAGTTTTATAAAGTCCTAAGACATCTAGAAATAACAAATGTCAAATTCATTAAGGGTATATGAATAGTAAAATTGGAAATAAAAAAATTACTGAAATAACAGAGAAGTTTGGTCTTGGAGTACAAAATGAAGCAGGGCAGAAACTAATGGAATTTTTTAAAGATAACTTGCTGGTGTGAGGGGGATTTGGGATGAATGTAAAAGGACTGGAGGAATGGGAGAAAGGAGAGAGAAAGGTAGAGGAAGGGAAAGGAAGGTAGTGGTCCCTAGCCCCAGCACCAGCAGGGGGAAATTGACAAGAGCCCTGCAGGGTGCAAATAAAAGATCAAAAAGCAATGTTAGGGTTTAGAATAGCTATGTTTTATTTTAATTAGAAAACGGAAGGTCTAAGAAAAACTAGGAGGTAGATAAAAAGGGACAAAGGTGCCAAGAGAGTGCTCAGGATCCAAGAACCTCTGGGCTGGAGAGCAGACCCTCCAGGGTAGAGAGAGATAGAAAAGGTGCCAAACTCTCTCTTTTATACTTTCTCTGATACCTCCCACAAAGGAAGTGGGAGTTATTGGGGGAAGTTGTATCAGGGATTCCTGGGAAACATAGTCTTCCAGGGCTTAGAGTAACTATAAATGGCACCCTGATCATAGCAAACATTATTTTCCAACAACCCAAAAGATGACTTTACATATGGACATCACCAGATGGTTAATATCAAAATCAGATTGATCATATACTTTGCAGGTCAAAGTTGATAAGTTCTACAAAGTCAATTAAAACAAGACCTGGAGCTGATTGTGGCTCAGATCAAGAGCTTCTTGTCCCAAAATTCAGATTCAAATTGAAGACAGTTAGGAAAACCATCAAACCACAGATAGATATAAGCTAAATGATGTGCATTGTGAATATGAAATGGAAGTAATGAATACATTTAAGTGATTAAATTTATTGAATAGAGTACCTGAGGACTATGGTAAGAAGTTTGCAGTATTGTATAGGTGGAAGCAACAACAACAAAAAGTTGTAAAGTAAAAGAACATGAAAGCAAAATAGCTGAGGAAATAAGGAAAGGTCAGTTGAAAGAAGGGAAAAGACACTCTCAACTGAAAACAAAATTTTCTTAAGGGAACACTGCAAAGAAATCAAATAAAACACTAGAATGGGAAAGACAAGAACTCTCTTCAAGAAAATTAGAGTTATCAAGGAAATGTTTTAAGCAAAAATGGGCACGATAAAAGACAGAAATGATAGATATTTAACCAAAATAGAAGATTAAGAAGAGGAGACAAAAATATACTGAATAACGATATAAAAAAAATCTTAACACTCCCAACTAAGATGGTGTAGTTACTGATATAGAGCCAGACATCCTGGAGAATAAAACTAAGGGGGCTTATTTTTAGGAAGCATTTCATACAATAATAATAAAATGATAGAATTCTACTGGAACTATTTAAAATCCTAAAAAGATGATGCTGTTAAAGTGATTCATTCAATATGCTAGCAAATTTGGAAATTTAAAAGTGGCCAATGGATTTGAAAATGGCAGTTCATGTTCCAGTACTAAAGAAGGGCAATGCCAAAGAGTGTTCAAATTAGTAAACAATTGAGCTCATGTACCAATAAGGTTATGTTTAATATTTTCTGCAAACTAGGCTTCAGCAATATACGAGCCAAGAATTACCAGAAGTGTAGGTTTTTTTAAGAGGCTGAGGAACTTGAAACCAAATTGCTAGTATTTGCTGAATTATGGAGAAAGCAAGGAAGCTCCAAAAGTAAATCTACATCTGCTTCATTGACTGATGTCTTTCTTTGTGTATCACAAAAACATATTTGAAGACCTCAAAGAGAAGGGACTATGAGATCATCTTGTCTCCTGAGGAACCTATATGTAGATTAAGAAACAAAAATTAGAAACAAACATAGAACAACTGATTGGCTTAAGATTGAGAAAGTAATATTACAAGACTGTATTTTGTCACATTATTTAATTTATATGAAGAGTACATCATGTGAGATGCCAGGCTTGATAAATCAGAAGCCAGAATTAAAGTCACAATCTCAGTGATTCAATTGTAATGGCAGAAAGTGAGGAAGAATTAAAAAGCTTCTCTTTTTAAAACTGTTATCTTCCATCTTACAATCAATTTTGTGTATTGGTTCCAAGGTTGAAGAGTGGTAAGGCCTAGGCAATGGGAGTTAAGTGACTTGCATAGGGTCAAACAATTAGAAAATGTCTGAGGTCAGATTTGAACCTAGGACTTTCCTTTCTCCAGGTCTGGCTCTCAGTCCACTCAGCCACCTAGGTGCTCCCAAAAAGCTTCTTGATGAGGGTGAAAAAGGAGACTTTTAAACTGACTTGACTGCAACCACAACAATAAAAAATTTAAAAAAAATTAAAAAAATAAGTAATGACAGTCACATCACTTCCTGGCAAATAGAGAAGAAATTGATTCAGTGTCAGATTTTATATTCCAAGTCTCAAAAATCATTGCAGATGTTGATTGCAGCCAAGAAATTAAAAGACACTTGTTCCTTAAAAGGAAACTTATGACAAATCTGGAAAGCATACTATAAAACAGAGATATCACCTTGCTGAAAAAGGTCTGTATAATCCAGGCTTTGTTTTTTTCAGTAATGTATTAATTGTAAGTGTTGGTCTATAAGGAAAGTGGAGCACTGCAAAATCAATATTTTTGATTTGCCGTGCTATAGAAGACTTTTGAAAGTCCTTTGGATGGCAAGGAGATCAAATTAGTGAATAATTTGATAAATTAATTCAGACTATTAACTGAAAGGCCAAAAAAAAAGCCTAAATATTTTGACCAATTAAGAAGTAAGGACTCATTGGAAAAGACCAACTTGAGGAAAGGTTGACAGCAAAAGGAGAAGGAAACAGTAGATGAGATGGATAGATAACATCATGGAATCAATGAACATGAACTTGAAAAGAATGAGAGATAGTGGAGGACTGAAGTGCCTGGTGTGTAATTAGAATTCCCTCCCCAGGGACTCTCTTTCCCAGCACCCCAATTATATATCTACGTAACTTCCTTACATAGGGAAGATATAAGTTTAGTATAGCTCGATCCTCCCTCTGTTCTCCTGGAAATGAAGGTGTAAGAGGTTGGGTGAGTGTGTAAGGATGGGAGATGGGACAAAAAAGAGCCAGAAGGGGGCAGCTGGGTAGCTCAGTGGAGTGAGAGTCAGGCCAAGAGACGGGAGGTCCTGGGTTCAAACCCGGCCTCAGCCACTTCCCAGCTGTGTGACCCTGGGCAAGTCACTTGACCCCCATTGCCCACCCTTACCACTCTTCCACCTATGAGACAATGCACTGAAGTTAAGGGTTTAAAAAAAAAAGATTAAAAAAAAAGAGCCAGAAGAAGGCTTTTGGTGACAGTTACTGACAGTTGTGACCAGAGAGGATTCTGGGTAATTGTACGGAGGAAGGAGAGAAGGAATTCTCCTCCTCTGGTGGAGGACTGAGAGAGGGAGGAGGAGAACATCTCAGCTCAAATTCAGTCTTGAGGGCTTCCTGAGGATCCTTCTTTGGAAGGTGATGCCCTGATTCCCTGGTGAAAGGCATCCCACTGCTTCTCATCTATCAAGATTTCACTCAGCTAATTTTTGGACTCCATTTTGGGAGAATCTCTTAGGCTTCTCCCCCATTACCCAACCTTCCTGAGAGACCCTTTTACAATTATAGAGAAATAGAAATAGAAATTGAAGAAGAAGTGGCAAGGGGGGATGCTTGGGAGCAAGAACCCCAAAGGTTCCCACCCAAGTGACAGATCCCATAGAAATAGAGAAGAGGGCACCCCAAAATCCATGCCCTTCAACCCTTTCCCCAATCCCTGAATTGTGATTAATAAAAGCCATTCATTAGTCCGATAGCATTTCAGAGTGCCTGAGAGATGAGGGGGAGGGGAATCATAGCTTGGTCTGGCTACCTCCATCTTGGGGCCAGACCCCCTGCTATAAATTTGACTGATCTCAGGAGAGGCTTGCATGAACCCTGCCCTCATTTAGAATCGGATTGGGGTACTCAATACCTCCTCTTATAGGGAAGCCTTATCCCCAACTCCTGTGGAGCGGCACAACCCACCCAGTTTCGGGGTGACATCCCCTCAAAGTCTCGGCAGTGTATATTTGGCAGGAGAGGAGAGCTAGAAAAGAGTCTTGCCCCTGCTCTCAGGTCCCAGCCCTTTCCTTCCTTCCTTTTCAAGTATTCTTTTTTTGCATCTTTCTTCTTGGTGATTTTCTCGATTCCCTTTTCTTCTCTTCATGATTTCCCCCTTCTCTGTTTCTCCATCACATGTTGTCTGTCATCATACATGTTGTTGGATGGGCTCTCTGGTCTGGATATAGGAACAATGTGGATTGAGATTCTTTGTCAGTCATGTCAATCAATTGTTTGTGTGGGTGTATGTAATATGCACTTTCAGATGATTTTCAATGATTTTGTGTTTTACAATGACTTCGAATTTCAATTCTCAGTCCTAAGCACTTTCTGTAATTTGTCTATCTTGAATTGTTTCTAGGTGTTCTGCATTTGTATGTTTCTTTTCAGGTTTCTCGTGGTAACATTGGTAGCTGGCTCTGTTAATTCTTATAAGTGCCACACAGGAGCATTTTTCTCACATGGCTTTACTCAGGCTTTTACTTTTGTTCTTTTATTTCTTCTATTTCAAGTGATTATTAATAAATATTATAAAATATGATACTTGGAGTTATTCGATATTAATTTAAATTTTACACTGGCATGATGTTGCCCATGGGGTCATAAATAGTTGGACATAAATGAATGACAGAACAATATAATACTAGACCAACTCTATAGAATGTAGTGACTGTATCTTATTTAAAATTTATCTCCTAGCACACAGTTGTTCAGTTAATTGGTGTTAGCTGAATAAATTAATAAGATTGTTTGCTTCAGTTGTCTTCTCTGTCAGACACCTAGCTGCATCTAAGTAAACTCCAAAGTATTCCATTTGTGTTTGCTCTCTTTTAGTCTGCTGTAACTCTATTTTGCCTCATAAAATTTTGCTTTTGTAATCATTTGTCTCATTTTCTCAGGGCCCTTTTATCTTAAATATGTGTGACCAAATAATTAATGGATGTTAATGAGGCAATGGGGTATAATGTAGGGGTAGGGTTATTGGATTCCTAAAAATGTTTGATATGTGTCTTTAACAGTAAATTTCCCAGAATATCATTCATATCCAAAATTGAATCTTCCCTAGAAATGAAAAACAGTTAAGTAAAAGCACATGTCTGTGAAAACCCTCTGATGACATATGCCATATTGCACTGACATACTCTCACCTCCACCTTACACTTCCCCTCCCCTTTAATAGCTATAAGACAGATGGGTTTTTCATCTTTTTATTAGGAGCAAGATAGACTGAAGGATCTTAGATTTAGAGTGGAACAGGATATTAGAAGTCATCTGGTCTGACCCTCTCACTTAACAGATGAAGTTAAGACTCAAGTAGTATAAAGATATTGACCAAGGTCATATCTGAGGTAAATTTTGAGATGTTTTAATAAAATTAGGACTCTGGTCCTTAGCTTTTAATAAAGTTCATTAGAATTATTTGGATAGAATTGAATCAACATGGGGAGGGAGCTCCAAGAGCTCTCAGCCCTCAGCCCTCAGACCTAGAAAATAAGCTTAGAATAACATTAATCAAGGACTGAAGTTTGAGGGTACTTCAACTTCCCAGAAAACAGAGCCTACCTATAATTAGATAGGTAAAATGAGCAAACAACAAAAAAGCAAGCACTCAACTCTGAAGAATTTTTAAGGAAACAAAGTATAAGGTACAGACACAGAAGGGGATAGTGAAAGCAAATGAAACACATGTAAGCCCAAAAGAAAATATGCATTTGACACAGATTCTTAAAGAGCTCAACAATGATTTTAAAAAACAATTAAGAGAGACAGAGGAAGAGTGGAGAAGAGAAATGGAAGTAATGCAAGAAGAAAGGAAAGTGATGCAAGAAGAAATGGGCCAATTGAAAAAGGAGAACCAAAAACTGACAGAGGAAAAATCAGGCTTAAAAATAAGAATTGACCATCTAGAAACTAATGATTTAATGAGAAATCAAGAAACAGAAATGAAATACCAGAGGAAAACATGAAATATCTTATTGAAAAATGACTGACCCAGAAAATACATCTAGGAGAGACAATTTGAGATTTATTGGACTACTAGAAAGACATGATCAAGAAAAAAGCTTGGACATCATATTACAAGAAATTATCAAAAATAAGTGCCTACAGATCTCAAACAAGAAAATACAATTGAAATAGAAAGAATCCATAGATCATCTCCAGAAAGAAATCCTCAAATGACAAATTCCAGGAATGTAGTAGCTAAATTCAAGAGCCAACAAGCCAAGGAGAAAAATTCTTTAAGCAGCCAGAAAGAAACCATTCAAATATCATAGAGGTATAATCAAGATTAAACGGGAACTAGAGGTTTCTTCATTAAAGGATAAAAAGACATGGAATATGATATTCAGGAAGGCAAAAGATTTGCTTTTATAACCAAGAGTCACCTATCCAACTGGACTGAGTTTATTCTTTCAGGGGGGAAAATGGTCATTCATTAAATTAGAAGATTTCCAAGCATTACTGAGGAATAAGCCAGGCATAAACTAAAAATGTGAAGTCCAAACAGGAGACACAAGAGAAGCTGAAAAAGGAATAATGAACTGGAGGATTTTTTTGTGAACTGGAAAGACCTCTAAGAATTGATGCAAAGTGAAAGGAGCAGAAGCAAAAGAACATGATATATAGAGACTGATACACTGTGCACAATCAAATACAATAGACTTTTCTACTAGTAGTAATGTAATGATCCAAGACAACATTGAGGAACTTATGAGAAAGAATGCTATCCATATCCAGAGAAAACTATGGGAACAGAAATGCAGAAGAAAAATATATGATTGATCATGTGGTTCAATAGGAATATTATTTGGGTTTTAATGGTAAGAGATACCTCTATTCCAAATAGGAATAATATGTAAATAGGTTTTGATCAATGATATATGTATAACCCAGTGTAATTATTTGTCAGCTCTGGGAGTAGAAAGGGAAGAGGGGTGAGAAAAAGCATAAATCATGTAACCATGGGAAAATATTCTGAATAAATAAATAATTAAAATAAGAATTATTTGAATAAGTAGAAGATGAGAGACAGATAGAAAGGGGGGTGCTCTAACTTCTGAATGGCTGCTCCTACAAATCCCTGGCACAGAAGTTTTTTGACAGAACATCAGAGACAGAGATAGTGAGAACTTCATGCTTAATCCTTTTTATAACCTCCTGGTCACCCTTTGTCTTTTCTTTCACCTACGGGTCAAGTTCAGGCTCTTGCCAGATAAAGTCACCTGTATGACCCCAGAAATAGGGGAGGGTAAATTTCCTTGGCACAATACCCACCCTGCCCCCTGATTCAGCAGGCTAATTCTAACAGCATGTTAAATCTCCTCACTCCAGTTTTCTAGGAGATTAACATGTCAGGTCTCTCCAGCAAATTATTCTATATATGGAGTCTACACATTTAAAGATTCTATTACTAGAACTTTGTAAAATATTACATATTACTTAGAGGAAATTACAACAATTTGGGGGATAAGAGGAAAAGAAAGGAGAAAAAATGATTGATAGATACATTGACAAAAAAATCAATTAGAGAGCACTCCTCTTTGGCATAAGAGTTTACATTCAGAATAAATGTCAGGTTCAACCCTCTTCAGTTCAGTGCATTATATCCCAAAGTTCACTGTGAATCTCTTAATGTATGTATATTTTCTGTAGGTATCCTCATGGCATATTCTCCAGAAGATTCACTTTTTGGATTTGGATCTTGGTGATTTTCTTTTCCTAAAATTGCTTTAAAAGTTCTTAAATCTTGAATTTTAGGATAATAATACAATTAAACCCTCCTTCCGCCTGGAGATTCTTGAGCAACACTAGAATTACCCTGGGATGCATGGCTGAACAATGAGATATATGCATCAATTCTCATTCTCTCTCTCTCTCTCTCTCTCTCTCTCTCTCTATCTATATCAATTTATCTATCTATCTATCTATCTATCTATCTATCTATCTATCTATCTATATATTCCATGTATATAAAATTGAGTGAGAATAAAATAATTGCAGCTTCTTGAAAATAATTGCAGCAAGGCCCAATTGAGGTAGCTTATCATCCTACAAGCATGCAGGACAATTACAACAATATTTTACTTATCTTTCAGCAGGCAGGACTACAGAAAATTGCCATACTATAAAAGAGAAAAGGGGACAAAAGTCTGGTGTAAAAGAGAAGCTTGATACCCTGGTCTGATTTTTCCTTTAATCACAGGGAGAAGGGAGCCAAAAGTGCAAACCAAACAAAGGTATTTGTAGAAACCAAGCACAGGAAAGTCAAAACTCTGGATTTTCCAAATGGCCCCTTCCTTGAACTTCAAAAGAAGTCTTTTTTCTTGGCATAGATCCTTTGTTTGTACTGAGCAGGGGCTTATTAGTAACCCCTTCTTCTGAAATCAGACAGAAATATAAGTTAAAATCCTGTAATATTTAACAATCAATGGCAAGTTTCCATAGTCTAAAGCTTTGGGGTATGCAGTGGTATTAGAGCTATCCAATATCCAATCTTATCCTTCAAAATCAAAATATTAATATTGATTCTATATACTCAAAGTAAAAAAATTGGAGAAAAAAGAAAAAATCAAATTACAATTTGAAATATAGAGAAAAATATAAAAAAACAGAAATTCCTATTGCACGTCCCATTAGATAATGGGTGAGCCAAACAGAGGTATAACAAAAGGTTTTTCACTCAAAAATGAGATCTATTTCCTCTCTAACTCTGCCATGATCCACAGTGCAAAAGTACATAATCTTTTCACCTGGCAAAATCTTTTTATAAGATCTAGCATAGCAACTCATACGAATTCTAAGGAGTACTACAATTCCCAAGATTAGAAGAACCCATTTGTTTATAGTGACATACCAACTAGTACCCTACAGTCTTGAGAGGTCCCACAATGCACCATCAGGTGTCAAATGAGTTTCTATAGCAATTAGCTGAGTGTCATTTAAAATACTTTGAAGCTCATGGATATTTGTCAAAATTTCTCCCAACAATAAGATTGATTAATAAAGATACATTAGCCTCCCAGTGTGGTTGTAAGCATGTCAAGAACCAGATGATTTTGTAGAACTGTTTTTGTTAAGGAGTCAATCTTTTCTTTTAGTAAAGAGATGGCATTAGTAGTTTGGGAGATGGCTTGAGCTATATCTTGAGCCAATCTTTCAAACTCAGCTGAAATATTTCTAATAGAATCTATCACTGCCATTATTCTAAAATTCAGCAGAATGCTCAGAAACACCTCTGTACTGTTGATGAGGATGCTACTGAATTTGGTCTTGATATTTAGGGTCTAGTATAACACCAAGGACCTAAATTCCTGGCCATGGACTTGTTTACTTGGCCAATATAGTTAGTGGTCATGCACTGATACTGGTGGAATAACATAAATGAAACCACAAGTACTATACCATCCTTGGGGAAGAGTAGAGTAAATTGAAGAGTTACAAACATAGAACTGCCCAGGGGTCATCAAGCCCTATGGGAAATCCTTTCTCAACCAGGATGAGACCTTAATAGTCATAAAAGACTTGTATTTATGTGTCCCATTGATTGCATTTTAAGCTTTATTCTGGCATAAATAAATATAGAGGTAGGGAATGGAATGGTTGCACTTCACTTTGTCACCCATATATTTACTACTACTTAATGGACCCAGAAAGCAGGGAGGGTGAATTTCCTTTGCACAGAAATCACATCCATTGCATTACAGTCTGCACTTCTACAATAAATTTTCTTGCCTGCCAGTTAGTATCATTTACTTGCACATTATTAAAATAATTTTGTATATTGTTATTCTCATTCTATTTCATTGTACTATATCAGTTTATAAAAGCAATATTTTTAATATTCTTTTTTTCATAAAGCCCAATAATATTCCCATTGTATTTATGCACCAGAATTGATTTAACCATTCCATAGTTAGTTGATGGGTAGTTTTTTTTAAATATTATTTTAGTTCTGGGTTTTTGTTAATATAAAATCACAGAACATTGTAAAGGGCTTTGGCCAATCACTCTTTTAAACAGTTGAATTCCTGATTAAATTTTCAACATCATCTTTACAAAAATACAGTCTTGATGTATTTGAAATCTGGGTGTGATTCTGATTATCATTTTAACTTCATTCTTCTTACTTATTTGAGATGTACAACTAAGATGTAGCCAGACTGATTTCCTTCTTTGTATCCCTGTGTGGATACATATGTTGGAGGGAGGAAGGGAAATAGAGAAGAGGGAGGGAGGGAGGGACAGGAGCAAGAGATGAGTTTTTGATAGGATCATTGACAGAGATGTAAATGGGGCTGCTTTCACTGTCTTGCAGAAAAACATATAGGTTATGATACTCATAAGTATCCTTTCAAGGCAGCTCTGTTACTGAGATGAGAACATTATCACTCTCAGTCATGTAACCCTCCATTATGAAGTATCAAGAATTCATGTAGAAAAGTGGGAGAAAGAAGAGCATTACAATAAACAGATGAGAAAAATGTTCTCACTCTCCCCTCTGAAGGGACATAATGTGAAGTGGGTTGTCCTTGGGAAAGAGTGCTTGAGGCCTGCTTTGGCATGAATTTGCTGATAGTAGAAACACATTAGAATGTCAAGAATCCAACTGCAGCAATAATGAGAAAAATCAACAAGCAAAAAATCAATGAGTTTCAAAATTGGCTTTATCACATTCTTTTTTAAAGGAGAGACTTACAATTAGGGGGTTCAGGGCTGACCTTCCCTTTTAAAGTTGGGGTACTATCATAAATATATGGTTAAAAATTAAGATTATGATAAAATATCTTAAATGCATACACTTATACACACATGTAGATACATGTATGTATATGAAATATGTATGAATATACATACATGCATTTATATTTATGTAGATACATATGTTTATATATGTATGTGACATATATACAAAATACATGCAGTGCACTTTACTGATACTTGTAACTTGGACTAAAAACTTCCTTACTAACTAAATAGGCTATATATGTCTTTGATATAAAAGGCAAAGGTAATGATTTAATTTATGGTATGTCTAGAGTCATATCATAATGATGTTTATAATAATTGACTAATATTGGATGTGGAAAGAGGACTGGACTTAAGAGTCAGAAAGATCTGGTTTCAAATTCTGCCTAAAATGCTTACTGGAAGTAACCATATGACTCAGTAGATAGAGCCATTGATCCTGGAGTGAAGAGGAACCAAGTTCCAATCCAGGCTCAGACATTAACTAGCTGTTTGACCCTGACCAGACACTTAATCTCTGTTTACCTTAATCCATTGGATTAAGCAAATAGAAAATCATTGCAGTATCTTTGCCAAGAAAACCCCATGGACAATATTGGTGTATTATGGTCCATATGGTCATGAAAAGTCTGACATGACTGAAAAGCCACAAAAATGACTACTAGATATATGACCCCTGGAAAGTCACTTCACCTCATTATTAGCTTCAGAAAACTCTCTCAGACATATCTTCTAAATAAAGGACAAGTGGTAATATGCATTGATGGAAGGAGTTTCAATGTCTTCATCATTATAAGACCTTTGATATTTCTGTGGCTGAATATGCGATACTGATGTACTTTATCCTACTAAATTTTAAGATTTTTCTCTAAAGCATGTTTGAGTGAGAAGAGCATCAGAATGTGACTTTAAAGATATGGTTCTAGTCTTAGCTCTTTTACTAATCAGTTGCATGAACTTGGTGAGTTATTTAACCTCCATTTACCTCAAGTACAAAATGAATGGATTGGTCTATATCAGTGATGGGCGAACTACAACCCGCGGGCCAGATGTGGCCCTGTGAAATGTTCTATCCAGCCCTGTGACATTATTCCTAATCTGATGAATACAATGAGTAGGATACAATACAATGAAACTTTGAAAGAGTTGCCTTAGAAACAGACTGACAGTTGAGCATTTCCTTTCCTCTTTAAAAAGTTTGCCCATCACTGGTCTGTATCATTTTTATGATCATGTCTATTTCTAGAAATTCTATCATCCCAGGTGGTCCAGTGAATATTCCTTCAATTTAGATGTCCATTTTATTGACAAAGTTTAAAGTAAGATATAAATTAGACTAAATATAAATGTGATTGTTACAATTATAACTATCTTCTCCTAGTCTGATCTTTTCAATCACAAATATAAGGCTAGATAAGTTGTGATTTCTGCCTACACATTGAATGCTAAGATTTGAATCTACATGAATATTATTGAAATAATTAGATGCAGGTGTAAAGTGGCAAATATTCCAAAGGAAATTGGTGATTGACAAGCTCAGTGCTGTTAGGACAAAGGTGAGCTGTCAGTTATGACAGTAATAACATATTGGACTGAATAAACACATTTTATATGTGAAAATGAAAATAATTTTTTTCAGAAAGCCTTCATAATTAGACTCTACCAATATGGATATGGGACAGTTGTAAGTATTGCCTAAAGGCACATAAGATGAGCAGGGGACATAAACAGAGATCCAGTAACCAATAGGCACCAGTTTTCATCCCCTAAATCACAAGAAAAAAACAAACACTTAATAAGCAATGTTCAGAAATATTTTAAGGTCAATGCTGCATATTTCTTACCTGGGTTTATTCAGTGATAAGAAGACATAAATACATTTGCTATTCAACATTGTATAATATTAAGAACAAACTCTTGAGCCTTAGAAGAGAAAAATTTAATTAGACAAATAAATATGTTTACTAATTATTTAAAAAAATCATAATTAGTATATAAGGAATTTAGAAATGGTATTGAGAAGTCTAAAAGTGTATAATAGTAATATCAATAATATTTAGAGATATCCTGTATTGGTCAAAGAACTTTCAAATACATTATGAGATAATGAAATATTCATAAAGAATAGGGTCAAGAATATAGGACAGATAAGAAACTTGATCATTTAATTGAAGGGGATAAATTAATGGATCATTTAAATTAAGAGGAAATAAAAGAGGACAAAATAGTTTAAGAAATATTATAAATAAAGAATTTCTGGTATGTTTTAATGAATTAGATCTGAGACATGAGAACAGTAACTTAATGTCCATGTTAAGAACTAGTTTATTATAATTAAATGTAATATGATAGTACAGAAATGTAGGTATTAGAAGAATAAGATTGTACTTATAGATATACCCCTTCCTACCTACATAATCTTATGCAATCCACTTCAAAAGAACTCTGTTATCTCAGTAATAATTGTGTATTTGATATTTTATAAGAACTGTGAGAATATAATGGAATAAGTTATAATGTGAAAACATTTTAAAACAAAATTAATTAAATGAATATTTAATAACCATCTACTATGAGCAATTTTGTTTTGATTACATGACCTCTAAGGTCCTTCCTAGCTGTATGATTGTGTGATTCATTTATCTATTCATTCAGCAAATATTTTTGAATAACTGTTGTGTGTCTATAGAGCCTTGTTAGAAATTATGTGTGATAGATACCTCAATGCTTAGATGCTGTTGGATTGTTAGGTCTTGTTCTAGACACATACAGATATATCTGACTTTCATTAAGTCAACTGTGTGACAATATATATTGAGAGAATAGATAAATAGGAGAATAGTTATTCATCTTACAAATAAATTCACTTCATCAAAAAACAATTACTAAGTGCCCATTATATGCTAAATTTTGGAGATACAAAAACAAAAGTGAGAATGCCTATAGTCTCAAAGGGCCCAACTTCTAAAAAATCACAAATATGTGACTGAATATGTCTACGGAAAACATACAAAATATATACCCGGTACATTTGGAAGTGAGGGCACTAGCAGCCAGGGGTATTAGGAAAGACTTAATATAGAACATGGTGATTGCTTTGAGTCTTAAGGAATTCCTACAGGAAATCCAAGTCAGGAGTGAGTGAATTCTAGGCATGGGCAATAATCAGTGTAAGAACAGAGACTATAATTGTGTCAATGTGGAATCTAAAAGCCCCCAAATTTATAGCCTAGAAACATTTGATGAACCTCAGTTTTCTTAGCTTAAAAAAAAGGTGACAGCCTCAGGCTGACTCTTTGGCACAGTAGGCAGTGTGTCAGTCTCATAAGCTGAAAGTCTGGAGTTCCATCCTTGGAAGGAGGGTGTGATATACCAGGAGAGGCTTCTGGAGATAAGAAGAGTCACTGGACTTGGGCTTGGCCTTTCCTCAGGGAGGAACTCTCATGTGATGGGTCCAAGCTTGAGGCTGTCACCTTTAAGCTAAGTAAACTGAGGTTCATCAAATCTTTCTAGGCTATAAGTTTGGGGGCTTCTAGATTCTACCACAACAATGTTTAAATTGGGATTTTGACTAAATAAGAGAGTTATAAAAAGTGATCGCCAATTATTACATCTTAAGTCAGGAAAACTATTAGCAGCTTTTAACAATTTTGTTTAATTGGAATATTACTAAAAAGAGGGAAATGTGGAAGGGTAAGGAGACTGCCTAGCCTACTCTAAATGTTGATCCTATGAAATGAAGCTCGCTCCTGGACAGAGTTCCAATCACTCACCAGCAAGCCAGGCAAGATCCAGGTAAGGGCCCAATGTAGAAAACCCCTCCTGAGTTAAGCTCACTATGGCTGCAGTGAACCCAACAAGAAAGTCCCCGACTCTAAGAAGCTCCAAAGCCAAAAGTCAAAGTCTTGAGCTGAAAACTCCAGTCTAAAGACCCAAAGCTCTAAGTCAAGGTCTAAAATCCCCAAGCATCCATCCTCCAAAAAGGAAGTCTAAAGGAGAAGATCCAAGGAGCAGACTCTCCAAAAAAGAACTTCAAAGGAGAAGCCTCAAGAAGAAATCCCTTGGATAAGAAGTTCAGAACTTTTTATAGTCCTTTTATCCACATCACTTCCGGTCCCTTCCCCACTTTATGGGAACCAATTGTAGTCTTTCAATTTGCCTAGCACTTGTTTCTAGGGGTGGGTGAGGTTGGGGGGTGAGAGTGGCCTCTGGAGTTGTCACCCACTCTAGCACGTGACTTGTGAACTCTCATACTTAGTGACTGGTAAGGTACTAAGTAGCAGTACTTAAGTTTTTGATTGATTAACTTAAAAGTTGCTGGTTGATAGGCAGAGAGTTTGATTCACAAGACAGAGGCAGGAAATGCTGCCCTTTGTTTGCTAAAGCAAATAGGCTGTTAAGACTACATCTGGCAGTTAGTGGAAAAGAGTTTTGTTGGAGGAAAAATGAAAAGGGGTGAATTATAAAGGCATTAAAAGGTAAACAGTTGAATCCATACTTGATTCTAAAGGTAATACGGAGCCACTGAAATTTATTGAGTTAGGAAAGGGGTAGTAACATGTTCAGAATTATACTTTAGGCAAATCACTTTTACAATTGTATGGAGAATTGATTGGAATAGAAAGAGGCTGAAGATAGGAAAATCAAATACCAAAAATATAGCTTCCTCAATTACCTGGTATTTTATTTAACTACTTTGTATATATTTATATTTATTAATGTTGTATTTATGGTTTGTATATTTTACATGTACTTGTCTCTCCATTAGAATGTAGAATCCTGGTGAATAGGAAATGTTTTAGTCTTATGCTTGTATTCCCAGAATTTATATAATACTTGGCACATAGTAGTCACCTAGTAAACATCTGTTGATTGATTGAATTTAGAATTAAAAAAAAAGATATGTTTTCTCTAAGCCTAAGGTTAGGATCAAGAATGGGATCAAATAGTTTAGAAAAAATGGAAGAATTTAAAAATGGGACATCTTTCTGGCTCTTTTTCCTCCTCTTTTCCTTCTCTTGCATTGTTTGGCAAAAGCAACATGTGTCATCAGTGCTTTAAAAACAAAGACCTTTCAAGCAAAGCCAACCAAAATAGTTACTGACTCTAACACTATATATTGCATTCTTGTGGTGTTCTACACTGGAACATCTCCTCTTACTTCCCCCTATGGGTTCCTTCTCCTTTTCAAGAATGGGTGTTGTACATTGTATTTGAATAGGATGAAAATGTGTAATGACTTTTGACACCTGCATAAATTGAATTTAAATGAGTAGAATTGAATAAATTAGTCGAGTCGGTCTCAGTTTTTATTCTAGAGTCATTGAAGCCCAATGGCAAAATAAAAGTCAAGATGACTGGTGATGACGTAAGCATCTTTGGTAATTAACCAGCTCTGGGTGTTCCATAGAAGTCATGCTTCCACTGCCTTCTTGGCTGTTGGAATATATTGTTCTCTTCTACCCTCTCTACCAGAAGAGTTCTTCACATGCTTGGGATAGACATCCCCACCTCCAACTCACTGATGGGCATAAGCCTGTCAGTTACTTGCAACCTGGTTTAGCCCACTTTCTAAGATGGTTCACCAGGATGTGGCTACCATTCACTCTGCAACTTCTAGGAGCCAAGTGTGAGAGTGAAGTGGCTAGTCACCTTCAAAGGAGGAAAGAAGGAAGCCCTTATCCCAGAAGTAGTAGTGTTCCCTTAATACCGCATACACTCTGTTCTAAGAATATAATTTTCTAAAGAGCCATGCTTATTCCTTGATATCCTCAGACCATGTGATTTTTTTTCTTATCCATGTCACCATATTACCATGCTATGATTTATTCTCCAGGTTCACAGTCAATCAATCAATAAACATTTATTAAATGCTTACTATATAGTGGGCATCGTGTTAAATATTGAGGATACAAAAAGAAGAAAATGATAGTGTCTGTCCTCAAGAAGCTTACAAAGCAATGACATATTTAATCTAAGAGCAAGATAAAGATAATCACCATCTAACCTTGAGAATTTAATCTGGTCTTTCATGAAAACATAAACAAAAATGAAATACTATGTCCCCTCCCCCACATTTAACTTTTAGTACATCATTTGCCAGACTCTGTTCAGTGTGACCTTAAATATGTCACTTTTGTAAAAGTAGACAATTATTTCATAATATAGATGCAGTCCCAATAATATTAAAATTCCCCTGAAGAATTTAGTACTTTTATTTTTCTATTCATTTTTTAAAAAAGAGTAGATTGGTGATGGGATAACTCTTCTCCAGGAGCAATATTAGCTATTTTAAAGACTTTTTGAAGTAGATGATTTAAAACATGAGATAAATTATCAAATAGATCTCATGAACAAATGAAAACATTTCAAGCATTTATAACAGTGGAAAAGGGTTGCAGATGCAATGTAAAAGAAGGAGAATTAGGATAAGATTGAAAGGACCTCTGTTCAAATCCTAGTTCTTTTACTTACTATTTATGTGATTTTGGGCAAACTACTTCCTTTATCTCTGTCTTCTTATTCTCCTCTGTTGGAGGAAATCATTAGACTTCATATTCTCTAAGCTTCTTTTCAGTTATATATTCAGTGAATTTAGTAGAAGTTAGTAGATTAAATAGAATAACAGTTTAAAAGAGATTCTTAGGCAGAAGTCAGACAATCTGGGTTCTAATTCCAGATCCACCATTTACTGACTTTTTGACTCTATCATTTAACTTCTTTCAGTTTCTTCACTTATAAAATGAGAGAATACATACATGAATTAAAGAAAAAAATCAGTTTATTAAGCACCTACTCTGTGCTAACTACTATGGATATAAATAGAAAAATGTTACCATCTCTGTCCTCAAGGATCTCACAAAACACTTAACTTTTATTTTCCTCTAATTTAAAATTTGTAAAATGAGGATAATGATTTCACTTACCTTCCAAACTTGTTGTGATATGACCAAGTGGGAAATAGAAGGGATGATGGTATTGGGTCTTCCTACCTATTGCCTTTCTTGGTTGATGCTAATTGTAAAGGATGTTTTGAGGATGAAATGAGAAAATGTAGATGAGGGATTTTTAATACTGTGGCTGTAAATATAAGCATAAAACATCCATTATGCCATTTTAAAAGATTTTATTTATGTAGATTGCTAGGTAGCAAAGTGGGGAGAGCATCAGGCCTGAATATGGAAGGACCCAGGTTCAATTCTGACCTCAGACACTTCTTAGTATGACCCTGGACAAGTCACTTAATTCCAGTTGCATGATCTTTGCTACTATTTACCTTACAATATATGGTTAGGGTTTTAAAAAGGCAAAAGTTTAAAGATAAAGGTTTTATTGAATGTAAAAAGTTGTAGGGAATTCTTATTACCTTCCTATTTGACTAGTTCAGCACTACCAAGAAGGAACAGCACTTTTCCCTGAAGCTTCTCTTAAAGGCCTGCAATTTCAAGATCTCCATTCATTCAGCATTTGCACAATAACCCTTAAGTATATTAATGTCAGACTAATAATGTCTTGATCACAGAGGAGGGCATTAAGTATTTTGCACAAAAATAGCATTTTATTAGTACAGTAAAGTACAATGTGAGATGGAGAGAACTTTACATTGGCATTCAGAATAAAGATTTTTTTTTATTAAAACTGTTAAACTCCCTCTCCACTCACTGAAGTGAGAAGGATCAAACACATAGCCTCCTTTCGTCTAAGAGAAAAGGGGAAAGAGAATGATAATATTGCTGGGATCAGTAATAGAGGAAGTTGATGGACAGGTAGGCATGGGTTTAGAAACAAGAAATGAAAGGAATATATTAAATATCTAGAAGCTGTGAGGGAGAGTGTGAAGGGCAAGTACTGACAATGGAATACCCCAGTGAAGTTTGTAACTTTCACAAATACAACTGCTTTCTACTTAGAAATAATATCTTCTGTACTCAAATGAACTTGTTTCATTGACATGTAGAAAATAAGGTGGTATTTCCTAATTCTCAATAATCATAGTCATGCTGGAAAAGCATTGGCTCCTGCCTGGTTTCTTCAGCAAGCAGATGAGAATGAACTTCTTTCTATTCCCTGTCCAGAGTTGTAAAGAGAACCCTGTCCACCCAGAGCCAATTTCTCCTCATCTATCAAACCAAATGTTGAATTTGAGAGAAAAATAGGGACGCCTCTTGCCTGTGCTGATAGAACTTTCCCACTTGTAGGAAGTTCTTCTCTATACATTTGGCATTTCTGCTTCTGTTAGGTTAACATTCCGCTATGTGCTGGAGAGCTCATAGCTTTCTAAAGGCCCTGTTCCTTAGCAACAAAACTATTTCCCTTTAAGTCTAGGATAAAATATGAGCTCCTCAGCCTGACATAGAAAGCTTTCTACAATCTGGCTTCCACCTGCTTTTCCAGACTTTATTCATATTACTCCCTGTCAAACATTTTCTTTCTAGCCTAACTGGCATAGGGGCTGTTCCCTGAACTCAACATTTCACACGTGATCTGTGTACCTTTGCAGGGAGTCTAGCTCCATGCCTACAAGGTCCTTCCTCTTAGAATCTCTAACTTTCTTCAAGGCTCAGATCAGGTACTATTCTCTATAGGAAGCCATTCCTGGTCTTCCCAGAAGTTTTTCCTCTTATCTATATCATGTTTTGACTTAACTATGTATATACTAGCTTCCTCAATAGAAAATAAGGTTATTGAGATTAGAGACTCTTTCATTTTCATATTGCCAGTAGCAAGTAGAAGTTGGGCATTTAATCAATAACTTCACATCAGATTATAGATTTAGAACTCGTTAAGTTCTTTGAAATCATCTAGTCTCATTTCCTCATTTTACAGATGGTAAAAATGAGACCCAAAGTGGTGAATTAGTAATCGGTAGGCTAAATTTTATTAGCATAGACCAGTGCTGGCAAGTATTTTAGAGACCTTAGAGACGGAATGCCCAAAGTGCAACCCTTACGCCATATGTGAGTTCCCTGCCTTACCCCAGACAGGGGAGGAAGGAAGCACTCCCACTGGGATGCTGGTCAGACAGGTGGGTCATGTGAGAAATGTCTTCAGGTATGCATGGAGTAGGGAAGGGAGCAGCCTCCTATAGCACACTCTGGCACATATGCCATAGGTTTTCCAACAGGGGGATTGACTGACTAAAAAGAAAAGCATTGTCTTAGGCTACTTTCTGCACTTCTACTTTGTGTACATCAGTGTCCTTATCTTTAAAATGTGTGTGGGAAGGCGTGCACTAAATTATCTTTATAATATTTTCCAACTTATGGTCTTTTGAGTCTTTTTCTCATTTTTCCTCCCTAATGGGGCAGCTCTAAGTCTACCTTCCTTTATTTATATGAAGATTAACATATTTGTTATCTACCTCATTTCAGAGAAGATACCTGTTCTTGCCAGAATTACCTAATAAGGTAATTTAATAAGTAGGTTTCTTTCCTGAATTATTGATGATATTCCCTCAGGTGTCCTCCTTGGTTTGACTTTGATTATAATTCAATGCACTTTATATATCCATGGCTAGATAGATAGGAAAGTTAGGAACAGATAGATTTGAGCAGATTTAGAGACAATTATGTGCCAGTCATAAATTTAGGGTCTGCAAAACATTTAATGTTTATTTCTCATTTGATTATCACAACAACCTTGTGAGTGGTAGGTGCCATTATTATACCCATTTTTAGATTAAGAAAATGAGGCAGATAAAAGTTAAATTATTTGGTGGGTGTCACACAGCCAGAAAGGTTTTGAGCCAGGGCTTGTACTTGGATCTTCCTGTCTTCAACTTCTGTGCTCACCTACCTGCCTTAATAAAGAAGATAGAAAAACAGATTCAAAAGTCTATAGTCATATTAAGGCATGGTAACAAGTTTCCAGTCTATTTTCTCCAGGGGATCATTGGGTCTTCCAATAGTTCTTTTGACTTTGAAGAGAAACTTCTCCTTTCAAAAGATTTAGATTATGCATACTTTATGTGGGAGGAACATATTGAATGTCTTGAAGTTATTTGAGAGGGTAATAGGTTTCTCTGAAGCTTCTTCTATTTAATACTGACTAGATAAAAAGCATTGTTATTTTCCCTAGAGAGGTAATAGCATTTAATATCTAAGACTGTTATGCACATGGCACTTTGATCCTGTGGGTCATGGAATAAACTGACATTTTTGCCCTGAGGATATTGATTCAGTTCAACCTAGCAAACATTGATTGAGCACCTATTAGGTCCTGCAAAGCACACTCACTACTCTAAATTCTGAGGAACTAGGGACAGAATTGAATTGCTCCCTGTCCTCCAGATTCAAGCATTTCACATTAATGTTACTAAAAATACAAGTATACACAAAATAAATAATAAGTGGAAGGAATTACTAAGAACTGGCAGAAGGGCTTGGAAAAGGGAGGGCTATGGACTTCCCTTAGGAAGGGGCACCCAAAGTTGGACTTGAAATAGGCAAGGGGATTCGAAAAAGCAGAGAAGAAGGGATAATGTATTCCAGGCATTGGTCCTCCTAATTTGTATATCCTTAATTTATCAAAAAGAGTAACAACTGAAAATGGAGTGGGAACATGACTTAAAATAAAATGGGAATTTAAAATCTTTCTTTTATAGTATTGTATTTGCCATGTGTGTATTGATTAGAATATATATATATATATATATATATGTATAAAACAATGTTGAATTCAAAATATACTTGCTGGAGTCATCATGTTAAGATGCAGTAGATGGCACTGGTGAGCTAAAAGGCATATGTTTATAATTTAGGATTGGGGACTGATGGGGGATAGTTTATGCAGGTGCATGCTAAAAAAGACACTATTTTGTCTGAGAGGCTGTAAATTGTATTCATGATTCACATATCATTATTAATTCATTTTGTATTCATTATCTTAAGACAGATTCATTTGGTATTTATGCAGATGTCATACTATGGGTACTATCAGAAGAGACCCATTTAAGCTGAGATCAGGGTATTGGTATAAAGATTTTTATGGAAGTATTAATGGAAATAGAGAGAGATTTCTTTCTTCTAACCATAGCAAAGACTGGCTANATATATATATACATATATATATATGTATAAAACAATGTTGAATTCAAAATATACTTGCTGGAGTCATCATGTTAAGATGCAGTAGATGGCACTGGTGAGCTAAAAGGCATATGTTTATAATTTAGGATTGGGGACTGATGGGGGATAGTTTATGCAGGTGCATGCTAAAAAAGACACTATTTTGTCTGAGAGGCTGTAAATTGTATTCATGATTCACATATCATTATTAATTCATTTTGTATTCATTATCTTAAGACAGATTCATTTGGTATTTATGCAGATGTCATACTATGGGTACTATCAGAAGAGACCCATTTAAGCTGAGATCAGGGTATTGGTATAAAGATTTTTATGGAAGTATTAATGGAAATAGAGAGAGATTTCTTTCTTCTAACCATAGCAAAGACTGGCTATAGATTTTTAGAAGAGAGCTGCACAGTAAATTGATTCCAGCATTTAACTCTGTTAGTGCTGCAGGTCTGCTCCTTATCATCCATCCTCAGCATATTTGGCTGATTCATGGTGACAGATGGGGTGCTCCCATGTTGGAGCACATCGAGTGTCCATTGAGATACTCAGGCTTTATTGCTGAAGTAGCCACTAAGTGTAGTTTTGGACTTCTCTCAACAAGGCACAAAATAACACCCTAAAGAAATCTGTATTGCCCTACTAGAGATTAGAAAGAGCTTCGTACTCTAGAAAGATCACTGGACTTGAGCTCTAATTTTATTTCTACTCGCTAGACACTTTGCCAGCCATTTAAGGCACTCTGTATATTAATCTGTAAAATTAAGTGGTTGAACTGGCTTATTTTTACATGATTTCCAAGGCTCTTCACTGTCCACTTCTTGCTTACCCACCAGATGTGTTGTCTTTCCAGGTACCAACTTGCCAGTCTGCTCTGCCTCCACATATACCCTCTTGTCATTTCTAAACCCATCAACTTTCTAGGTCCTCTTTATATTTATCTTCTTCTCTTTTATCTTGTTAGAGGCATCTAGGTAGTAGAGTAGATAGAAAAGTGGTCCTGGAATCGGGGAGAATTGAGTTTAAATAGACATTGACTGGCTAGGTGACCCTAGGTGACCTTGTGAATGACCAAAAGTGATGATGCTCTGTTGTCCAACACCAAATTCTAGCTATATTGTAAAAAATGTAACACTTAGGGATATGATAAAGGCTAGATTGTTGGCAAAGGGTACAAATGGATAAAGTGTTTCCCATAAAAAGAACATGGTACTATTTCCACATATCTATATGTGACTTTTTCCCATAGTGTGAACTGTCTTGTTTTCAGATGCTTAATGAATAACAAATATAAAATGTATACAAAATATAAAAACAAATATTAAAAATAACAAATATAAAAATTATGAATAGCAAAATAAGAATGGAGTTAGGTACAATGACTCTGTCTTTTCTCATTAACAAATATTTGTTAAAATATTATATGTTCAGGATCTTTTGTGTATACCTGGGGAAGATAGCAATATTTAGATAAGATCTAGTTCCTATTCTCTTGCTATGCACAGTCTGGTCAAACTAAATAACACAGAAGTTATCATACATGCAAAGTGCTTTGTCTCAAATTGGGAATCAGAGAAGGCTTCCTGGAAAAGGCAATATTATAAATGAATTCAAAGGATTGGCAAGGAGGAAAAAAATGAGAATGAGTGGTAAATAATGTTTACATTTCTAGGGTCCTATTTAATTTTTAACTATTTTATTGCTACCTTGTTACCTTTTGACCATAGTAATTTCTAAATATTCCTCCCCTCCCATGTACCCTTTTTACTAGCATGTAATTTATATATGATATATATGTATACACACACATATATATATATACATAATATAGCATGCATAATTTCTAACAAATAATTAGGCAAAAACTGGCAAGTAAATCAATACAGCTAACATTATCTTCAATATTCTACTCCCATAGACCTCAAACTACTGAGAGGAGGGAAGAAGACTTAATTTCTCAGCAGACTAAGATTGTTCATCATGGTTATTCAGCTTTCACCTATATTTTAGTGTTGTTTTCAGACTATTCAAGGAGGGCTATTACTTCTGGAGTGAGGGCTTATTGAGCCCTTTTCAGGGATACTCATCCAACTTTGGTGTCCATCTGTCACCAAACTGTAACTTGGGTTTCCAAGAAGCGGTAGCAATCACACTCAAGTAAAACAATCTTTGCAGATGGACCAAACCAGGTGGCAGGTAACTGAAAGACCTCAAACATATTGGTGAGTTATAAGGACATTTATCTATAAAGTACAATGGGCAGATGAGAACACTTTCTTCCAAGAGCCATGAAGGCAGCTAAAACAGGTACTGTGGAGCACTTAGAGTTTGGTCAGACATTGAATATAACCAAGATAATACACAGCATATTACGTGTTGTGGTTAAAAAGGGGGTACACTAAAGTTTAGGGGTGTGATCTCCTCCCCTTGCTGAGTGACAGAGGGGTAAAGGTGATGAGAGAAGAATGAAAGGGATGGCTGAGTTTAGGGAGGAATGGACAAGGCGGTATTTGGATGGTAAGGGTACTAGGGAGGTATTCAGGAGAGGCAGCTGACACAGACTAGACACTCAGGCTAGAGACAGAGGACACTGGGGGGAAATAGGCTGAACCCTTCCAGGCAGGAAAGGTACTTTTACAGAGGCAAGGAATAGGGCCAGACAGAGTGGTTTGAATATGACTTGAGGGCTTTCTTGTCAGTTTTGCAAGTCCTCAAAGGAGGAATCACAAGGCTCCTCCCTGTCAGTAAAACTGAAGGGATTCAGGAGGAAGCTTTGGGCAATTACTTCCTCCCTAGATGGATGCCTCCAGTTTCCCTTAGGAAGTAAAAGAGAATTATTCTTTCCCCTTCGCCCTTGCCTAGTTTCTTCAATACAAAGATTCTCCAGAGGGTTTGATTAAGTAACCAAGGGTTTTATTAATGTTCAGGATTGTCCTCAAGGAGAGAGGGGTTCAGGATTTCTGACAGCTGCTATGGAGAAACTCAAGGTGGGGGAGGGTCTCAGGAATGGCTTAGACTGAGAGATAACCTGCTCTCTCAGCCTGGGAAGATTTGGCTGCTTTTAAGGTAGAGGGTATAATAAAGGGATAGTTTGAATTCAAGGATGTCCTACTTGCCTATGGGGGAAAACCAAACCCACAAAGTCTTTTCACTAAAAACCCCAAAGCCACCCTGCCTCTCAGAGCCCCAGGAAAACAGGCAGGGAAAACAGGGAAGTAATATGGAGAAGGTCAGGGAGATGTCCAGAGAAATTAGCCAGGTACAAATAGTCTAAAGACAAACACAGGCCAAAGCAAACCGAAAGCCAAAATAGAGCTCTGGTTGATCCTTGCGCTCTGTTTAAGCATCAGGGACCAGCTGAACTCTCTCAGAATTCTAAGGCTCAACTTCCAGAAGTTTTTAGTTGGCCCTCTGCAAGAGCAAAAAAAAAAACCCTCTTGCAACTTTTTGCATTACATATGTCATCACCTTTTATTCTGACTTTTGTCTTGCCACTGGACTTTGAGGACTAGAAGAAATAGTGAGGCTTATGTCTTTGTGCAATTCTGTTTCACTTAAGTACTGTCATGGCACTGCTCTTCTATAAAAAACAAAAGATGAACAAGTGCTTTCATGTATATTACTGTAATGATTGTATGTATCATTCTAGTTCCACATACTTTTATCCATACTTATTCATAAGAAGCTTTTTATATTTCTTTAAATTCTTCATATTTATTATTTCTTATATCATCACTAGTATATGTATATAACATTTAAGGGGTAACTACTTCATTGCTTTCTTTTTTATTTCTGCCTTCCACCCATAACTGTTTCTAGGAATATCTTGTCATATTTAGAAACTTTCTTTTTTGTTTTAGACCTCCTTAAGGCATATAACTAGTAGCAGGATTACTGAGTCAAATAATATGAATCTTTTAGTGAAATTTCTCACATAATTTTATATCATTTTCTAGAACATTCTAATGTATAACTCCATCAATAATGTATTGAAGGGTCACATTCTTTCAGAGGGGAAAGATTTGAATAGCAAGATTTGAATCTACTTACCTAAAAGACTTAAATACTTCCTTATGGATTTAATTCCTCTTGAAGGAACGAAGGTAAAACCAATGGAATATATGATAAAGGAAAGAATCAGTAAACATTTAAGCATACTGAGCCTTCTAGAAAAAAATCATCAGAACTTATGTAAGGAGAAAAATATGACTGATTAACCCAGATAGTTATTTCAGAAAATAAGTAAATGTATGAACAAGGGATATCTGGGGGTAACAAGGTGGCATAGTTTATTTAGAATCTCACAAAGCCTTTAGCAGTTTCCAACACTACAGGCTATTCAAACAAATAAATGAGCTACTCTGGGATAAAGGATAATATTTTGTCATGAAGAAAGAAATGGTCACAGACACAGAATATACAGAGGAATGAAAGGGCACTTCTAATGAATCAAGTGTTAATAACAGAAGGATACTCCAGGTATGAATGCCAATGCCAGGTGCTATTTAACTTTATTATAAATGATGAACTGAGGGAGTACTCTGTGAGCTAAACATTGAAGTTTGCAGATGATGCTAAGCTCTTTCAGGGAGTAAAATATCAACCAAGGAAATATGCAGTATTGCATAAGTGAGCAGAAAAGTTCTTTAAGTTTCCATTTGGGTAAGTATAAGATAATGTAATATTCAAAGGGGAAAAGGGTAACCACTATAATTATGCTTATGGTAACAGAATGAGGACAGATGCTAATTTCTCCTTTATTACTCAGGAAAGGAATATGAGATATAGAATACACTATTGAACCTTTAGTCTAATGTGCCTATGCAAGCAAACTGTTTAACCAAAGGCAGGATTAATTTAAAAGAGTCCTAAAAAGATAAGAGATCATTGGGCCTATGTCAGGAAGATTTAGGCACCAGAAAAAGAGGAAGAAACCACATATAATTGGGGTCTACCTGAAGAAGAAGCCAAGTAAAAATGGCCAGTGAGTAGGAGTAGTCTTGATCAGGTTATAATGAAATCCTCTACTGCAAAGGCAATGGTGAAAAGGACATATAAAAACAGACAAAAAGCTTTGGATAGGGTAAATAGGAATTTCAGATAAAAGATGTAGGGTTTATTCTTTATGGCTTAAAATAAGTAGTTATAGGAAGGAAGTTGTAAGAAATGAGGGTGGCAACAGATGGATGGAGGGTGCTCTGAAATCCCCTTGACTGAAAGGATATGGGCTCAGCTAACCTCATGACCCCTCCTTATTTTGGGAATCCTTTGAGGGGTGTAACATCCAAGGAGGTTCCCAAAAATTGATGTGCCAGGGTAGAGGATAGAAGGAGATGTTGGAAGTTGAATGAGACCGAAATGGCCCCTGTCAATTACCCAGAGCCAGGTTATTTGGGGGTAAACCTCCTGCAACCCCCAAAATGACTGCCCACCAATATGGAGTTTGTGTTCTTTCCACATGCCACCCACACTATTCGGTCTCCCACCTTGAAATCACTCTTCCCACTCTGTCTTAAAATAACTCAACTGGGGTTTATTCAAGAACAAGATATTCCGGGATTAAGGGGAAAGATTTCAGGAAAATAGGTGAGGACGAAATTATTGATAACCTATTTTGAAACTCTCCCAGGGCTGAGCAGTAACTAGATTTCTTCTGTAACTTTCAATCTTAGTTAACTGACTCAGGACCCCAGTAAAACTCCTATCCTAAAAGGCTAAAATGACTAAAGAGGGAAGGGCAATAACTAAACCCAGCCTAGGCTTAGTTAGCCCCCCAAAGGCCAACTCCCTCCCACCAGATTCTCTGGTTCCTTGGCCACAGGGCAAACTGCAATATTTGTCTTCCCAGATGTTCACTGATGTTGTAGAATCAATTGGGTTGACTATAGTAGCAGAAGATCTGGTAAAATCTCAGATTTAGGCTTATTGAGATATTCAAGGTCTCAGGGAAACACTGCCTCCCACCTCCCTGTCTTTTCCCAAAAGGTCCAGAAAACAGTGAGTGACTGTTGGTTTTCAGTTCCCAGAATTCTCAACCACATCCCAAGTGCCAACTCTCCTGGGTCCTCAGAGTTCTATCAAATGCAGTCTTGCTTGTCCCTTTAGTCTGTTACAAAGTTCATGATTAATGCAGAAGTTTCTAACCCTATGGAACTAATCTCTTTAGGAATTCTAGAGAGTTGTGAGATTGGGTGGACAGAATGGAAATAATGTAAGACTTTGGAATAGAAGGACTTGAATTTGAATCCCGATTTTGTTAGTTCTTAACATCAATTTGGGGAAAATATTATAAATCTTTTCCCTTCAGTGTCTGATTTTGTCAAATAATGTATTTGGAACAGAAGATTTCTAACATTCCTTCCAGCTCTAAATCTACAATCCTATTAATTAGATAACTTCATGGCCCATAGATGGAAAATTAAGTAACAAGGAAAACTAGCAGTATTTGGTATATGTCACTGGTGTTTTGGAGTTGGCTTCATGAATAGTCACTGTGAATTGTGGCCTCACACAAAATGTCTTTTGGTGCTATTGTCAGAGAGAAACTAACAGGCTGGGTGGGTTTGACCTATTATGGCATTTACTGTATTCCTTTACTGTTAAGCCTAGTCAGTACAAGTATGTTTTTTCATGCATCAGTCCACATTCTGGGAATGAAAAATAAGCATTTCTTTGGTGCTGAGCCTGCTTTTCTAGAATCACAAAGGAAAGAGGATCTCCCATTGGGTGAAGTTTAATTGTTCATATAACTCATAAATTACCCTCTGGGAAACACACAGGACTTTCATCTTCCCTGGGTTTGAGACTATAATTGTTTGAGTAAAAAATGGCATCACATCAGTCTTTCTTCTGTATCAGTCAAAGTTGACAAGGAAAGACTGAGTTACCAGGAGGTATCCTTCTTTCCTTGTCTTTCTCATCTCATTAATTCATCGACTGCACTAATCCTTTTGGTAACCTTTCACCATATTTCATATTTTCTTCTTAGAATTAAAGTATATGGAATCACAAGGGTCCTTAAATCAGAGGTTTCCTTAGGATCTCTCTCAGAGCTATACCTGGGTATTAGCCAGAGGAGAATTCACACACTTATAATATAAAAACAACAAGGTATCTTAGTGTCTGGAAAATTACTAGAGTTTGGACAATAATATCATAAAATAGCATCTTCTACTAGTTAGTGATGGTTCCAGGTTAAAAGGAGGATAGTTAATTCTTGCCTAGAATAAAGGAAGTAAATATCAAGAAGGGAGAGTTGGAACGTAGTACTTCCTAAATCCAAAGCCAATGCCCCTCTTCTCTATTACCTCAAAAGATGAATTATTCGTTAAAGATTAGGAAAAAAATTATTGAGTATCTACATGGAACTTAATTCAGCCTCAATTTGTTGAAGTATTTACTCTGCGGAAGCCCTATGTTAAGCATTGGGGATACAGAGACAAAATGAAAAATAGCCCTTACTCTCAAGGAAATTTCATTTTGTTTGGAAGATACAACATTTATAAAGCTAAGTCAATATCAAATATTTTGAAGAGAGGGTGAAAAATAACAAGTAGGGGGATGAGAAAGGGCTTACTATAGGATGTAGTGAACAATACTGAGCCTCAAATGAGACAAGTGGTTCTAAGAGGTGGTAGTGAGGAGAAAGGTCATTCCAGGTATACAGGAAGACCTGGGCAAAGAAACAAAGGCAAGAGATGGAATACTGAGTGCAGAGAGACTTGTATCAGTCATTAAAGCTAAAATGATCTGGGAGTTGAAGAGAAGTAATATGAAAACATTTTTGAGAATAAGAGTAGACCCAGATTATTTCAATTTAGAACTTTATATTTTATCATAAATGCAAAAAAGAAACCCTGAAGATTCTCAATATAGGGAGCAATAGGACAAAAACTGTGCTTAAGGTTATTATTTAGGCAGCTGTATGGAGGATACCTAGAAGGGTAGAAATGATTGGAAATTAGAAGTCCAATAAAAATGATGAGGATATAATCTGTCAGAAGTGATGAGCATAGGTATGAATGATAGCTACATGAGTAGTGACAATGTTCCAAGAACTGGTATAGACCCCTATAGAACAAGTGACTAGATAGAAGGGATGAGGAAAAAGTAAGGAAAACAGTAAAGTTTTAAATTTGGATGATTAGAAGAATGGTGATATCCTCAACAGATACTAAGAATATATATCCCAAAATACTCAAAGGAATATTGAAATATCAAGGCAAAGATATCTAACAAATACTTTATGATCTAGGAGTGATGCTGATGGGACAGATTAAAATGCATATGTAAATTTTGGAGTGATTTATATGTAAACAATAACTGAACACATCAAAGCTGATGATATCACCAAGAGAGACCTTGTAAAAAGAGAGATCACCCAGGATAAAGGAGAGGTGTAAGGAACAGTCTTTTCATTGGTATGTTAATTCTGTGGGACCAAGTGAAGTGACTTGAGTTTGTATTGCATTCAGTTGGCAGAAAAGATTGTTGTGATAATTTAAGGTTTAGATTTGAAAAGTCATGGGTCACATTAGGACAAGGTGGCATTGAATTCAAGGTATAGAAGGCACTGCATAATTGAACTTTTGAGCTTATAGGATAAATATTGTGAAGGGAAGAAAGTGAAGGCAGAACAAGGATGGGCTAGGAAATCAGAGAAGGTAAGGGTGACAGGAGATGAGAGGTGCTGAGGATGAAGAATATATTAGGATGGACAAGAAATAGAAAGAAAAGAGGGATAGAAGCGGTTAGTTCCCCAATAAGAAATTTAAGAATTCTGGTTCATGGAGATAGCTTAGTTAGGGATGATGACATTAAAGGTGTTACCAATACTGTTCAAACTTTATATAGAATAATCTTAGACTTAAGTATAAGATAGGAAACTGTCATACCAATTGAGAATAATTATAGATCAGGAGAACAGGTTGCTTAATGGGACATCACAAGATATATTAAAGTGTGTAGTCATGAAGATAGGTATTTGTATGAAGAGGAAGAAAGACCCGGGGCTAAGTACTATCAATAAACACTTATAAGCAATTTGTGCCAGACATTCTAAGAAATATCAAAGATATCAAGAAAGGGAAAAAATAGGCTTTGCCTTCAAGGAGCTTGCATTCAATGGTGGAGAAACTTACTGAGAAAGGATGGAAATTATTTTGGATGGCAATGAGTATGGCAATTAGCATTCTTCCTCTTATTCTAAATCTGGTGATTCAGAGGCATAAAAGAAGTACCTAATACTCAAATTGGTGTCTTTTTAGTTTGTTTTGCTTTTTGGGGGGGAACCAGGTTTCCAAAAAATTAAGGAAAGAGAACTATAAGAAGAGGTAATATCAGGGAAGGGCATAGAATTAGAGTTTCACAGGGATACAGAGAGGGGCAGAAGACTATGGTAGAGACCTAGGATGAATAGAAATGAGGGCCACAGGAACAAAAAATGATAAAAAAAGAGGTGGTAGCAATAGAGTAAGAAAGTTTTCTCCTAGATATACTGGTTCTGAATTATAGGGGTTAAGAGAAATAGCAGAAAGAGTGTAGTAGCCATAGAACACAAAATATTATGTAATTCTTTGTTTAAACTTATGAAGCTTTCCAAAATTTGAAATATTTTTATTTTCTCAGTTTTATATCTACCTTGACTCTTAGCGCAGTAATTGGCATATAGTATGTACTTAAAATTTATTGATTGATCTAGTAATTGAGGCGAATACTCTTCTATATTCAATGATTAACTTTTAGTTTCCTTCTGAATTATTTTCCAGAGTCTATATCCCCTGAATACATTCATCTGAATAAAGTATAGAGATGAAGTTGATAAAAAAATTAGTTCATCAAGGGTAAAAATGAAGTCACAAAGCAGACAAAAACAAGATTCTTCATGGATGATAATTAAATGTATTAGAATGTAGATACATGATTTAGAAATAAAGGTTTATTCCATAAATGAATTATGGAAGCACAGAATATTTACCTATCAGGCTTAATGATAAGGGCAAATAACTTCTATGAGATATAAAATAGATAATTGAAATTACAATTAAAAAAACTTAAAGTTTTGCACAAAAAAAGTAATCCAAACAAAGTGGGGAAAAATTATAACAAATGTCTCTGACAAAGGGATCATTTTTCATATTTATAGAGAACTGAGATAAATATAAAAGAATATAAGTCATTCCCCAAATGATAAACGGTGAAGGGATATGAATTGGCACTTCTCAGATAAAGAAATTAAAACTATGACCATTTGAAAAAAATGCTTTTGATTAGAGAAATACAAATCAAAACAACTCTAAGGTACCACTTCATACCTATCTGACTAGTTAATATGACAAAAGAAGAAAATTATAAATATTGTAGGGAATGTGGGAAAACTAGGTCACTAATACTCCGTTAGTGGAGCTGTGAAATAATTTAGCTATTCATTTTGAATGGTCAGTTTGAAACAATGCTCAAAGGGCCATACATTTTTGACTCGGCAATACCACTACTATGCCTGTATCCCAAACAGATCAAGGAAAGGGAAAAATGACCTAATTTATACAGATATTTGCAGTAACTTATTTTGTAGTGGCAACGAATTGGAAACTGAGGAGATGCCCTTTAATTGGGGAATGGCTAAACAAATTGTGGTGTATGATTGTAACAGAACACTATTGCACCATAAGAAATGATGAACAGGAGGATTTCAGAAAAATCTGGAAAGGCATATAAACTGACGAGAAGTGAAGTAAGCAGAACCAAGAGAACACAGTAACATCAATATTGTACTATCATCAGCTGTGAATAACTTTACTGTTATCATCATTGCAAGGATCCAAGACCATCATAGAAAGGAGTCATAGAATCTGAATGCAGATCAAATATCCCTTTTCCTTTTATTTGCTTCATGAGTTTTTTTGTATGTGTGTTAAATATCTTTTTTTACAACATGATGAATGTGGAGATATGTATTGTATAATAACACATACTTAACTTGTATTATATTGATTGCCATCTTGAGGGGGAGGACTGAGAGAATTTGGATCTAATAATGTCCAAAAAAGAATGTTAAAAATTGTTTCTTTATGTAATAGGGAAAAATATAATGAAAGAAAAAATGTATTAGAATGGAAAACATTCACAATACATTTGATAATGTATATGATTAAGTGTCAACTGACCCACTTAGGTATTTCATAGAGTATCAAAGGCAGTGTGGCATAGTAAATGCCAGGACCAGTCATACACTAGCATTGAGTTGCCATGGGTTCATATCTTGCCTCTGATATATATTAGTAATAGGAGCATAGACCATTCACTTAACTTCTCAGCACCCCAAAACAACTAAGACTACAGTTTAAAACAAGCTATTAAATTGTATCAGTAGAGTGTGTTTTATTATGGGAAATTTCCACCTGGATGAATTCACAGGTTTTGACCAAAACAAAAACAAATAGTGAAAAACCCTGGCATCACGTATATAATATCAGCATCATCTCCTAACCATTTTCCAAAGAGTGCTCCTTCAGAGATATAATAGGAACAAACAAATTTAGTACCCATTAATAGTGTTTAGCAAGAGAATAATGTAAATACAGTATTAGAGCTCAAATAAAAATTGAGTAAATTAAGCGAACTATCACAATTAATGTAAATCCTTAATATAGTTGTTATCCAAAAGGGAATCACTGCAAACACAGGTAAACTTGGAATGTGAGAACTGGCCAGAACATAATTTTGTACCAGAAACTGATTCTCTGTTATGTAATAGCAACAAAATAGCAAGAATGTGAATTTACCCAGAATTTTTATATTTCTCAGTTGCTTTTCTTACAAGAAAAATAACAACAAAGATCTTTTTAAAGTAAAAAATAATGTATTATTTTTGTTACTTTAAAGTTGAGGAAATTATCATTCAAAGAAATTAAGTGATTTGTCCAGAGCCTTACAATTTTTTCAATGGCAAAGGAAGAAGGACCCCAATGCAACCAATGCAATCCTCTTTATTCTAATACAGTGATTCCCAAAGTGGGCACCACTGCTCCCTGGTGGGTGCTGCAGCGATCCAGGAGAGCACTGATGGCCACAGGTGCATTTGGGGGTGGCGATAGTATGTGACAGGGGGTGCCAAATAATATTTTTTTCTGAAAAGGGGGCAGTAGGCCAAAAAAGTGTGGGAACCACTGCTCTAATACCATTTCTATACCACATTATTTTGCTTCCTAGTGTGACACCAAAAACATTTTTTTGCTGTGTGGCACAATGGATAGAATTCTGGGTTTGGAATCAGAAAGATCTGAGTTTAAATCAAATTTCAGACATTCATTAGCTCTATGATCCTGGGAAAAGCTCACTTGACTTCTATCTTCCTCATTTTCTCAACTATAAAAGGATAATAGCAACTACTTTTCAGGGTTTTTGTGAAGACCAAAGGATAATCGTAACACCCTTAGCACAGTGCCTGGCATATAGCAAGTCCTCAATAAATTCCTTATCTTTCTTTCTTGGATTTTTATTATCTTTTTTAAAAATTTACAGTGTTATCTTTGATAATTACCCCACCAACACGATATTGATATTCTAGGCCCTTCTAAACAAATTGGTAACATAAAAGAATCTTACCACAATGAAGGAGGAATATCAGTTAATATGGCAAGGCAGGAAGGTAGCTAAAAACACTAAGAAGGGAACAAACTTCTTCACCATTCTGATAATGGTTTTATGGAAAAGATGAAAGTTGGGAGAATAGAGACCCAACGACTGATTCTCTTAAACTGGACCTTTAAATGAATATAAAGCTGACTCTATTGGAAGAATGGAGAGGAGAACCAGGATGAGATTTTTTTGGTAGTAAAAAAAACGGTCATCTCTATGGTCTCTTAAAAAAAGTTTTATGTTTTAACTTGTGATGCCAACTGCCTGAGGCCTTAAGGACAGCATATATTAGAAGAATAAGAGATGATTATTCTGTACTCCAAGGTTTGTTGGGTCTTTGAAAAGAGTTTCTGATCCATTCCCTTTTCTCTCCTGTGTGTTTGAGTGGGTTAGGTGTGAGATCTTGACAACAGGGTGAAGCTATGTATCTGGTCCAGGGTGCTGTGATCATTTCCAGGCATATTCTGCTTTACTTTGTGAGTTTCTTTTCTGCTACTTAAGTTCCCAAGGGAAGATTCTCAATCATTTTATAGCCCATAGAAACTTTTTAGCCCTAAAGAAATAGGCTCAAAGCAAACATCTAAAGTATCACATTTCTGAACTTCTGATATATAAGACTGTCTGGAATATAAACAGTACATAAGTAGGATCAACATAAGGACTATCTCCAGGAAATAGGGATGCCAAGAAGCCCTAACTGACCCTCTTGTTTGAAATTTTGTTCTGGGTTTTTTTCCCTTTCTTCAATCTGTGCTTCATAATATAGAATACTATACTAATATAAAGAAGAAATGTAGTTCAGCCTTCTTTCTACAGAGCATTTGGGGTGTCTAAAATGGCTTTCTTTCTATTCTTAAGCACAAAACTACCATTTTTAGAACAAACTCTTCAGCTACAATGAATGTCTATTTCTGATATGTGTCAGGAGGCAACATGGAAGAACTATATCAAAATTCAGAAGACCTTAACTGGACTCTAAGGCTCCACTGCTTGCTCCCTGTGAAGAGTCATCTGACTTTTTTTTTTCTGACTCTTAGTATACTCACCAGTTAGCTTAGCCTATTAAAGCTGCTTTTTTTTTGAAGGACCTGGAGATGAATACTGAAGAAACTGGTAGTGATGCTAAAAGAGGGAGTCTTTCATTTGGCCCCTTTTAATTCATAAAAAGAAAAGCAATATATGTGACTTGAGATAGCCATGGAGAGAAATGAGGGAAGAGAGAGAAGGATACCATTAGATCAAAGTGACAACAAAGACAATTATACAAATGTATCACTAATGTGGTGGAAGATGCAGTGTGTGTGTGTGTGTGGATGTGTGTGTGTGTGCACATGTATGTTATTGGGGGGGAGTGTCACGGCTGAATTAGATGATCTTTTGGCTAGTAGAAAGAAGTGGATTCATCACAATTCAGTGAAATGTCACCTCCTGACCCAAAGCTGAGATTATATTTTATTTCAAGTAAGCTTGGGTTTCATCCTAAGCAATAAGGCTGTTAACTGATAAAGAAGAGAGTCAGGTATTTTATAGTGAGGGGTAGCGTCTCACTCATGTATAACTGAATTAATTGCCATTTCTGTTTCCATATAGCAGGTACAGATTTGCTAGAAAGCTCAAAATTTCCTTTCAAAAAGAGGTCGAATATCAATTCCCATTTTGTGACTCATTGTTTTCTGGAATATCATGATTTTTCAAATTATATCTCCTTGATTTGATGTCTAGGTCAATTTCCTTTTATATCAAGTTAGCTTGCGTTTTTCAGGCTTAATTTTGTTATAAAATTTCTTACTTCTTCATGGAATTATTAATTTCTGTTGAGTTCTAGTTTTCAGTGAAGCTATTACCTGTATAACCTTCGCTACCTTTTCTTCTAAGCTATTTTATTTTCCTTATAATTATTTCTTCCAAAATTTTATTTCATTTTGCTTTTTCTTTAATTTCTTTTAGGTATTTATATATTATGTGCAGAAAATACATTCCCCCCTCTACCCTTTGAACCACTATCATGATTGTCACAAAGTTACACCATTTTTGTAATTTCTAAATCTTTGGGTTTTTTTTTATACATATCCACCTTTAGTTTTTTAATTAGAACCTTGTTCTAGGTCCTGAATCTCTCCCTAACTCCCCTCCTGAACTGTACTTTTTAATTGAGGAGGGCAGCTTTGCCTGGTCTTGCCTTAGGCCATCTGTGTTTCTTAGCTAACTTTTACCTCCTAATTTAGATCTTTCTTGATTTTTGAGGTTCACTGGACTGGATCTTCAAGGATCTCTATGATTCGTCAGAGCAGCCTGAAAAATTTCAGATCCCCTGGATGGTCAAGGCAATTCACAATGAATGATATCATGCTATTGGTTATTATCGTTTCCAGGTTTTCCTGGGTTTCTGAGGAGAGGCGTTGGAGTTTTATTTTTGCTGCCTCTAGACAGTCTTGCAACTTATCTCTGATAGCTGATCAGGCTAAGGAGGCTGAGCTTGTCTATCTGAGATGGCACTGGCTTTGCAATCATCCATGCTTTCCTATTGTCTGAAGAATTCTCTTTGAATTTTCTTTTGCACCATTCTGAGAAAAAAGCAGTTTACTATAGTTTCTTATTGAATTTCTTGATACTTAAATATGAATTTCACATTTTTATTAGAGAAGGTACACAGCAGATGGACAGTCTGTTTGATTATAGCTGCTATCTTAGCTAAAAGTGCTATAGTTCATTATTCCCACAAAATACTTTGGTGCTTCAGAAGTATGAATTTTAAATCTTTTATTACACTAAAAAATAACTTTTTTATAAAGAAAATGTATGGCCAAGAAATAAAGATATGTCATTCAGTTACTGCCACTGATGGATGACCGAAGATGAATTGGCATTTGAGAAAAATTTCAGAAAAGACAATATCAAGTGTCTATTATGCATTTTTTCTCTTAATGACAGTGGAGGTTCCATTTTCTATCATTTTTCACCTGTGGTGAGACCACTTTTAATTTTCATTTCTTTTTCTCTCTGGAAAACAAAATGAATTAAGTAGCAGCTCCATTTGTTTTTAAACATGAAAGTTAAGTTTGAAGTAATGCACATGGGAGCATTGAAACTATTTTAAAATAAGGGAACAGTAAATTGAGGGGACAGATTCACAGTAAGGGAGGAAATAGGAATATGCTTATAAAACACAGAAATTTTTCTCTTCCTTTTTCTATAGAATTCATTTTTTCTTAAAGCTTTTAGAGCCAGATATTTCACACTCTTTGTTAAATATTAACAGAAATATTCCATTGCATTTTTTGCCTATAGAATCATAAGAATAAACAGATCTGAATATTTTGTATTTAGAATCTTCTTATCTTTTCATTGTTTAAGGAACATTTAAATTCATTGTATTAAGCAAGAGAGACTAATTCACACTGTACTGAATCCTTTTCAGCAGTTTACCTATGATTTTCCCATTTAATTAACAATTGTGTAATATACCATTAGGCAAAATACATTTGCAATATAAATTCAGTACTTGTTATTACCTTAGACTCTCATGAGGGAAAAGGTATATCCTATTTTCTGCAAAGTGTTCTTGTGTATAAAACATCATGATAGTGTGATACAGCAAAAAGAATACAGAGATGTGGCATCTGGCCCATTTTTTGTCACTACTTGTGTGATCTGTTAAGTAGTTTCTCCTCTTAAGACATCAGTTTTGAACTAACTTTAATTCCATTGCCTAACACATAGTAATAGCTTAATAAATTGGGAAAATGCCTTTCCCTGTCTTGTACCTAGACATGTTATTTAGGCCAGTTTCAGAACTGAGTATCTAAGTGAGATAAGTTCCATTTCCTCACATTCACTGACTTAAGTCTCTTATTCCAGCAGCCTTGGGGATAATTTTAATTGTCATAAATTAGTTTGTGACTCATGAATTTAGTTGAGAAGGAAAAGAGGAACATAATGAACAATAGAAATCATAGCACAGGTTTTTATTGTTACCCATATAGTAACATAAAGTATATCAGGATTATAATATGCATTGACAGAATGATTATAACAGAATTCAGTTATTTAATTTATAATTTATGAGGCTACTATTTAAATACCATCAGAACATAAATTCCCACAGTGGTAATGTCTAAAAATACATGTCGCCCATTACATATTTAATTTATCACCTCTCTGTCAACAGGTAACTAACTAGTATTCCAACTTATAAGTCCTCGTTGTTGTGTTGTGTTTGATCATTGCACTAATGAAAGTTCTCAAGGCTTTCAAAATTATTCATTTTTAAGTATTGTTATTATAGACTAAATTGTTTTCCTGGTTTGGTTCATTTCAGTTTCATCAATTTAAAACAAAGTTCAAATGATGCCTACTTCTACCAATGCTATTCTAATTTATAAGATTTATAGTTGTAGCACTTTTTATGAGATCAATCCCCACTATTCTATCATTTTCTTTCCTAATTTATTCTATGACAAAAATTATCCCATGCCCTCTATTTTACGTAACTCCCTCACTGAACCTTGATGACATCTAAACTTATCAGAATCCAAATAGAATAAATATATGCATATTTATAATAAATACTGCAAAACAGTAAAAGAGAACTGCACACAAAACTACAGGTCTCTTTTACCTACATCCTTTCCCCCCCTTTTAAGTATTAATAAGATTAATGAATACTTTTCTATTATCCTACTTTTCAAGCCATCCCCTTTTTGGCTTTTAATTTTTTTCTCTCTATTAAAATATGCCTTAACAATCCTTTTCTTTTCCCCCTTTCTCTCTCCTTATTTTCCTTTTTCCCTTCTCTTTTCCCTCTCTATTCAAAGAAGAAGAAAATAAGAAATTTCAAACTGGATTAGATCAAGTTTATATATATATATCGCAATGATGTCATTATAAGTTATTGCACATTTTATTTAATTTCACTGTTGAATAGCAGAACCAGGAGAATAAAAGTTCTAAAGTAGTTGCCATGGTTAAGAATAACAGAAAAAAAAATCTCCTTTTCACTTGTCACTTGTTAGTATTAAAGAACACCTTCCATCTCCTTCATTATGCTTAGTTTGGAAGTATAAATTAAAAATATTGTTTTACTCTTGTATATTAATCTTAATATTTTGGAATGTGCCACAAAATAAAATTTAAAATACAACACTGAAATAGTTGGTCATGTGTGGTCAAGTTATAGTAGTGGTTAGGAGTCTAAGAATCTCTCTTAAGACATACAATTCTGTAGGATTTTGCATTTTCTACATAGCTAAAATGTAGACTGTATCCTTTTGTTAAGCTGTTGTTCCTAAATTAGAGCTCACCTCCACAATATTAGATGCACATTTTCAATACAATACACAAAACTCTCTGAGATACTTGAAAAGATCAACATAATAAATTAATATACTTCATTTCCACATTTAAGAAAAAAAGGCATTTGCTAGAATGAATTTCACATGTGTTAAAAATATAACTGCTTTATGATATATGTGACTGTTCATCTTGAAAGAATTTCTTTAGTCGTTAAACAATGCTTGCTCCCACTGGAAGGAGGCATGCATATTTTTGTTTTTTTCTGATTGTGTGGCACTTTCTCCCTGGATCATCAGTTGAATGTGGTTGTTTGAGAATCCTAGTTCCCAGGCATACATTACATGCATTTGTTTTTACAAGTCAGACTGGACTGAAACAGAAGTGCATTCAGCTTTTTCCTTTTCTCATTGTGTCGAAGTTTGTGCAAACTGTGTTTTATTAAAAAATGTATGTATGAATTCCAAAGGACCAAGATTAGTGAATAAAATCACATAGCCTATTATATTTCACCACAAGTTTCTTCTTATTTTCTGATTTGCTGTTAAGTAACCCTTCTCCCTGTCACATTTTTCCATCTCTGGAATCTTAAATCAACAGTGCCATTTTTGCTAGAAACAGCATATAATTCAACAACTAATGGCTCCACTCCCTTTACTTCTGTTCACGGCAAAACCTTCCTCTCCTACATATATATATACTATCTCTCCCTATTAGAATACATTCTCATTTAGGGCAGGGACTATCTCTTTTGTGCATTTTTTTTTCAGCAGAGTTTGGCACAGTGGCTGTCTATCCATAATCATTTAACTATTTTTTAAATCCTTTACTTTCTATCTTAAAATCATTATTATGTATTGCTTCCAAGGCAGAAGAGGGATAAGGGCTAGGCAATAAGGGTTAAATGATTTACTTGCCCAAGGTCACATAATTAGGAATGTCTGAGGTCACATTTGAATCCAGGTCCTGTTGTCTCTAGTCCTGACTCTCAGTCCACTGAGCCACCTAGCTACCCCCCTCCATAAGCATTTATTAAGAAACTGCTTATTTAATTAGATACTGTGCTAAGTACTGGAGACTGAATTTCTTTTCTTTCTCCCCCCCCTCCTTCATTTTTCCTTCCTTCCTTCATTTCTTTCTGTCTTTCTTTTCCCTCTTCCAACTTTTATTTCTCCTTGCTTCCTCCTTTCCCTTATTCCCTTCCTGCTTGCCTACTTACTTGCCTGCCAAAAGATAATTAAGGTAAGGTGCTAAAATGGAAATCATAGAGTAGATACTGAAGCACAAATTTGAAGGAAAATTTAAATCATTCACACTTTTGCCTCTAGCCAGCCACTTCTGTTACATGATTAGGAAAACGTTACATGTCCTTCTATACATAAAGGTGCGATTGCTGAACTTAGAAAACTTATCTTCAATTCCTATCAAGTTCACTTGATCTTGAACATGTCATGGCAACCTCTCTGAGCCACTTAGTTGTAAAAAAGAAATAATAGCATTTGCCTTTCCTGCCTTAAAGGATCACGTCAAAGGACCATCAGTGTAAAACAACTTCACCACCCTTTTCTACTTACTTAAATGTAAGACGTTAAGTGTGGTATAGTTGAAAGAACAAAGGATTTTTGTATCAAAAGGTTGGAATTTGAATCTTGCTTTGATAACTTATGCTGTGACCTCAGTTTTTTTTATTCTTTTATCTTTATGAATAAAATAGGTATAATTATATTTATGGTGTCTATCCCCAAAGGATTGTAAGACTTAAGTGAGATGATCGTACATGTAAAGCATTTACAAACTACATCTAAATGTTTGAAGTATCTGCTATCTTGCCAGTCTAGTGTGAGAAATTCTAGTCAATGGATATGGATAAGTCCTAGGTACAGAGAGATCATGACTAGATCAGGTTCCCATTACTAGTATTAAAGACACAATTTGAACCGAGGTCTTCTTTTTTTTTTTTTCTTTTATCTTAAACCCTTAACTTCTGTGTATTGACTTATAGGTGGAAGAGTGGTAAGGCAATGGGGGTCAAGTGACTTGCCCAGGGCCACATAGCTGGGAAGTGTCTGAGGCCGGATTTGAACCTAGGACCTCCCGTCTCTAGGCCTGGCCTTCAATCCACTGAGCTACCCAGCTGCCCCCCAAGGTCTTCTTGATGTGAAGTCTAGCACCAAATCCCAGTTGCCTTTCCATTATACCCTATAAAGTGCCATATAAATAAGTGTCATGAATGTTAGCTATCACTCAAAAAATTCTTACTTTAATAATGCCATCTTCTACAGAATACCAGATGATGTCTTTAGATTTTGAAATACTCTGAAAACCATTACGTGCTAGGAAAATAGCAGCTATTATTATCCTATTATAAATAGTAAACATATTCTTATCCTCATTTCACAGAGAAGAAAATGGATGCATAGAGAGTTCAAGTGATTTGTCAAGCTTTAATACCCATTGCCTGCTTCCACTTTCAGAAGTTCTTCCATTACTTCAGACATCTTTTATCGCCGAAAAGTTATTTTGTCTTAGAAAGGGAGAACACAAAGGGGATGTGGGGTGTTGTTAGATGTCTATTGCAGAAGGTAGCTTCCCTTTGGTAAGCTTTGGAACTGGAGTCAAAAAGGCCCAAATTCAAAACTAGGCTCAGACTTTCCTATTGTGGGTCCCCAGAGAAGTCCTTTAACCTATAAGCATGTCTCAGTTTTCACAATAGTAAATGAGGATCAAATAGCAGAATTGTTTTGAAGGTCAAATGAGACATAATATAAGAAACCACATAACACAGTGCCTAGAACATTGTAGGCATTAATAAATGTGCTTTCCCTTTCCCCTTGTTCTCTGTTGTAGAGAATTATGTAATTTATTCTATCAAGCTAAAAGGAAACACTCTTACAGCAAAAATTTGGGAATCTCAACTCTGTTCTGGGGAAGAATCATGAAGTAGATGAAATAGATCATTGCTCTATCACCTTTACATTTAGAAACCCCGCTTTTGTCAGTTTAGTCAATTAGTAAACATTTATTAAGGACCTACTATGTGCTATAGCCACTGTGCTAAGCACTGAATTACAAAAATGCAAAAGACAGCTCATGTCTTCAAGGAATTTATTGCCTAATTGGGGAATATGACCCAGAAAAGGAGGTAAAAATTAGGGCATGGGGAGAATCAGAGAAATCCCAAAGAAATATAGTCAGGCAATAGATGACATGTCCTAAGTCTGCACACAAAAGACAGTTTTGTTGACCTTTCCTACCCTCATGATCACAGTCTTGGCTGCAGTGTCACCCATGAGTGAGTGGTTCAATAATCAAACTGCATAAACAAGGTTTCATCCTCTGAATGGAGGCTACTTTCACACTAAGATGTTTGCGCATGAGATCTCAAATATTTTCATCAAAATGCCATTATGTTTTTATTGATAATATAATAAATGTTGCTTATTATAACTCACATAAGCAAATACTTTTTGGAGGTTTGGGGATCCTCAATAATTTATAAGAATAGTAAGATGTCTTGAGAAGCACAATTTTCAGAACTTCAACTCTAGACCTTATGAACCCTCTCTCTAGGCAGCAGAATGACAATGGATAGGATTCTGAGTCTGAAGTCAGGAAGACTTGAGTTCGGATGTGGCCTCAGAAAGTAGATGTGTGGCCCTGAGCAAGTAACTTTACTTTTGCCTCAATTTCCACAAGTATTAAATAGGGATAATTGCAACACATACCTCTGAAGGTTGTTATGAAGATCAAAATTAATTGTAAAGCACCAAATACATTAAGGGAAATGCCAGAGATACTGTATGTGGACTGGGGGTTACAGAGTGTTAAAATATATTTTTTGGTAAAAATGAAGGGGAGATGTCTATTCAAAACCTATCTCAAATCACAGGACATGAACTCTACCTTCCACATAGAACAGGATAGAGACAGGACCTTGATCTGTTATTTAATTGGTGTAGAAAATTCTTAAGAGAGGAAACTTTACTAATGTAGGTCTTTATTTTCTCTACAATGTACGGCCTTATGGGCATTGCTGAAGATATTGGGATGGTAAATAATTGGCCCACAGGTGACAAAGCCATTATATGTTAGAGGCAGGACTTTAAATCAGATATTTCTGGCTTCAAGATATTTTTTTATTTATTATGAAGTGAGGATCAAATCAGGAAAGAAAATGTATATAAAAATGCTTTCTATCTCTAAATCCTATACAAGTATAAAAATCATTAGTTTAATAGTAATGGCTCACATTTATGCAGCTTGTTTACATGCTTAAGCATTGTAACATTTCTTAAATTCTGAACAAAAGTGAAAAAAGCATCCTTTCCAGACCAGCAACCACTGCATGTAGAAGAATTAGGAGATGAGTTAGGTTTTGTTGCTAAATTCTCTCAACAGAAATTTTTCCTTCTTAGAATCCAGAAGTTCATACTTAGAGAAGCTTATGTGCCATATGATCCAGAAGGTACAGCAAAATTCATCAGCATCACATAGAAATTGGGGCTGTATCTGACTAAGGCATACCATCCCTATGCTGCTTTTCAGGAATGAAAATTACAATAGTTTTCTCCTATCTTTCTTCAGCACATATGTGCAAATCTATTCGCGTTTTGTGTTAGAATCTGTCCTTGAATATGAGAAGTCCATAATGCTTTTATGAAACTCACACATTTTTCATCATGCCTAATGCCTACCCACAATTGCATATGTCCTGTTCCAAATTCTTCATCATGCCCTACAAGGTATGGAACTTCATTGCTCCAAAATGGGAACATTCTTCCTTACCTGTGAATGTCTATACCTATTATATGCTTCTGTGATGTTTCTTATTATATATTTATGCTTTTTCATTCTGTATACTGTCAGTGGGATTGTATGTACAATCTGGGTTTGTACAATGTTTTCCTTTTATTTTTTTACTTCCTCATTTTTTTTTCTTTTGTGTTTACAAAGTTTCATGATGACATCTTATAGTTCCCAAAGGGCTCCATTCCAAATCAAGTCCACTGAATTGAAATTCCTCTACCAAATTACCATTTGTATAGAACCACTACTCTTCCTTTCTCTCTATTTCCTCTTCTCCTCAAAATGACAGGTTAAAATAGCCCAGCTTGCATCACTACTAATAAGATGAGTCTTTTCCCTTGGCACTAAGCTTAGCAACTCTCTGTTGTCCAGGTAAATTCAATACTTTTAGCCTAAATCCCAGCCCAAGAAAGAACACAGCCTTGTGTTCTCCCAGAGGAGGTTCTTGTTGGCAGTTGTTCATGGATGATAAATTGCTTTGATTCTATGGAATGGTGGCGGCTGCTACTTAAGTTGAAAACTATTAAAATCTTGTAACTTATACTGCTCAGATGCAGTTGCCTTCTAATTATTCAACATTTTCTTCTTGCTATTTGATCTTTTTGTCTCTCTTAAACAGCAACAACAACAACTACAACCAAAAAACAACTACCCTTACCTTCCTTCTTAGAATGAATACTATGTATTGATTCTAAAGTAGAAGAGCAGTAAGGGTTGGCAATAGGTGTTGCCAAGTTACTTGCCCAGGGTTACATAGCTAGGATTTTTTGGTCTCAACCAATATCTTGCTTATTCCAATGTGAAATCGCTAATCCATGAAAACTAATGGTTTCACTAATTTTCCACTTCTGCCATTTGAGTTTATTGTCTTCATTTTCTTTTTTCTCTTCAGATTTCTCTTTCCATCACTCCCCTCTTCTTTCTCACCTAATCTACCTTAGATATTTCTTTCATATCTTGACAATTTAATTCCCTCATCTTATAATTCTTTACCTAAAATAAGATGGATTCAGTTCACAGATCTATCCCTTACTATCTAGGTAACCTTGTATGAGTGAGAAAACTTTTCAGGACCTCAGTTTTGTCATCTATAAAATAAATGGGTTGTAGATGAGAGCTTCCATGTTAGCTTTTACTTCTAAATTTATGATTCCACATTGTGTAGAAATATTTGTTTTGCAATTGTTATTTTGCTTTAGCTTATCTCCCACCTTTATGCCTTTACACAAATGTATAGAATATAATCCTTTCTTAATTTGTAGAATTTCTGACTCCCTTAAGTAGAGGTCTGATACTCTATCTTAACCTAGACCTTTCTAATCCCCTCTAATTGTTGACATCCTGTACCTCTTGTAACTGCTTTGACTTGTTATGTTATATCTCCCTATCCATCCATGAGCTCTTTGTGGGCAAAGTATGTATCATTTTGTTCTCATTTGAGCCAAAAAAGTACTGCACACATAGTAGGTACTCAATAAATGACTGTCAAATTGAATTATTTTGCCCTTGAAATGCCAATCTTCATGATCTAGAAGAGCCTTTTCTTGGCTGCCACTAGAGTAAGTACTTGATGTTTGTGATAACTGAGGGATGCTCCAGGGAATAGCTAATAGTTGCTAGCTCTAATTACCCCTCTTGCCTTCAAAAGGGCAGAATTAAGCTCAGCAAAATACTGAAGAATGCTCTCAGTGGATTTTTAAAGGTTTCTCTTTTAATTTATGTAAGAATATTATTCTCCTCAGCATTTTTCCCTGCCTTTATTTTTTAATTTCATTAACATAAGTGCCACTTACAGTGTTAAGAGTGGATCTCTCTCACTCAACCAGGAGAAAAGAGAGACAATATGATACTAGTATGTATTTTTTGCAAACAGTTCCACAGAAACCATTTTCCTCTTCAATTGTATTAAATTCAGATAATGGGATAAATGGCAGCTGCAAAACAACCTCATAGTCACGACATCAAATATTGAAGTTAGACAGTGTTCCTTAACTGTTTCTTTTCATGGTAATGGTCATCTTGAAGCAGTAATGACATATAGTATCACTATGATACATGCCTTGTGGAATTGCAAACATTCTTTTATATCAGTGGCTTCTTTTGGTTGTCATAAATTGAGTTTGTTGTGTTAAACAATTCTTCTAGTTAGCAACCAAGTCAATTTTATTTTAAGACACTGTTTTGGGTATAGGAGATTTAAAAGGAAACAAAGAACAATAACTACTCTTAAGTACCATATTCTAGAGAGAAGCTCAAATATATATATATACATATACACACACATATATATATATATATTAGGTAAATCTTAGAAGAATTTTAGAATAAAAGAGAGCACTAATAACTAGGAGAATCACAACAGGCTTACCTAATTCAATCAGATCCCTTACAGGGAATTGATAACTAGCAAGAAAGTCCCATTTGAGTTACAACTATCCTTAACGGCTAGTTTAAGTTGCATGGAAAAATATCTAGTCCTTTGGGCTAGAATTGTTGTTCTTTCAACCAACCTTACAAATTCTGCAGTTGCCATAGTTGGTGTTTGAGAATGACAAAAAAGACAAGGGATCTACCCTTTGCCCCAATATTGATGAGACCTTATATGACATTGCATATTATTCATTTCCTCCTCTGGAAAGTGGAGATAATGATAACAACTACATTCCAAATTTGTTATGAAGATAAAATGGGATAATATTTTGAAATTACTTTGGAAACCTTAAAGAACCATATGAATGTTACCTGTAAGACCACTATGTAGGGCAATTCAATTCAATTAAAAATATTGTTCTATCTATGTGCCAGGCACTGTGCTAAGTGCAGAAAAATTAAGTGCTGGCATGGAATCAAGAGTTGAAATCTGGTCTTAGATTCTTAATAGCCAGCTGAATGACCCTGGACAAGTCCCTTTATCTCTGTCTGCCTCAGGATTCAAAAGTGTAAAACTGTAATAACCCTGACCTCCCAGGGTTGTTGTCCAGAATAAAAGAAATATTTGTAAAGTTCTTATCAAAGTGCCTGGCACATAGAATGCACTTAATAAATATTATTCCCTTTCTCTTACCATATTAAAAAATCACAGGCTCTTGAGTTGCAGGGAATTTAAGAGACTGCTTCAGGAGATGAAAGGCGGTTTCCTCTAACTAGATGTCTTGAAGTGGTGGTGTTTATTATGTTATAGAGGCAATTATTCTTTGGTCTAGCTGGCCACTGAGGTTCTTTCCAACTAAGATTTTGTGGTTTTTATAAGATTGGACAGGTTAATGGACTAGCCTAGCATTTATTAATATCTTGTGCTAGGATTTGAACTTACAGTTCTTTGATGACAAATACAGTGACCATTGCATTCTTTGGAAGCTCTTCATTTTTTATGCATTTTATGTCCTTCTAGCGTTTAGCATAGTGCCTAGCACCTAGTAGGCATTTAATGCTTATTGACTGACTTCTTGGAGACATGTAACCAATAGAACTCTAGAGGATTATAGCACCAGTGTGTTCTTCTAAACACATCAGTCATATACATGACTCCATTAATGAAGAAGCCGAGGGATCCAATTTCAGAGGTTACTCCAAAAGGTTATGATGAACCTGAAGCATGATCAGTTAAGGTTCTGTCTTTGATAGCAACTTTTTAAAAAATGTTTTATCTTTATTTTATTTTATTTTAATAACAAATTTCCACGTAAGTTTTCCTGAGTTATGTGATTCATGTTGTTTCCTTCCCTTTTTCCCTCCCCCACTCCTGGAGTTGACAAGCAATTCAATGTATTATCACTGACAGCAACTTTTGAATGATTTCCTCTCCCTAACAGCTCACCTGTGTCAGAGGTGAGTGACCGCCTCTACAGGAATTTACAGTTAATCCAGTGTGCTTCTGAGTCAGATATCCTAAGGAAGGTGCCAGTGGCATTTGAGATTGGACACAAACAGATAATATGCATCCTTCCAAAAGTATTTCATTTTCCAAGAGAGAAGGCTTTCTCTTTATTGTCAGTTCAGGGCTCAGTAAAAACAAAAACATGAAGCAAAATGTCCCTGTGTGTGTCTGCTGACTCAAGCTCTGGCTACAGGATGGCTAGAGTCCCCCCTCTCTGTCTGGTCTTGGTGAATACTAGAATGTTTGTGCACAGAGTGTGGGGTGGGCTGAGGATTAAATAAAATGCTTTCAGATAACACACTTGACCCCAGATAACACACTTGACCCTCAAAGGCTTTGCAAACACTTCCATTTCCACAAAAGAGCTCCGTCCTCTAGACTCTTCAAGATGCATTTGAGGCAGCAATGTCATTTTGCTCCCATATAGAGCGAAGCCAGGGTACCAATTTTCACCAAACGATCGGAAATTGTCTGAGTGTCTCTGAGGCAATGACGCTGCTTGCATATTAGTGCTAATGTAAGTTGCTCCCTTCTCTATGGCTGATATGAGCCACTGGGAAGAAATAAAAGGCCTAAAAATAAAGTTTCCAAGCCATTTTTTTCTCTTCCCTAGAAACAGGATCCAGCAGTGGAAAGGCTTTTTCACATTTACCTTAGACTATCAAATGCTAAGAGCCTGGTTTCAAGCAATGTCATCTAAGATTGCACCAAGTTCAGAAATAAAGATTGACTAGAAAGGATATGGAGGAGGAAAGTTTGGAAAGTGGGAGGCATTGCTTGGCAGGAGAATACATGTTACTTAGCTCGCTTTGCCTCTGGGGAATGAACAGAAGCATCTTAGAGAAAACAGCCAAAAAGGTACCATGCACCATCCGGGGCACTACCTAGTTGTGCTAAGTAGTTTATGGGATCTGATCTTGGGACATGAAACTTGTGCTGTCCTGTTCAGAGGAAAACAGCTGCAATAGCCCTCTTCCTTTCCCCCTTTATGAGCAGGGCTCTCCTGGCCCTGGGCAACTGTTAGATATTCCTTTTGCTTCCTTTCTTTTGAACATGCTGTATTTTGAACATGAGAGATGGGAGAGCAACCTCTCAGTTCACATGTCTGCATTAATCTCATGTAAAAATGTGTTTCTGGGGCGCAACATACTTATGCACATCCCTCAGTAAGGTGTGAGATCCTTGAGAACAGAGATACTCTCAGAATTTGTCCTTGAATGTCTACTTCTTAACAAACTGCCTTTTAGAGGTGTGATAAGTGTTGGCTGCCTTGTATTGAACTAACTTGAATTACCCAGTAACTGAGGAGTTCATTCAGAGCTGGAGAAATATTCCTTCTTTTATAAACCATTGGAAAGGACCCACAAATTCCTATAACATAGATATATATGCATTTAATCTACTAAGTTAATAAAAGGAAAAGAAGTACAGGGGGGCAATAGTCCTTCTTCCTTAGCATTACATCATGAGTCCTGATCTCCTTCTGAACAAACATATAAACACATGTGTGCACACACACATACAACCCCCCAGCTTTTCTCATTTTGAATAAAGCCTAGCTCATATGCCAAACTCAGAAAGTGTCAACAAGAAACTCCACAGAAAGTACTTGCAATGAAAAATTTCTTCCCAGAATCCCGAAATGGGCTTTAAAGATGTTATGCTTTTAGGATCAGGAAACATTATTTTATCTGAATTAGGGATTTATTTTAAGCCAAGAAGGTGTTTACTGTACTTAAGAAAAATGGGAGAAAATGGAAGATAAAAGAGCTGAATTGTCAGATACATCATTTATACAAGTTTGAGGACTGAGTGAGAAGGCAGACATAGGTTTAACTTCCTCCCAGTAATAATATCGAGTTCTGTAAAGGCAGGTAAGCAATGCCTTAAAAAAAGTGATTGCCCTGAAGGCTTTGACTATGAAGGGAGGTTTTATTCCTAATGTAAACTTTGATTATGATGGCTTTTCTTTTTTATTTCTAAAAGTTCCTGGCACTCTGTTTGTGTAATGGAATTTTAGTGATATTATAAAATGCTACTGCTTGGTACTATACTTATCTGTGATTAATCCTTCTCATGCTAGAGACAGGATGAGTTTTTCCCCTTAAGGGTACAACTTCAGGTTTCTGTGATATTCATATAAAATGCAATTTGGCAAAGAGATGTAGCTTCGAGAATAAAAAATGATGACTATTTTAAAAGGTCTTTATAGGTAAAGACGCTGAAGAATGTGTTTGATGCATAAGGAACTTAAGTCTTAAGAAACCAATCTCCCAGTACATAAGCTACTTCTTGGCAGTAAGTTAGGCAATTGTAGAAGCAGTATTGATTCTTCAAGGATAATTTATTCCATCAGGGTCCTAAATAGTGCCCTAAGTGGTTTGAGAGAATCAGGGAGCATCTGGTATATTTGCTTTTTAGTTTGATCAGAAGCAACTCCAGGGCCTCAGATAAAAAGGAATTCTATAATTTAATGTTTGGGTTTTTAGTTTTCTCTTCTATTTACCCCAAGCTTTTTGCAGTTATTACTATACCAGTGTATATAAGCATCTAGTTATGAGAGTGTTAAACATCTGTGTTTTTCTGAATATGGGAGCTCCCAATGTGGCAAGCTTTCTATTAATTATTACATCAATCAAAAGATCATATGATTTTACCTGATTTTTTGGAGTAGAATAAGTGCTTCATAATACTTGTTGCTTTCTTGTTGATTGGCTGAGAGGATCATAAAATCAGAGCTAGTAGGGGCCTTGGTGGATACCTTGTCCAGCCTTTTCATTTCACAAGTGATGATACCAAGTCCTTGGGATTTGCTCAAGGCACAAAGCAGCTATGAGACTTGTCTAGGGTCACATACCTAAGAAGAAGAAGGAGCAGGATTTGAACTCTATCCTTCCTGACACCAAGCCCCATGCTTTGCCCACTCTATCACACCCCATCTTACTACTGCAAATAGTCAATTTGGCTAAAAATAATTGATTTTTTTGACACAGACAAAAGTCTTCATACCACTACCAGGATAATATCCCTCATGCTAAGATTTAGTCACATAATTCCTCTTCTCAAATTCATATGAGCTTCCTGTTGCTTTAAATTCCTTCTCACATTCAAGACCTTCTACAATCTGATAGCATGCTACTTTTGAGCCTTATTTCATGTTCCTTTCTTCTATGAAGTCTATACTCCAATCAAATTGGATTACTCACTACCCCCTCACAAATATTTCCTCTACTTTCCTTTACCTTAATGTGGTGACTGTCGTTGGTCAGCCCTCCCTCCCAACCTTCTCTATGGAATGCCTACCCATTCTTTTGAGACCAACAAAATGGCATCTCCTTTTTAGGCCTTCCTTGATTCCCCTAGGCTGAGGTATCCTTCCTCATCATACCCATTTTTGTTTTGTAAATATAACTCAGGTATTCTGGTGTTATTTGCTTGTCTTTCTCATTCCTCAACTAGACAACATACTCTCTTATAAGGGCTGGGATTGAATCTTATCTAAAGTATGTATTATCCCTAGCACCTAGGACAGTGTTTTAAACACAGTAGTAGGTTAATATACAATAATTTAATGAATGAATGAGTGTGTGTGTGTGTGTGTGTGTGTGTGTGTGTGTGTGTGTGTGTAGGAGACTAAATAACTACATTTCCCACTTTTGAATCAGGAATCTTGCTCCAGCTTAGAATAAAGAAAGTCAGCTTTCCCTAGGGCTAAAACTCCCAGTGAATTTAACAATTCAATCTTTAATTGTTGTTAATAGTAGGCAATTAAGTGCCTCCTATCTGCCAGACACTGGGTGCTCAGATGCTGAAGAAACAAATGGAAACATTGAAAAACCCTTGCCTTTAAGAAGCATGTATTCAACCAGTGGGAGTATAATATACACAAATAATTACAAAACAATTTCAAGAATAAAGAACTAGAAATGGGAAAGATAACACCCCTGACCCCAGTTCCACTTCAAGGGAATTTGAGATTTGACTAAATAAAGTAAGGATGGAATTTATTCTATACATAAGGGACCAAAAAAAGGATCATAGATTTGGAACTGAAAGGTATGCTCACATGTCATCTAGTTCAGGCCCCTCATCTTATATATCCCCACTTATCTAAAGGTATAGGAGATGGAATATCTGAATTTGGAATACTCATCAGATCAATTTGACTACAGTGGAGAATGCAAGAAGGGAAGAAATCTGTTATGACAGAAAATAAAGGGGACCTAGATTGTAAAGAGATTTAAATGATTAAGTATAAAGACTGTGGGGGTACACTGGTGGCTTATTATGAATAAACTTATTCAGAAAGGGCCAGATGACAGCCAATGAAAATGCATATACAAAGATAGAAATTTCTAGGAATAAACCTTTTTTATGAATATCACAGAACATGGGAAAATGAATGGTAACCTATTTCTATCTTGATGTACCAAATCAATAAATGGGACTGAAATGACATAGATGTTGCAAGTGAATGAATGATCTGGAAATGGAGAAATGTAGTGGGGTAGAGCTACCTTGTTTGTCTAAAATTTTTAAATCCCTGATTTGAACAAATTGTCATTTTTATCTTCCAAAGAACACATTACCTCTGCAGTGTGAAAAACCCATATGATCTGCACTGTCAGATTTTATTATTATTGTGACAGATACAGTAGCATATAAATTTTAAACTAATGAAAAAATGTCATCTTTCTTTTGGAGCTAAGTGTTCAAAGTGCATCGACTATTCAATTTGATAGACCATTCTTCAGAAGGTTTGGGAGGAATTACATATTAAAAATACAGTGTGTATGAAACCTTATCACTTTTATCCATCTCCATATTGGGTAAACTAATTGCAAGTCACTTTTAAGAACTAAACTTCTAAAAAGTTTTATTTTCAGAAATAGAACTTTAAAAATGCCAAACACTGTATATTTCACTTGTATGTCAAGGGATTCTTTCACAACCATTGGCTCAAAATAGAAAATGGAAAGCTGCTTGAAGATTTAACAGCCTCAGTGAACAGAAATGATTCTTTTGATTATTCAAACACCTTTGAAGATTGAATGCCAAAATAAAAGAATCTATTATACTTATCTATTCCCTATTTATATAGCATTTGCTTTTAAGTATGATGTCTAATTGCATTATACTGCTATTCTAATATGACTTTACATTATTTGTAAAACATATGCTTTTACATGCATCATATCATGTGATTTTCATAATCATCTTGTGGAAAAATCTGGATAGATATTTTCCCAATTGACAGATGAGGAAACTGTAGCTCAGATGCTATGCAACTTATTCATTGTCACATAGATAGAAAGTAGCAGAGCTGAAAACCTCAGTCTTTTTATTCTATTCTGCTTTATATGACACCACATTGCCCAAAAGAAGTCACTGTGCCTTCAAGATATTACATGAAATTTTTCAGAGGAAGCCGACCCTGAATTGGTAATATCTTAGATCTAATGTTAGAGAACGGCACAATGCATTCATTATGCCTTGTTATACCAAACAAACAAGCTTTAATTCTATATTTCCATGGTAAAAGGATTGCCCTTGGTTACAATTATATGTGAAGGCATATTTATATGTAAAGTTTTTGAGGATAGTAGAGAAGAGAGAATAAAGGGATCAAAATGACTTCCTACTGGACGTGAGTATAATAAGTCCATTTACCACTATAAACCACCCAGAGAAAAGGTTTAGGGAAGAGATGAAGATATAGATTATTAACTAATATCATGACTCCATATACCTTGTCATGAACCTGTATCTCGGGGACTTGAAAATCATTAAGTAGGAGTGACATTTCTTAGTTACAGTCCAGGTCAGCCCAGAACAGGTTTAGTATAAAAATTCTTTAAGAACCCAATGAGTTTGGAAGCCTTGAACTTAGAAGTCTTAGATATAAATTCATACTCTCACTTAGTAGTTGTATAACTTAGAGAAAGATTTTGTCATCAGTGTCCTCATCTGTAAAAGTGCTAAAATGATAATCATATTCATCCACTAAAATACAACCCTATTACCTTATGTGGTGTGGAGGCAACTTTTTTTTTCTGAAAAACTGTGCCAGTATACCACAACCTGAGGCAGGTTTTGCAACGTTGGAGAGAGTGCAGCGCTGGATGATATATTCATCATATGAGGACTCTGGCATCCTACTTTTTCCCTAATAGTTCCCCCAAATAATTCAATTTCTTTTCTCTCTTTCATTGGAAAACCTCTTAGAAAAAGAATCTAGACATATTTTGTCCACTTTCATTCTTTCCACACACTTCTCAACAATTTGCAAACTGCTATCTGACCCCATCATTCAGCTGTAACTGCTCTCAAATGTTACTAATGATCTCTTAATTGCCAAGTCTGATGTTCTTTTTTCTATATTCATTCTTCCACCATTCTGCAGTATTTGACAATATTTAATATCCTCTTCTCCTGGATAATTTAATGCCTTGTCTAGGTTTTTATTATTTCACTCTTTTCATTCTCATCCTACCTGTCATTTTTCCTTTTTGGTTTCTTTACTGATTCATCTTCAATATCTTGCTTCCCTAGGCATACCCTAAGGCTCTGTCCCATAGACCCTCTTCTATCATATCTCTATACGCTCTTACTAGGTGACTTCATTAGCTCCTATGGGTTGATGTTATCATTTCTATGTAAATGATTCCTAAATCTATTTACCCAGCCCTGATTTGTCTCCTAAACCTTATTTCTGTATCCTCAAACCGATTCCAAGATATTTCAAGCTGAATGTCCCTTTAGCATCTCAAACTTAATATGTCCCAAACTGAATTTATCTTTTTTTCCCCCAAATCTACTCCCAGTTCAAAACTTTCCTATTTGTGTTGAAGGCACCCTCATCTTTCTACTCATCAAGATTTATACTTGGTGGGGGCAGCTGGGTAGCTCAGTGGAGTGAGAGTCAGGCCTAGACACAGGAGGTCCTAGGTTCAAACCCGGCCTCAGCCACTTCCCAGCTGTGTGACCCTGGGCAAGTCACTTGACCCCCATTGCCCACCCTTACCAATCTTCCACCTATGAGACAATACACCGAAGTACAAGGGTTAAAAAAAAAAAGATTTATACTTGGTGTTAGCCCTGACTTTTCACTTTCCCTCATTCCACATATCCAACCAATTACCAAATTTAGTCATTCCTACCTTAATAGCTCTTATATCTGTTACCTTCTCTCTTTTCATATGGTAACCACTTTAATTCAAGTCTTTTTCACCTCTCAGCTGGACTTCTATAATAGCCTATGTTCTCACTGCATTTCCATTCTTACCCTTCCTTCACGTAGCTGTCAAAGTGATTTTCTCAAAGTATGGGTTGGACCTCTATACAATAAGCCCCTTCCACTGGTTCCACATTGCATTTAGGTCTAAATGTAAGCTTTTTTGCTTAGCTTTTAAAGTTTCTCCCAATCTGACACCAATATACATTTCAAATGATAAATTCTTTCAGTCACAGGAACTGATGGAATTGACTTTACTAAAGACATTGAAAAGTTTCAATCTATACCAGTGGAAAAAGCATTCAAACTAGTAAAATCAGATCTTTTGAAAGCATTGAAGTAATACTTGGATTTTTTACTTCACAGAGTTTATATAAGCAGAGTACTTTGTAAATTGTAAAATATGATAGAAAAGAGAGCTTCCATATTAGAATAGCTTTCTCTCGCATTCATGGCTCCAAAGGGCATAATCTTAACATCCCTCCTGGCTCACTGTTTCCTATTTTGTGCAGCTATTACTCTGAGTGACAATCCTTTGACTTACAGCTACATACATGGCAAGTTGATCCTCACTTTCACTCTCTTAGAGCTAGCAATCTCTGTGTAGTACCTGAATATATAGGCAGTTTAATTTGCGGTGGCTCAGATAGACTAAAAGTGAATTCTTTCATACATTTAAAGAGTAATTAATTATAAAACTATTTAGTATATTTGAAAAAAATAATTAAAGGAGTACAACCAAATTCCTTTTATGACACAAATATGGTTTTAATACCTAAACCAAGAAGAACAATAAAAAAGAGAAAGAAAACCATAAACCAATTTCCCTAATGAGTATTGATACAAAAAAATTTAAATAAATACCAGCAAGGAGGAAGATCCTACACTATAGCCTGGCAGAATTTATACCAAGGGTGAAAGGCTAGTTCAAGATCAGGAAAACTATAAGCATAATTGACTATAGTAATAACAGCAAAGTTATAAGATTATCTCAAAAGTTTCAGGAAAAAGCTATTGACAAGATAAAACAATCATTCTTGTTTTAAAAAATGAACATTAGGAAGTATAGGAATAACTAGAGCTTTTCTTTTCTAGAATAATATGTTATCTAAAACCAAGAGAAAATACTATTTGTAATGGGGATTCCCAGTAAGATCAGGGATGAAGCAAGGATGTCCATTATCACCACTATTATTTAGTAGTTACCAGAAATACTAACTATAGTAATAAGACAAGAAAAACAAAGAAAAGTAAGTGAATGATTAAGAATAGCCAACAAGGAGACAAAACATATAATTTTAATAGATTCATAGAGAATCAACAACAAAAAAATTAAAAATTAAAAATTATTTGAAACAATTAAGCAATGATAGCAAAATTTCTGGACATAAAATAAGTTGACAAAAATCATAAAAGTTTCTGTATATTACTGACAGGATTTAGCAGGAAGAGATAAGAAGATATTGAAAATCATCACAGACAATGTAAAATATTTGGGAGTATTTCATACAACCAAGAGAAATTCAGAGACTGTATGAACACAAGTAAAAAATTACAAATTACACTTATGGGTAGGCAGAGGTAATGTAAAAAACGTCATATCTATCTAAATTAATTAATTTTCCATACCAATCACAAACCACCAAAGAATATATTATAAAGCTAGAAAAAATAACTAAATTCATCCAGAAGAACAAAATATGAAGAAAATTACTGCAAAAAAATGTGAAGGAAGGTATCCTAGCAATAATAGATTTCAAACTATATTACAAAACAGTAATCACCAAAATGTTCTGTTTTGAGCTAAGAAATAGAGTAGTAGATCAGCGGAATAGATTAAGCAAAAAACACACAGCAGTAAATGAGCACATCAATCTATTTCATAAACTCAAAGATCTAAGCTTTTGGGACAAGAATTTATTATTTGGCCAGAATTACTGAGGGAAAACTAAGAATTAGTTCAACAGAAATTAGGAAAAGGACATTTCACACTGTATATCAAGATAATATAATAATGGGTACATGACTTAAATATAAAGAGTTCTATAAACAAATAATGGGAGCTTTTGTACCTGTCAGATTTCTGTATAAAGGAAGAAATTATAACTAAAAAAAGATAGAGATCATGGAAAATAGAATGGGCAATTCTGATCACCTAAAATTTAAAACTTTTTTTCCCAAATTAAACCAATGGAGCTAAAATGAGAAAGAAAGCATGAAGTGGGGCTGGGTTTTAGGGGGAGGGGGAGTATACAGTGTTTCTCTGATAAAGACCTCATTTCTCAAATATATAGGAACCCAAGTTAAATTCATAAAGAGCCATTCCCTAATTGAGAAATGATCAGAGAATATGAATAGCCATTTTCAAAAAAGAAATCTATACTCATATGTAAAAATTTTTCTCAATCACTATAGATCAGAGAAATACAAATTAAAACAACTCTAAGGTACTATCTCACTTCTATCAAATTCACTAACATGACAAAAATAAAATGACAAATACTGGAAGAGATGTGGAAAAATTGAGAAACTAATGATGCACTGTTGCTAGATTTCTGAACTGGACTGACCATTTTGGAGAACAAATTGGAACAGTGCCAAAAGGGCTATAAAACTCCATATCTTTCACCCAGAAATTCCATTCCAAAGAGATTTTTTTAAAAGGAAAAGATCCTATATGTACTGAAATATTTTGAGTCACTCTTTTTTTGCGGTGGCAAAGAATTGGAAATTGAGGGGATGCCCATCAATTGTAGAATGTTTGAGTTATGTGTAACATATAATTTTAATAGAATATTATTGTCCTTTAAAAATGATTAGAAGGATATTTTCAGAGAAGCCTGGTAAGATTTATAGGATTTAATCCAAGAACAGAACAAGAAGACTATATTTAATAATAATAACAATATTGCAGTGATGATTAACTATGAAAGACTTAGGTACTCTGATTAATACAATGATCCAAGACAATTTTAAAGGACTCATGATGAAAAATGCTACCTACCTTCAGAGAGAAAACTGATGAACTCTGAGTGCAAATTGAAATATTCTTTTTTTGCTTTTTTCTTTGCTTGTTTTTTTGGAACATGGCTAATATGAAAATGTTTTTCATGATTTACATGCATAATTGATACCTTATTGCTTGCCTTTTCAATGAGTAGGGTAAAGGCTGCAGGGAAATGAGAGAATTTTGTTCTCAATTTTTAAAAAATAATGAAATGTTTAAAATTTAAAAAATTAAATAAAATTTTAAAAATAAAAATCAGGTAGAATGGAGAAAAGTAGATGAAGAGGAAGGGATTAAGCATTTATTAAGTACTCACAATGTGCCAGGCTCTGTGCTAAACACTTCACAAATATTATTGGGGTAACATAATAAAACATTAAACAACTGAAGAACTCTTAAATATCCTATTCCAGAAACTGATGGTCATCTGAAATCCTGATAAATGGTATTTCTAAAATGAATTTGTTTTTCACAAATTATACATTATACCACCCAAAGATATGAAACATCATAATTATTTGAAACTATTTGTAAATATATATATGCACATATATATATATATAACTTATTTCTCATCACAACTCCCATTCTAAAAAAGAACAACAAATATCTCATGGATTAGCATATATGATGCTTTCATATGTGATTACAATTTCATATGATGAGGGAAGCAGAACCCAAGGAGAAAGGCATATGTTTCTTTCTTATAAGAAAGATACCTATACTAGAGTAGAAAACCTTTTTGGATTTGGTGTTAAGAATCATGAATTTTAGTTTTTTTCTATACCTAGCGAGGCAGAGCAATTGGGCAGTGAAATTGAAAGTAGAAGTCAGTGCAACTCAATTCAACAAATATTTATGATTCATCTACTATATGCCAGCTTGGGGCTGAGTATACAATGACCCCAAAACAAAACCAAATATGCTTGACTTGAAAGTATTTACATTATACAAAAATGGAGAAGTAAACACAAAATTTGAATCCGTATTTTCATATTTAAGGCATTTCAAGAGGAAGAAAACAAAGTAACTGGGGATTGGGGTAGTAGGAACTATGAAAAACCTTTCCATTAGAAATGATACTTGTGATGAAACTAGAAGGAAGCTAGGGATTCTAAGAAGAGAAAATGGGGAAAGTCCAGAGTTGGGTAGAGCCCATGCAAATATATAGCCATGGGACTTAAAATATAAAATTTAGCAAATAGCTTGGGAAAATCATATCAACTTAGTTTGAAGTAGATAAGACTTATTGTGAAAAGCTTTCAATTTTGGACTGAGGAATTTGTATTATGTCTAAAAGGCTATAGGAAGTCTACAAAAATTTGTTGAACAAAATAATAATGTCAGGCATATGTTTTAGGAATATTAATTTATTCACTTTTTGGAGAATGGATGGCTATCCTGGAAGCAGGGATGCCAATTAAGAGGTTATGGTTATTCTCCAGATGAAAGGCAATTAGGACCTGAATTGGGTATTGACTTTATTAGGGGAAAGAATACACTAGGTGTGAAAAGTATTACATAGGTCACCTTAACAGAACTAAGGGAAGTGAAATGATAAAGTGAATAGACTACTTTGTCTGGAATCAGGAAAACTGAGACAGTTATATCTTAAGCACCTATTATTTGACAGGCACTAAGGTAAGTTCTGTAGAAGTACTATCACATTCAATCCTTATAAAACTGCAGGGGGTAGGTTCTATCATTATCCCCATATTACAGTTGAGATAACTGAGGCAGGTAGATGGCTTGACCAGTGTCTAAGGTAGGTTTGAACTTATGTCTTTCTGACTCTAGAGCTAAAACTATCTATAGTACCCCTGGCTGCCTCATCTTGGAAACATTTTCTTGTCCACTCTGGACCAAACACACCCTTAGTGAGTCTCTTCTGAAATGATCTCCCACTTACTTTGTATATATCTATTTTGTAAAGTCATTTTCATATCATTTCCTTCCTTAGAATATCGGCATCTTGAGCCTAGGAACTATTTTGCATTTCTTTACATTCTCAGTGCTTAGTGTAATTCCTGGCATATAGTAAGTACTTAATTAGTGCTTATTGATTTACTGACTGACTACATGGGCTCCAATTGTGTTCTGTCATTCAGGGTAGGAATGGAGAAATTGGATAATGGGAGTGATCTTACTTTGGAAATTCAGATGAAAACTCTGGAAAGACACAGGAAGTGACATTCAAAAATGGAGTTTGGAACCAGATGAAATATCTGACTTCAGTAAAGTCTATTATGAGAGGAGATGAATATGGGCAGAAGAGAAGCAATGGGCTGGCAGAACAAAAAGAAGTTAAGGGATTAGGATCAAGTGGTAAGAAATCCAAATCAGTGAAAGGAATTTTAGAGTTTGAGTTCATGGAAGTAGAGTTGTTTTGAGAGTAATGAAAAGACCAGAAGCAGAATCACCTATTTGGGCAGCTGATAAAGTAAAAATGAATATTTGTGGAGCTAAAAAGAATGACAAACTGAGAGAGAGCAAGATATTGGCAACATCAATATGCATATTAAAGTCAATGGGATGGTGACAAAGATTGAGGTGAGTCAAAGACTGTAAAGCAGGTGATTAACTCATTAGGAAAGGTAGGAGAGTGTCCTAGAGGTTAATAAATTGGGTGAGATAGCTGGCACTGTGTTGAATAAGCAAAATCGGCTTAACTAGCTATGTGGCCCTAGGAAAGTCATTTAATCTCAGTTTCTTCAACTATAAAATGAGATTGTGAATAATACTTGCCTCATAGGATTGTTGTAAGGATCAAATAATGGATTTCTTAAAACACTTAGTATAGTGCCTGGTATCTGGTACTATATAAATGCTTATTCTCTTTCTTCTTTCCCCTAAATTACCATGAAAAGACTCAGGACAGGATAAGATAATTTAATGACATTAAATACAAAGGAAAATATGTTGGTGATAGTAAAACTAGGCTCTAAAGGTGGCATATGAGAGCAAGAAGAATACAAAATTTTCCCCTTGGCCAGGATTTAGAAGTGGTGACTATCATTAAAGAAATTCCAGATTATGTTAGCAGATTTGAAGGAATATAATAATCAGAGATCAAGGATGAAGAATCAAAGAGATGTAACAATAATAATTTATATCAGTAACAACAACTTTGTAAAAATAGACAACTTTAAAAGTTGACATATCAATGAAATGAACACACGTTTCCAGAGCATTGATGTTGAAGACAACTCCTCTCTTAGTGACAGGGAGGTAATGAACTCAATATTAGAATGATATAATAGGGGCAGCTGGGTAGCTAAGTGGATTGAGAGTCAGGCCTAGAGATGGGAGGTCCTAGGTTCAAATCCAGCCTTAGACACATCCCAGCTGTGTGACCCTGGGCAAGTCACTTGACCCCCATTGCCCACCCTTACCACTCTTCCACCAAGGAGCCAATACACAGAAGTTAAGAGTTTAAAAATGTAAAAAAAAGAATGATATGATAATTTTTGAAAGAACTGGATAAGGGGAACTTGTTTGTCTTAACTATGCAATACAATCCAATTCAGTCTAATGTAATCTAATCCAAATTTATTAAGTGCATTCTATATGTGTCAGACCCTGTACTAATCCCTAGGGATGCAATCAATAAAAAACAAACAAACACATTTTTGCCTTCAAGGAGCATCTAAAGAGGGAGATGGCAGCCAAAAGGAGGCAGAAAAGGGTGGACCTGGTGCTGGGGTATCTTGTTTCCATGTAGCTGAACCCAGGCAGAGCAGCAGATACAAAGTACTGTGACTATTCCTAGAAGATACAAGAATTCTGTTTGTTTGACATTTAAGTCATGGGGAGGGATTTAGGAGAGAGAAAAGAAAATGCTTGTTAATTGAAAAAAATGTTTTAAAGAGGGTTAAATAAAATCAAGATTCCAGAAAATGATGCTGGTAAAAGTCTAAAGAGTGCCCCAGGGATGAGTACATGAGGAGCAGCTATATTAAGGTGGAGGAAGAAGCACTGACTTTATTGTGCCAGGGCTTGCTTTCAAAATATGCCACTACTACTATGTAACTTTAGGCAAGCAGATAGTACAATAGAGAGTAGGCACCTAATAAGTATGATTGATTGAAATCATTAGATCTCTTTGGGTCTCTATCCTCATCTCTAAACTCAGAGTTCAACTAGCTGGCCTCAAAGTCTGTCATCTCAATTGTAGCTGACAGTGATTTTTTGGCTGGTAGGCCAAATGGGAGGAATTAGGAGAAGAAAAAAAGATTGGCATTAAGTGCTCCTAGGGTAGAGAAATATTAGTAGCTTTCAATTATATAGTACTTTTGGGATCTAAGCGCTTTCCTTACATGAGTCTCCTATTTAGGTAGGTAATACAAACATTATCTTTTCCCCTTTTAGAAATAAGAAAACTTAGTACTGTGCAATAAATTTGAAATCATGGAGCCTGAATTCAAATATTGGCTCTTTAATTTACCATTTGTACTTTCCTTAATTCCCTCATCTGTAAAATGAGGGCATTAGAACAGATGATCCGTAATTTTCTTTCTAGTGTAAGCTCTTTGATCCTGTGACAAAGTTCACTTTCTCAATGTCACATCCAAAGTAAGTGTTAAATATGGTATCCACACTCAAGTTTTTTTTATTCAAAATATAGCAGGCTTTCTACCTCACCCAACCTGCCTTGCCAAGAAGGTTGAAACTTATAGAAGAAAGAATCTTTGTTCTAAGTTATCAGTTGATGTGAGGGAGCCTTGCAAGCATCTTCCCCTAATGATTGAACAGGTTCAGTTGTGGTTGGCAAGGGCTAATGGATATTGTACCAGAAGGAGAATGGGGTAGGAAGAAACCTTATCACCTCCCTCTCACATGTAGTAGATGAAGTCTGCAGCAAGAACTTAAAACAAGATGAATGAAAATCAGTCGCAGACACCAACCAATAGATCACAAGATTTACAGAAATCAAACCCTGCCCCAACGTGTAAAACTTCCATCTTAAACTAAAATGGTTTGGAACTCTATGTTAAATCATGAACTGCCGAAGGAAGGCTCTAAGGTTTTTATTTATTCAATGTCCTCTTTCCCTCCTTCCTGCCCAACAGCTGATATTCAATTGGGTAGACAGTGGTAATCACTAAAGATTTACCTGATTAAAATATTCAAATTTCTGAATAGAATTCTCATAATATGAGAAATGCAGTATGAATATTTAGAAGACTGTAATATTTTGGGGTTGGGTGGATGATCTCCAATCCATTAAGGATGTTCTAAGATAAAGCTGCTTATTTATTTTTGAGAAATGTTGTTTAATAAATTTTATATTTCTATGAAAAACCTGCAGTGGAGCAAAAGTTAAGCTTTCCTTCTTAGAGAAAAACAGCACCAAGACTCAAATACATTTTTTCTGTGAAATTGCCAATATATTTTTGAAATCCTTTTCAAATTAATTATAAAATATATGGAAATGAACAGAGATGGAAAAATTAACTCTGTTGACAGAGTTAATGTCATCTATTGTTGTATATTTTTATTCCTTTAGATGCAACCAGCTATAATGATCACATTTTATCATCTTGTTTCATTACTAGGCTGAGAAATAAGAAATTAATGGGAAGGTCAACAAATTTTAGCTCATTTCTATTGGCAAATGTATCTTCTATTATTTAAATACAAGATTTTCCTTTACTGCTTTAATACTTATTCTTTTCTCTTCTCCATTACCTCTATCCCTCCCCCTTCTTGTGGACTACAAATAAAAACTGAGTTTTTATTTACTCTGATTCCATTATGGAGCTTAGCTCAATCTGTATGAAAAAGCCTTAGAGGAATAAATAGATGGGCATCAACTCTAATACCCCTTATTAAAACTTTCACTTTTTGTAGCTCGGTAATGCAGCTTTTATTTATTTTCCTCCTGTTACATTGCATACATAAATATTATGAGATGCGTAGAGGATGTAGGAATAATTTCTCACCAACTCCTGATGTCAAGTTTTAATCCTCTTTCTCCATTTGAGCTCAGTAGCCTCAATTTGGTGCTGGCTCTCACAGACATCAACAGAACAGAAGAGGGATGAACATTTCAGAAAAATTCTATTGGCTATACTTAATTATAGTGGGGATCTTAACACTGTCATTAAAAATTGGAATTCAGAAAGTCACAAATATAAAAGACTTTTTTAAAATGGAAATAAATACTTTCAGGGGAGCCCGAAATCTTTAGTGCTTCTATCAAGCTACTGACTAATCTAATGATTCTAGACTGAAATTTGGAAAGGCACCAGATCCCTCAAAACACCATTTCCCAGGTTAAACTCTCTTCACTAAAAAATTCAGAGGGCTGAGTAATTATTCACTGAATCTGAGTGATGTAGAATCATAAAACTGCATAAATCAGGCACCAAAGTTAATAGCTCAGTCTGAATGGTTTGAGCCTGGCTATCTGTATAACTCTAGATTATTGTAATTCCTGACTTTAGGATCATAGGGTTTATAGCTAGAAGTGGCCTTAGAGATCTAGTTCACTAACTTTATTTTAGAGATGGCTAAAATGGTGCCCTGAGAATTAAAATGCCTTTCTCAGATGACAGAGATTCAAATCCAGAACTCCTAATTGAAAATTCTCCTAAAATGACTTCTAGGACATTACCTTTAGCAAGTGATAAGATATAGACACATATTTAGTATGTTTTAAACATCTATAAAGAATGTTCTTACTTGCTGAAACAAATATTTAGATATTAATAATTTCAATTTATCAAGATTATTAAGTACTATATGCTAGATACTATTGAAGTGCTGAAGGAAAATTTAAAAAAGAATCCATGCCCTCAAAAAGCTTACAGTCTAGGATTGCTTCTGGATTAAGATGGTGGCAGAGTAAAGGAAGGGCAACTTTCTCTCCTTACAAACAGATATAGCATACCTCCAAAGGACAAAAAAACAAAATTCACACTAAAGAATGGACCCCACAATAGGGTTCAGTATTGAAGGTACATGGGATTTGGGCACTTCCATGCAATAAGGAGGGAAATATCTCCCATCAAAATGCGAGCAGATCACCCTTCCCCCACCACACCCACAGTACCAGAGGCAGATGCTGAGCTCCAGAGTTACAGTGAGTGAGGAGGCACAAAATCTAGCTCCTTGGCAGCTAACTGGCACCACTAGGAGCTTGCCCCTGAGAGCAGCAAGACCTGAAACCCCAGGTGGCTAGACAACTAAGACCTTGGACACTCGAGTGGGGCTGAGAGAGGTAACAGCAGCACCCAGTGCTCTCAGACTCAGGGGAAAACACCAGATAGAGGAGCAAATGTGGGCCAAGTTCTGGGTTCTGAGCAGCCGGCTAGGACCACGGGAGCTCGACCCTGAAAACAGCTAGACCAGAGACCCCAGGAGGTTCCCCAGAGAAACCAGAAGACTCACAAAATAGCCTTACGCAAAAACTGCTCCCAGACTCCATACAAAGAGAATCAGATTGCCTTACTCAGACTTCTGGCAGATAAAGCACAATGATGACAAGCAAAGCCCAAGAAATAAACAAGAAGACAAAGAAAAAACTCTAAAACTTGACAACTTCTGCACAGAAAAAAAAAAACAGAGGAGGACAAACATTAAAGACATCCAAACCTTGCCCAAAAAATGAATATGGGTTACAAGATCTTGAAGAGTTCAAATCTGAGATCATGAGAAAGATGGAAGAGAACTGGCAAGAAAATAACAGTTTAAAATGCAGAATTTCACAATTGGGCAGTGAGGCTCAGAAATCAAATTAATTGGTAAGCAAATTGAAGACCAGAAATGACCAGCTGGAAGCCTTGAAGAACCAGATAGACCATACTGAAAAGGAAAACCAAAAGATTTTAGCCAAAAACCAGTCTCTGCAATGGTCGGCAACCATTTTGGCCGTGAGAGCCATAAACACCTGTGGAAGGAGGAGGATGGAGGTGGAAAGAGCTGGAATATGGGGCGGCGTCTGAAGGGACCCCTAGGGTACATCCTAGGGCTTTTCTCTGACTGGCCAGTCAGGAGGTGGAGCCAGATATGGCTTGAGAGCCATACGTTGCCAACCCCTACCATAAAGGCTAGAATTGTGCAATTAGAAGCCAATGATCTCACAAGACAACAAGAATTAATAAAGCAAATTCAAAAGACTGATAAAATAGAAGGAAACATGAAATATCTCAATAAGAAGTTAATAGACCAAGAAAACAGGTCTAGAAGAGACAATTTGAGAATCATTAGTCTTCCTGAAAAAGCAGAAATTAATAGAAATTTGGACTCCATATTAAAAGAAATTATTCAGCAAAACTGCCCTGAAGTTCTACAACAAGAGGGAAATATAGACATTGAAAGGATCCATAGATCACCCTCTACACTAAATCCTGAAAATACAACCCCAAGGAATATAATAGCCAAAATCAAGAGCTTCCAAGTAAAAGAAAAAATTACAAGAAGCCAGAAAGAGACAATTCAGATATCAAGGAGCACCAATCAGGATCACACAGGATCTGGCTGCCTCCACACTAAAAGACTGCTAGGCTTGGAATATGATATTCAGAAAGGCAAGAGAATTGGGGCTACAACCAAGGATCACCTACCCATCAAAACTGACTATATACTTCCAGGGGAAAGTTTGGACATTCAACAAAATTGAATATTTCCAAGTATTTGCACAGAAAAGACCAGGACTAAATGGAAAGTTCAATATCCAACCACAAAAACCAAGAGAAACATGAAAAGGTAAATAAGAAACAGAGGGGAAAGAAAGAAAACTCTTATTTTTAAATTTGCCTCTTAAAGGTCTTTAATAAGATCAAATTATTTGTATTCCTATATGGAGAAATGTTGTGTGTAATTTTCAAAAAACTGTATTCACCATTATAGTAATTAGAAGACTTATTCTTCTAGGGAGAGGTTGGAGCACTAAATAGTCTAACATAAATCAAGGTGGGGAAAAAAGAGGGGGGTGAATAGTAGGTGACACCAAGAAAAACATGAATGAATAAGAAACATAGGATATTCTATACCACACAAAGAGAGCATGGGAATGGGAGGGGATGAATATTATTATAAGGAAAGGAAGGAAGCATTAAGAGGTACTATTTAAACATTACTCTCAAAGGAATTAATCCTGAGAGGAAAGAGTAGCTATATCCATTGGGATATAGAATTCTATCTAACCCTACTGAGAAAGTCAGAAGGGATTAACCAAGGAGAGCAGGGGACTGGGGAGGTCAAAAAAGGGAGGGGAGGAGATGGGGGAGGGAATTCATTAGGTCTTAAAAATAAAAAGAGGGGAATAATAAGGAAGGGGTTGGAAAGGGAAGTAAATCAAGGGAGGGAAAAAGGGGGACTGGTCTAAAACAAACCACTGGTTTAAAAGGGAATAGTGTAAGAAGAAGGGGTAGAACTAGGAGAGGATACCAAAATGTTTGGGAATACACAACTGATAATTGTAACTCTGAATGAGAATGGGATAAACTAGCCCATAAAACAGAAGGAAATAGAGTTGTTTAGAAACCAAAATATAACCACATTTGTCGACAAGAAACACATAAGCGGTGGATGGACATATACAGGTTCAAGGTCAAGGGCTGGAGCAAAACCTTTTGGGCTTCAAATGAGAAAAAAAGGCAGGAGTGGAGATCATGATTTCTGACAAAGACAAAGTAAAAATAGATATGATTAAAATAGACAAGGAAGGTAATTACATCCTGATAAAAGGCAGTATAGACAATGAGGAAATAACTGTACTTAACATGTATGCACCAAATGGTATAGCATCCAAATTCATAAAGGAGAAACTGGCTGAGCTAATATTGATGGAAAAACCATACTAGTGATAGATCTAAATATTCCTCTTTCAGATCTAGATAAATCAAACCAAAAAAATAAATAAGAAAGAGATAAGAGAATTGAATGAAATCCTATAAAAATTAGATTTAATAGATATGTGGAGAAAAATAAATAGGGACAAAAAGGAATACACCTTCTTTTCAGCTGCACATGGTACATTCACAAAGATTGACCATGTAATAGGGCATAGAAACATTGAAAACAAATGCAAAAGAGCAGAAATAATAAATGTAACCTTCTCAGGTCATAATGCAATAAAAATAATAATTAGTAAGGGCACATGGACAGGCAAACCAAAATCTAATTGGAAATGAAATAATATGATTCTCAAAAACCAGTTAATTAAAGAAGAAATCATAGAAACAATCAATAATTTCATTGAAGAGAATAACAATGATGAGACATCCTACCAAACTCTGTGGGATGCAGCTAAGGCAGTACTCAGGAGGAAATTTATATCCTTCAGTGCATATATTAACAAATTAAAGAGGGCAAAGATCAATGAACTGGGTATGCAAATTAAAAACTAGAAAGGGAACTAATTAAAAATCCCCAGCTAAAAACCCAATTAGAGATTACAAAAATTAAAGGGGAAACCAATAAAATTGAAAGTAGAAGAACTATTGAATTAATAAATAAGACTAGAAGCTGGTACTTTAAAAAAACAGATAAAATTGACAAAGTACTGGTCAATCTAATTAAAAAAAGGAAAGAAGAAAACCAAATCATCAGTATCAAAGATGAAAAGGGAGACCTCACCTCTAATGAAGAGGAAATCAAGGCAATCATTAAAAACTATTTTACTCAATTATATGGTAATAAATATAGCAATATAGGTGAGATGGATGAATATTTAAAAAATATAAATTGCCTAGATTAACAGTAGAAGAAAGAGAGTACTTAAATAATCCTATATCAGAAAAAGAAATTGAACCAGCCCTCAAAGAACTCCCTAAGAAAAAATCCCCAGGACAAGATGAATTCATAAGTGAATAGTAGCAAACATTCAAAGAACAACTAATTCCAATACTATAGAAACTATTTTACATAATAAGGAAAGAAGGAGTTCTACCAAATTCCTTTTATGATACAAATATGGTACTGATCCCAAATCCAGGTAGATCAAAAACAGAGAAAGAAAACTACAGACCAATCTCCTTAATGAACATAGATGCAAAAATATTAAATAGAATATTAGGAAAAAGACTCCAGCAAGTGATCACAAGTGTTATTCATTATGATCAGGTGGGATTTATACCAGGAATGCAAGGATGGTTCAACATCAGGAAAACCATTTGCATAATTGACCATATAACAAGCAAACCAACAAAAACCACATGATTATCTCAATAAATGCTGAAAAAGCCTTTGAGAAAATACAACATCCATTCCTATTGAAAACACTAGAAAGTATAAGAATAGAAGAACCTTTCCTAAAAATAATAAAGAGAATATATCTAAAACCATCAACAAGCATCATATACAATGGGGATAAATTAGAAGCCTTCCCACTAAGATCAGGCGTGAAACAAGGATCCCCACTATCACCTCTATTATTTAACATTGTACTAGAAACACTAGCAGTAGCAACTAGAGAAGAAAAAGAAATTGAAGGTATTAAAATGCTCAATGAGGAGACTAAGCTATCAATCTTTGCAGATGATATAATGGTCTACTGAAAAAAATCCTAGAGAATCAACTAAAAAGGTTGTAGAAATGATCAACAACTTTAGCAAAGTTGCAGGATACAAAATAAATGTGCAAAAATCATCAGCATTTCTATATATTTCTAACACATCACAGCAGCAAGAGGTAGAAAGAGAAACACCATTTAAAATCACCCTAGACAATATAAAATACTTAGGAATCTATCTACCAAAACAAACACAGCTACTATACGAAAACAACTACAAAAGACTTTCCAAAAATTTTAACTACATCTAAACAATTGGAAAAACATTGAGTGGTCCTGGGTAGGACAAGCTAACATAATAAAAATGACCATTCTTCCCAAATTAATTTACTCATTTAGTGGCATACCTATCAAACTACCAAAAAAACTTTTTTACCGAATTAGAAAAAAAAGATAACAAAGTTCATTTGGAAGAACAAAAGATCAAGAATATCAAGGGAATTAATGAAAAATAAATGTGAAGGAAGGGGGCCTAGCAGTAGCAGATATTAAACTATACCATAAAGCAGCAATCATCAAAACAATATGGTACTGGCTAAGAGACAGAATGGAGGATCAGTGGAATAAACTTGGGGTAAGTGACATCAGCAAGACAGTGTATGATAAACCCAAAGAGCCCAATTTTGAAGATAAAAATCCACTATTTGACAAAAACTGTTGCGAAAATTGGAAAACAATATGGGAGAGATTAGGCTTAGATCAACTTCTCACACCCTACACAAAGAAAAATTCAGAATGGGTGAATGACTTGAATATAAAGAAGGAAACTATAAGAAAATTAGGTGAACATAGAATAGTGTACCTGTTAGAAAGGGAAAATTTTTAAAACCAAGCAAGAGTTAGAAAAAAATTACAAAATGTAAAATAAATAATTTTGATTATATTAAATTAAAAAGGTTTTGTACAAATAAAAATAATGCTACCAAAATCAGAAAGGAAACAACAAACAGGGGAAAAAATCTTTATAACAAAAATCTCTGACCGAGGTCTAATTACTCAAATATACAAGGAGCTAAATCAATTGTATACAAAACCAAGCCATTCTCCAATTGATAAATGGGCAAGGGACATGAATAGGCAATTTTCAGATAAAGAAATTAAAACTATCAATAAGCACATGAGAAAGTGTTCTAAATCTCTAATAATTAGAGAAATGCAAATAGAAACAACTCTGAGGTACCACCTCACACCTAGCAGATTGGCTAAAATGATAGACGGGGAGAGTAATGAATGTTGGAGGGGATGTGGCCAAATTGGGACATTAATGCATTGCTGGTGGAGTTGTGAACTCATCCAACCATTCTGAATGGCAATTTGAAACTATGCATAAAGAGTGATAAAAGACTACCTGCCCTTCAATCCATCCATACCATTGTTGGGTTTGCATCCCAAAGAGATCATAGATAAACAGACCTGTAAGAAAATATTTATATCTTAGCTTTTTGGGGTGGCAAAAAACTGGAAAACAAAATGATGCCCTTCAATTGGGGAATGGCTAAACAAATTTTGGTATATGTTGGTGATGGAATATTATTGTGCTCAAAGGAATAATAAACTGGAGGAATTCTATGTGAACTGGAGAGACCTCCAGGAATTGATGCAGAGTGAAAGTAGCAGAGCCAGGAGAACATTATACACAGAGACTGATATACTGTGGTAAAATCGAATGTGATAGACTACTGTACTGGCAGCAATGCAATGACCCAGGACAATTCTGAGATATTTATAGAAAAGAATGCTACCCACATTCAGTGGAAGAACTACAGGAGTGGAAACACAGAAGAAAAACAACTGCTTGCACACATAGGTTGATGCTGGCATGGTTGGGAATTTAGACCCGAACTGGCTACACCAACGCAACTATCAATAAGATATAAATAAATATTGATTGATCATACATGTTAAAACCAGTGGAAATGCGTGATGAATATGTGGGGGTGAAAGTGGGTGAAGGCGAAAGTAAAAAAAATCATGTAACCATAGAAAATTTTTCTAAAAAAATAAAATATTAAAAAAGAAGAAAAACAAAGCTTACTGTCTGATGGAGGAAGACAACAGACAAAAGAAAGCTGAAAAGTAGGAGGCTCACAAGGGACATGATGACTCATGGAGCAAAATACAAGTAGTCTTCTGATGGAAAATAAAGAGTTGTGTGGAAAATTCCCATCTAAGCACTCCATAATGGAAGACTTCAGGAGGAATTTAGTACTCCTTCAGATGGGGATACATGAGAAAATGCTTAATATTAAAAACTGAATTGCTCGACTTAGCCATGATAATACAGTTATCTTAACGTGAGGGAGGCATACTGATAGAAATGGAAAAAGTATATATATATATATGTGTGTGTGTGTGTGTGTGTGTACATATATAATTTAAATACAAAGCATATGTAATTTAAATATGTATTAAATATTTAACATTATTTTAAATTATTTATTACTTATGACTTTGATTATATGCCCTCCATCCACCCCTTGCTCCCACCCCCACATGGGTTGTAGCTCTATAAGTAGGCAGGGCTGGATGCAGGAGGTGGCTTCCCCAGGTACAAGCTGGCCAGGCCCCCCAATACCCTCCAAACACAGGAGGGTGGAGCACTGCACACACTGGGGTGGGGTAGAGCAGGGCATGGTACAGGATCCCTAAAATTATCAACATAACTGGCGTAGATGACTCCAGTTTATTTATCTACATGCCTAAATGAGGTATGAAGACAGAATTTTGTAAGGAATGAAAAGAGAAGCTGATATTGAGATCATTCCTACCTGACATCTTTAGATATGCTGTCAACATTGAAAAGTGGGAAATTAATATAAGAATATATATGAGATTATTACTTTTCCTTTCAAAAGTTTAATTGGTAAAAATTAATAGTCACAATTAGAAACAGAAAACAAAAGAAAAGCTTATGAATTTCCTTGACTAATATCCACTTAATTTCTTATTTTCAAGGACAAAGTTATCTAGAATATAAGCTGATTTGGGGAACTCACAGGGGATGATGATAGATTTTATCTCGTAAAAGAGTTTAAAGCAAAGGAAGAAAACAATTTAAAGTAAACTTTGGTGAAATACCAAACTGAGAAATATAAGGAAAAAGAGGAAAAAAAATAAAGATTTTTTTAAAATTATGTTTTACCTTTTATTAGAGACTTAAAACAAGCTGATTGTTGTAGCATTGTTTTATTTGAATGACAATATGATGATCATATTTGGATTCTGATATCACAAACCCTAAGGTACAACAGGAAGGAAACAGAGCACTAAGTAAAATAAAGAACAGAGAAGGGGTTGAACTAGATCATGGATTACAGAAAGATATCTATGCTATATATGACATAATTTTGAGGGCATTGGGAGTTTGACTCTTAGGGGAGAGAATATTAGAGAAAATTTTTTTTTCAAAATTATTGTTACCAAAAAAGATGACAAATAATATTAATAACTGCTGTATCTATCTCTTCAAAAATTTTATGAGAATAATCTCACATCAATTAAACAACTCATTTGATCAAAGCTGGCAAGAAAGAGTTTAGAAAAAGAAAGTTCATAATTGCCTCCTTCATTATACCAGATGATTCATTGAGTAGGTCAACTTTTCTGATCTCCAAAGTGGCTCAGGTACTCTAAGACTATAAAATTAACCAGTCAGAAGAAAAAGAAATCACATCCTGTCCTCTCCACCACAGCCCATTTTAGGATTGTCATCAGCAAAATTACACCATGCCCTTCACCCATTATGGTTCAACTTTCCCCTACTCTGCTACCTCCCACCATTGGCCTCCGATGTTTGTACCAGGTATTAGTCTCTCATAGCATTCATAACCTAAGTTGGACTCTGACACCTGCAGGAATTGTGCAGACAAAATTTCACTCCCCATTTCAGAGTTCTGATACCCTGAATCCCAAATTATGGAATTGATGATGTAGGTCTTCCTCAATGGGTGATCTCTGCTCACTGGGGGTCTGGCTATTGAGTTGGATAAGCCTTACAACCTCTATTTAATTTTTTGATGGGAAAGGATGAACGAATAAATTATAATCTACTTTTATTTTTATCTTAAACTCAATGTGTTTTCCTAAAGTTTAGGTGTAGCTATGTGAATTCCCTCACCAGTCAACTCTAATGACTCCCTATTACCTCGAAGATAAAATGATATTTCATCTTTATGCCACCTTTATAATGTCTATTTTTGTGTGAAAGTTTGCAATGTATATTGATTATTAGTTTGGCTGTATGTGTATGAGATTTATAAATAAGTAAATATACCCATGTAATAAATATATGCCCATTTTTTTAAATGATAGGATTTCATGATCAAAAAAAAAGTTTGGAGACTATAGGTCTACTTGAAAATTTTCATTTTTCAGCACCAGTTTTCTGGCTTACTTTGTGACAAGCACAGCACAGACTAATCTTTTAACTTCAGCTTATTTTCCTTTTAATTTTACTGAAACAATGGGGTGAGGCGAGAAAATATGTCACTCTTTTGCTTTGAATCAGGAGCCTTTGTTGGTTTGTATAGCTACCATAATGCAGTTGAAACAGTTCCTTCTAATGCTTAATTATAGATGCACCAGCAGGTTTTTTTTTCTTGACAGTTCCACCTTTTATTTTAATGGATTATCTTTTCTCATTTAAACACATTCAAGGGATAAAAATGATTAAAAAAAACCTGAACCTCTATACGTTGAACAGACTTCTTTTCATGCTTAGTATTTCCCTTTGAAGAACGCCCCATACCATGTTGGGGTTGAAATAAATGACAATATTTATTAAGCCACAAAAGAGCTTAGGCAGCTTTGTTATTATGGATGGGGGAAAATATGAAAAAAAAGGCAAAGTTAGCGGAAAAAAAATCTTTAAAGTAAGCAAAAACTTCATGTCAGTCAGAGACATTAAAGCTGGCTGTTTTGAAACTCCAACTGCTAAGCCTTGGGCATGAAACAAGAAAGTGATGAGGTCGGCTGAATATACCACACACATTTGCTAATGGTGAGCACCTTCCCCAAAGTAAAATAAGTGCTACCTTTAAGTATATATTTAATGCATATTAAATATATAACTTTAAATATATATAATATAAACATATATGTATATATGCACACATATACACATATGTATACATATATATGTATATATATATGTATATATACACAAAATGAATTAAATAGACCATCATGCAGACATATGTAAAGCCCAAATATATTGAGACCTGTGCTGACAGGCAGTGAAATGTTTTTTTTTTCCAATACTTTTTACATTAAAGGGGAAAAAAAAGAAAAAAGAAAAAGAAAAAAAAACACACATGCACACACACATATAACCACCAAAATGCTTCTCTGAATACCTGGAGAGGAGTTTGCATTTTCAAACTTTGCCTTTCCCAAGAGTCTAGAAATGCATTTCCTCTTTCTTTATCAAATTCAGGCTTCTGTCCACATAGCAGGGTTCTGATTAGCCAGAGTTGTCTTTGGGTAGTCTATTAAAACGATCTGGTGTGGTGTGGGGGTGGGAGACTGAATTTCCACTAGTGTAGACGGCCTGATATGACAAATGCAGCAACTTGCCAAATAGTTCTGGAGTTATACACTGAGTGAAAGGGGTCATTAGCGCTATTATCAAAGCAGTGTCACATAATTATCCTCTCTGGAGACATTCATTTGGGCTGTCATTCTGTAGGGATCTTTAATTAATTTATTTATAGCTATTTATGAAACCATAATTGGTCTAAAGCAGCTGTTCTAAGATATTGTTTTATTTGCTTTTTGAATTACACCTTAGTCTGGGGAAAGTTCAGAAATGCCATCTCTAACCAAATGCAGATTCTGGAAAAGCAGTTGCTGGCTGTCACAAACCCATTCATACGTCTCATTTTCAACTTGCACACAACCTGCTGCTTTTTAATTTTTTCAACTTTATTCTCTAAAATTCTCGAGTGTTTTCCACATTTCTTTTTTTTTCTCTACTCACTCCCCTGATGATCTTTTCCTTATATCCTTTTACATCCTTTCTCATGTCTATTTTCATTCTTTTCATTATCTTTGATAATCTCAGCAATATACTTAGCTGCATATGGTAGTAAGCTAATTCTAAAATTAGTTAAATGGGCATATTGAGCCCTCTGGGTACTTACAAGCAGTCAGATGGTGCTGATTTCAAATCAATAAGCCTTTTAGGGTGAAATCATTCTTTTTATTCCCTTTTTTACTCTTTTCTTTTAAAAATTACTTTCTGTATTATTCTCAGATATAAGACTGGCACAGAAATCCTTCTACTCATTTCTAAAATGACAACTTTTCAGATTCATGATGTTCAATTCCTTAGACTTTCAGCATATTATAGTTATAAGGGACTTTGGAGGTCATCTTATTCAATCTTCAGTCCTATCCCAAAATCAGCTTTACAAAATTTGTACTAGATGAACATTTATTCTCTTCTTCATCCAATCCAGTTGCCAGACATTTATTAAACAGCTCACATTAAAACAGACACTGTACTAGGAAAAGAAAGGAAAAAAAAATGTCCTTCAAGAAGCTTACCTTCCACCACTGGAGCATTTCTAGTACAAGGACAGTTACAGCATTGAATCATGGCATTTAGAGCTATAAGGGTTGTTTGAAACCTTTTAATTCAATCTTTTCATTGTCTAGATGAGAAAAAATGATACAAAGTGATGTTAAATAACTTGCCCAAGGTCAAGTGAATAATTAATTGTAGAAGTAGGATCTGTACCAATTTTTTTTACTCCAGTGGTCGTTGGTTTCACCATGATGACAACTGTACATCATGAAAAAATCAGTATTTTACCCCATGTTAGAATTTTTCTTCTTAAATTGAGCCAATAATATTTGTCTCCCTGTACCTTTCATACATTGGTTCAAGTTCTGGTTTCTGGGGAAATTAGCAAAAGTCTTACTTTTTCTGCATGACTACATTTTGAATTCTTGAAAACTTTCTTTGTTTTGTCCTCAATATTTTCCTCAGCATTAAAAATCTATAATTCTTTGAATAATAACAATAATAATAATAACCATAACTAGCATTTATATAATACATTACAGTTTGCAAAGTCCTTTCCATAAATTAACCAATTTGGTCCCCACAATAACCTTTTAAAAAGAGGTACTATTATTATCTCCATTTTACAGATAAAGAAACTGAGGTACAGAGAAATTGACTTGTCCAGAGACACAAAGATAGTTAATACTTGAAGAAGGATTTGAACTAATCTTTCTGAATACGACCATTACTCTGCTGTATCATTTGACTGCTATTTCATAAACTCCCTTTTTAGCTGTATTTCCATGATCAAACTCAATACTTTATCTGGTTTTCTTTGTTTATGCTTCTAGTGTGAATAATCATCCTCCTGTATATTATTGGTTGCTTCTATAGAAAACAAAAATTCATAAATAATCTTATATCATCATTAGCAAATTCCACTGAAGCTAAAAAGGAGTAAGAATTGTTTTCCTTACAGATTATTTTTCACAGTTGGGTTTATTCCTTAAAACTTAGTGAGCTTCCTGTTGAAGGTGAGGTCCTCCTATTATATAGTTTTATTATGTTCTTGCCCAAGTGCCTACATGATCACTTCTTTTTGTTTTTCCTCTTTTCTGGCATGTGCTCTCATAGGCCAATGTGAAGAATATTAAAGGCAAATGGTCTCTTTTTCTCAGTATTTCATCTCTTGCCTTTTTATTTCTGCATAGTCACTCATATTTAAAATGTACTCCATTAAAATAAGAATGGATTTTATGTTATGGGAACATATGACTTAATAAGATTATTTAAATAGTGCTTTTTAAGACCATAACCAATACAGAGCTTGGATTTCATATTTCAAGAATTAATAAAGAAAATTGTCCAAATCTATTGGAAATAGTGAAATGAAAACTAAAGGAATCTTTTGATTACCTTTTTAAAGAAAGATCAACATGAAAACACCAAAGAATATTATAGTCAAAATACAGAAGTTTGGGGTTTAATAATAATTATATAGATAGACAGACAGACAGACAGACAGACAGACAGACAGATAGATAGATAGATAGATAGATAGATAGATAGATAGATAGATAGATAGCAAGGATCTAAAGGAAAGAGTTCAAATCCTGAAGCATTTTTGTTGGGATTATACAAGATTTAGCAGCTACCATTGCTAAAACAAAATGGAAAGATTTTGTTATCCCAAAAGGCAACAGATAATATAAGTTTAATCAATAATAATAATACCCAACCAGATCTGAAGAGAATGAGAAATCTTACATGAAGTATTTAATTAATTAGAAGAATTTCACACCTCTTCCTAAGTTTTTCCTCCAAACACATCTAAAGCTGTTTTTCTTTGTGGATTTTCTTATAGCATTTTAAAGTTATTTTCTTCTTCTATGTTTGTGTCTTTGTCTTGGGTGTCCTTGTCACCATAACATCTCTTTATGGTGGAAGATTATTGTTTGTTTCCTCATGTTTCCATTCTTATTTTGTTAATTGGGATTTTTGTTATGGCCAAGCTTTTTATACTTCTGGAAGAAATGCCTGAGTCTCATTCAATTCAGATGTATTTTCATTTTAGCACTACTGTTCATATCTCTGGTATTAAGTGGTCTATTCTGCAAGGGCACAAGCTGCTGATCTTGGTTCAAGTGTAGATGGCACAATTATAGGTCTTTTCCCTGGTTGTGGCTCTAGTATATTTCTACTGGAAGTCCCCTTTCAGCTATTTGAAAGGCTGAGCTGTTTCAGAAAAAAAAAAACTGAACTGTAGACTCTCCCTTTGACTGTAGATTGACTTGGTACCCTCAGTCCAAGGTCAGATACAGACAACACTGCTTATTTCTGTTTCTGATTCTTGTCTAGTACAGAGGCCGGTGACTTCTTGCCTAATCAGAGCAACAAGGTGGCCTCCCCTGTTTCAGATCCATTTCTCATTCTACTCTGAAACTATGATCTAGCTCTGGAGTATGAATGAGATAACTATCAGCTGGCTCTTCTTGTGGCACAATAGCAGGGCTGTCTTATCTAGAACCACTTCTTTCCCTAATATATAGCCAAAGGTCTCAATTTGGATCTCAAAGTTATTTTGGGACACCTCTGTATTGCTTCCTTCTCCTCTGTTTACTTTCTTATAGTTTGATAAATCCATTGTCATTCCATGGTCTTGCAATTATATATTCTAGAATTTTGCTAGCATTTGAAATTATGTTCATTTTCTAAGAAATTAATTTTTAAGAAGTTAATCTATATTCCTAATTTAAAATGGAAGCATAGCATAGTTTCTAATTTGGAAGCCCTTTTCACTCTCCAAATGACCATTAATAAAGCCAATAAATTATTTTTAATTGTTTAATGAAATATTACTTCTGACTGTAGGGAATTTAAACAAGCTGAAGAAACTGGCATTCCAGTTAGGCTCCTCAGATTTGGAAGGATTTTGATAGTGAAGGTGAAGAAGTCATTCAAGGCACAGAGAACAGCATTAGCAAAAGGATGGAGATTAAAAAAAAACATTATGGCACATATAAAGACAAAGTTCGATTTGACTGGAGTGTAGACGAACACTGGGAAAAAAGTAGGAAGAAAAGCTGAAAGGATAGGGTGGTCTCCAGGCCTGGCTCTCAATTTCACTGAACCACCTAGCTGGCCCTTTGGCTACCTTTGTGACCATAAGAATTAGAGTAGATGAGACATTATAGATATTTCTGTTTCTTCATTTCTTTATTCAGACCTGCCTTTTTCCAGGTACCATGAAGAATAAGGAGCTCAAGCCTTTGTTAATTTATCTATAAAATATTCTGAATCAATGCCAATAAATTGATTCTAAGAGGCAAAGTGAAATCTTGGAAAGGATGTCAAAGAGAGAACTGGAGAATTTGAATTAAACTCCTGGTTCTGAAACTTACATGTGTTTGTGTGTATACATATATGTGTTGCAGGTTTCTGTGCATGTGTTACATTTATATGTGTATGTAAACTTGAGAAAGTTACTTGATATCTCAGTTTTCTTATCTGTAAAATGGGAATGACTTTTTGAGTACTTATTCTTGTATATGGCCAGTGGTGGTTATATCCATCACAATGATGGACATATAGCAAATTTAAAATAATTGTTGATTAATTAATTGCTTGTCATCTCTAGATCCGTTGGCAGGAAAGAAAGGACTTAGGTAGTTGGTATAAAAAACCTTGAAAGACTGTTTTCCTTAGGGAATCATATATCATGTGGTAGGAAATGACCTGGACCAGGATTTAGAAAAAACCTGCATTTCCATTTCACTTCTGAATGTATTAGCTGTATGACTATGGGCAAATCATTTAACTTCTCTGAGCCTTTTTTTCTTCATCTGCGAAGTAGAGGCAATATCTATTTTAAGGGGTTATTGTGAAGGCTTAATGAGATTCAATATATTAAAGTCCTTTGTAAACCTTAAACTTTATATAAATGTCAGTTACAATAAAATGGGAGTAGTAGAATTGGAGTAAATGAATTGCTCTACAGAAATATAATAATGGTGTGAATCTATCTTTAATTATATCATCTAATAAAGATACCCAGTTTATATTATAGTATGTTCAACAACAGGATGTCAATATTTATTTTGCTTAAAAGTATAGCAGATTTAGCTTCCACTGGAAGCCAAAGCTGAGGTTTGGGAACTTATTTAAGAAATTTGGAAGTGAGGCAATAAACAAAACCCAAAAATAAAACAAATGATTATAAGAAAAGGTAAATTCATTAAAACTGTACTTTTTATATAGCAATCAACCTCTCTATAAAATCTAAGTATAGGGAGCAGCTGGATGGCTGAGTGCATTGAGAGACAGGCCCAGAGATGGGAGGTCCTGGCTTCAAATTTGGCCTCAGACATGTCCTGGCTGTGTGACCCTAGGCAAGTCACTTGACCCCCATTGCCTAGCCCTTGCTGCTCTTCTGCCTTGCAACCAATACACAGTGTTGATTCTAAGACGAAAGGTAAGAGTTTAAATAAAATCTAAGTATAAATACTATTTTCTTATCATCTTGCACTTTATAATAAAATATCCATCTTTCTATCCTTTCTTAAAAATATAATAGATGCAATAAAAAGTCATCAGTAATGAAGGAGAATAGTCCCTGTAGCTTTCTCTGTAAAGGCTGCTACCCTGAGAGATCATTCTGTTTACGACAATGATCCTGATAAATTACATTGCTCTAGTTAAAAGACTGTTAGATTTTCCATTTAAAAGCTCTACATTCAAAGAGTTAGTACATGAATGTAAAAATTTTGTACTAGCTATAAATTAGTTATGATTTTTGTTTTTTTAATTAAATCCGCCCAATTATTTCCTTATACCTCACTCCTTTTTAAATGCCAAACATAGAGCCCCTCACGGAAGATTAGAACAAAGTACAAAAGTCTTTCTTTCTGATTTTCCCCCTACCCACTCTAAAAATGTTACCTAGCTTCTTCCTAACTTCTTCTGTTTAACTTCCAGAACCCAAACTTAGAGAACACATATATCTAAAGTGGACATGGAGACAGAATATTGGGACCAGGGCATTTTAAAGATTAAGCTAATACGGAAACAAAGAGCAAGAGAAGATAAATGATATGCACAATTGCATGGAGAAGACTTTGATAAAAGAAGAATAGGATCTGCCCCACTTACAAGTGACTTCCTTCTATCATGTTACTATTAAAGAATGAGAGATAATGTTCCCTTGTCAATAACATATGTGCTAACATATATATATATATATACATATACAAATATACATATACAGATATATGTGTTTTGCCAACCTTCCTAGGTACTATCCTGAATAGATGTTTATAGACAAACATGTATATTATTTTGTTGCCATATAGTTTTATAATGAAAAAGAAAATTGGAAAAAAAATCTGAAAAGAAATAGTTGTGTACAAAGAGTGGGTTCTAAAATTTCCAAGTAAGAAAGAATCAAAATAAATTGCCTGACAGCATGTCATCATAGATGAGTGTTGATTTTGGAATCTAAGAAGAGTTGTATTCAAATCTCACCTTTAACATTTACTAGCTCTGTGAATCTCACTGACAAGCCATTTTGTATCTCTGCCTCAGTTTTATTATTTGTAAAATAAAGGGATTTTACTAAATGATTTGCAAGTTCCCTACTAGCTCTGGATTTATGACAGTGAGCTTAAAAAAGGGAGTTTTTGAGATTATGAATTCCAGCTCCTTTGACAGATGAAGAAATTAAGTCAAACAGAAGTAAAGAAACAGAGCGAAAGGACAAATCCATGCTTCAGATAATGGTAGAGCTAGCTGAGGCTTTTTGTTTTTGTTTTTGTTTTTTTAGGCAGACATCTCATTACTAGCCTGTGAAACACAAAGAAACATTTCCACTATTTTGCACTAAATAGGTACTTAGTATTAAAATTTCTGAATTGAATTGAATTTCCACTCCAACCCCCATATGTTTGCTAGAAAAGTTTAGGGTACTTCCTTTTAGTATTTCCTCAGATTTTTAGGTTTCATTAGGGAAGAAGAAAACTGGATAATAAGCCAGTTTAGTGTCAAAAACAAAACAGAGAAACAAATAAACCAACAAATATGTTACTTTCTCCTATGGAAACCAGAGAAAGGAATCTTTTTAAAAGTGTCATTTAAAAATTCAAAGCTAATAATCTAGTCAAGTTACATAGACCCAGAGTAACTGTTAAAAACCCCTAGCATTAATATGGACATTATAGGCAAAGCTATAATAATTATATTATCTATCAATTTAAATTCTCTAATTATTTAATTCAGCCCATAAATTTTAGCTGCTTTAGCACACTTTGGAGGAATCATTTTGAGGAATTTCTCATAACTGTTAACTCTAGTTATTCTTAACACTCAATCTAGGCATATTATCAAAGCATCATTCATAAGCCGTAAACTTGATTCTCACCTTGATCTCAGGTGCTTCATTCATCACCTTCATCATCATCATTAAAACTCAAATTTATATAGCATCTCCTATGTGTCAGACCATGTACTTTACATTTTTTTCTCTTGTGATTTTCACAACTTCTAGGAAGAAAATGCTATTATTACCCCCATTTTATAGACAAGGAAGCTGAGACTCAATAATTAAGTGAGTTGTTTAGGGTAACATAGCTAGTAAATATTTGAGGCTGGATTTTAACTGCAGCATTTCTGACTTAAGGTCTCAGTGATCCATTTACTCTGTCTTTAAGTGCCGCAGTACATGATAGTTTCTTCAAGGTCAATTTCTAGAACAGAAGATCTCCTTTCTAGTATTTCTTATAGTCTTTGTTCAACCAGGTAGAGATTTTGCCTGGTTATTGAAAGGTTAATATGTCTAAATTTTCATTTTGGGGTAAAATTTCTTTCTAGAAATTAAGAGAAGAAACAGATAATGTGGATAATAAATTTTCATTCACTCAAGATAGCTAACTTCTTGTCCTACCATATACTATATTCTTTGTAAGGTCCCTAGTGGACAAAGCAGAGTTCATTGGAAGTGACATAGTCACTATAAATATAGCCTGAAGACTGTTCCTAGGAAGATTAGTTGTAACCCATCTTATGACCCACATAATTTAATTTAGCTCTGTTTTAACAAGGCAACTTTTGAGTATTTCTGTTTACTCTGAATATCATCTTATGTACCTATAAGATTGATCTAGGATAAATGAAAAACTATACCACCATTTGATAGCTAGAGGGCAAATTTCAATTAAGCACAATCTAACCAATATTCTCTTTCAGTTGTCAACATGTCAACATGGCAGACAAAAATATCACTACCCTCCCTATAAAATTTTTGTTTCTACCATGCAAATCTAGCATTGGTTCCGTCTACAATCTCTTAATACAATACACCAGAGATTTACTCATTATGCAAAAGACACTGTGCTAGACTCTGAAAATATAAAACATAAAGAAGTAAAAAAGTCCTTGCAAGAATGTTTTGGAGCCAGCTAGAATCATTTTCTTGAGAAGGTAGTTTTCAATGTCAGGATTTATGCCTTAGAAATTGGAAAATACTACAAATAAGGGCTTGGTTTATCATTTTGTTGATAGGCCAGACTTTAAAAAGTGATGGAGATCATGTTCATAATGCAGATTAAACTTAAAAATGCATCCTTTGCACATTTCTCCCTTCACCTTAGAGTTGGTTGTTAAACATTTACCAGCCTACTACTCTGGCAGGACATGGATTCTATTTTAGATAAGTAAGTTAGTAAGATATATTGTGAAGAGGGAGAGATTATTCAAGGGCATAGGGAAAGAGAAAAGCTTCCCATTGAAAGCGGAGCCTTAATTGAACCATAAAAGATTCTGAGGTTTCTAAGAAATGTTGCGAGAAGAGAGAGCATTTGCTAAGCATGGCGAAGAACCTATACAAGGAAATAGCGACAAAAATAGAATTTTGAATTCATGTAATAAATAGTAGGTCAGTTTGCCTGAAATCTAGAGTGGGCAAAAGGGATTACTATGAAATAAATCTGAATAGGTATGTGGGAACCCAATTGTAGAAGGCTTTAAATGCCAACCTGAGTAGATTATGTTTTATCCTAGAAAAAATTGAGAACCACTGAAAATTTTTGAATAGGAAAGTTACATATTCAAAACTATGTCTTAGAAATATTAATTTGTCAGCTGTGTGAAGATTGGATTAGAGAGAGAAATGCAGGAAACTCTTTGGAGGCTGTGAAAGGAGAAAAGCTTTAAGATGAAAGTTTGAAAGTATCAAAAGGCTTAGTGACTGTTTTTGTCTGGGTAGGGAAAATTAGGTCATATTGATATGAAGTAAAGAAGTGATCAGTAGAGTGGTGAGATTGAAGATGGGGTTAGGGGTTGATGTTCAAAAGGATCAAGTTTTAGGAACAAATGCTAGGGGAGGAAATCAAAAGTAATGGCAGTGAGTTTGGCTTTGGCAATGAAAATGGCCTCTTGGTCAGAAACTAGAGAACGTATTGAATGACAGAAGTATTTCAAAGTATATAGTATTGAGGAAAAGAGATTGCTCACAGAAAATTGCTTTTATTTTTATCAGTAAACGAAGAGGAAAGGCCCTGCTGAAACAGAAGGGTGAAAAGGTGATGTAGGAAAAAGAAGAGAAGTTTTCAAATAGCCTTTGTGGGGCATGTGTTAGAGGGTCAATCTATGAAGAATAAAAAGATTTCTGAGTAATAGAAAGGGTATATTTGAGATATATACCATAAACTGTTAGTGGCCTGTGTGGAATGGTTATATGGCTTTCTCTAGAAGTGTTCAACAAAAAATAAGTAGGTTTAGGAAAGGTGAATGGTAGGGTTAACTCAGGTTTTCAGGTTTTTCAAGGTATGAGCAGGAGGAGGAGGAGGAGGCAAGTGTTTCCAAGGGTATGGAGTAGTTTATAGAAGCATCCAATGATACAGTCAAGAATCTAAAGGGGAAAAAATAAGACTAGAATAAGATTTGTGAACTGAGAGATTAGGTAAAGATAGAAGGACTGACATTAGTAATAACAATTGGGTTAGGATGGAAAGAATCCATATTGATTAATTATGGGAAGTTAAGGCTTACTAATACACTGATGGTAGGATGGTGATTTGGTTTTGCTTTTCTGAAATTTGGAATGAATGAGAAATGTCATTCAACTGTTCATATCCTTTGATCTAAGAATCTTTCCTTTGGAGATATACCTTATCTTGGGAAGTCAGAAAAAGAAAGCAATAGATTGTGCATATAATAATATTTGTGGTAACAAAAAGGACAAAGAAACTAGAAATAGATTACTATCAAACAGAGAACAACTAAATGAGCTATATTATATTTTTAATTTTCAATTTTTAATATGTTAATACAATTTTTAATAATTGTTTTCTGACAATTTGCAATCCACATTATCCTCCTCCCACCCTCCCCACCAAGATGATATATGTGTGTGTTATCATTCAATACATATTTCCCTGTTCATCATATTATGAAAGAAGAGACTAGAGAAAGTAGCATGGTGGCAATAAAATGAAAAAATGATTGGCTTCCATTTACATGTAGGTTCTGTTAGTTCTTTCCAAGGCAGTGATTAGCCTTTTACATCATGAGTCCCTTGGAAATGTCCTGAATCCTTGTATTGTGGAAAATAATGAATGCATTGACAATTGATTATAATACATTATTGTTATTGCTATGTACAACATTCTCCTGGCTCTGTTTATTTTACTTTGTATCACTTCGTGTAAGTCCTTCTATATTTCTTTGTGATCACTGTTCTTTATTTCTTATGGCACAATAGTATTCCATTACAATCATATGGCAGAACTTCTTCAGGCATTCCTCAATTAATGGGCATTCCTTCACTTTCCAGTTCTTTGCCACTGCAAAAGGAACTCTTTGCCTTTCTTTGAGCTATCTTATAATTTTACCATAAGAAATTAAAAATATGAGTAAGTCAGAGAAACTTGTAAAGATTTGTATAAATTGGAGCAGAATGAAGAAGGTAGGCGCAAGAGAAAAATATACACAGTTTTAAAAGAGTGTAAATGCAAAGCATACCTACAATGCATTAGAATTGCAATTAGATGCAATGAGAAATGATTGATATAGGTTCCAGCACCATTCTTTATTCTTCTCCCTAGAGGAGCTACAGAGTATATGTGCAAAGTTGTTGGATTCAGTTATTGGTTTAATTAGCTTTACTTAACTCTTTTTGTTAAGAAAATATTTATGGGGTAAAAGTTATATTGAAAATAAAATTGATGTAAAAAGTAAAATTTTTTAAGAAGAAAAATTTTAGGAAAAGAGAGAAAAGAATAACATGTAGTGATCAGAGTGAGCAATTTTAGACTTAGTAGTGAGCATAGTAATGTGTGATGTGAGATCTAATACTTCTCCCTGCCAGTTGGCATTTAAATGGAATAAAAATGTATATAAAGGGAATTATGCAGGTTTAAAGTGGGAGCTGAAGCTATTTGATTAAATATCAATGCATATATTGAAGTGCCCAAGTTTCTAGTAGCTAGATACTAAAGTCCTTGTGAAAGGACTCATCAAGATGAACCATATGGATATGGTCTTGCTCCTGGTCTTAGTCCCATCTCTAACTGCCTATTAGAAATAATGTTCTAGGTTACGGCCAATTCTAATTCAGCCCATACTCCTGCACTCTTTGCATTTATATATGTTCACATAATGCTAGTTGATGTTTAAAGGAACATCTCTGAAAAATTGCTTTATCTTAAATTGGCAAAAAAATGAATTATGTTTTCCACGTTTTGTTTTGGTAAGGCAAGAAAAGGAAGTGAATTAATTTAGAAAGAAGTCATTGCAAGAATTTTCTATTTAGCCAGAGCCCACTAAACAGTGTATCATATTCATAAAGTCAAATAGCTAGAAATGGCCTTAGAGATCATGAAGCAGCCTCATATTTTAAATATGAAGAAACTATGGTACAGAGAAAGAAAAGGACTTACCTAGAATCAAATAGCCAGTTTCATACACAGGCATCCAAAACTATTTTACTATCTTATGATACTTCCCTCAGGATGGTTTGGCCTGCTTCTTATGCTAAGCACCCTGGCTAAATGAGGTTTTAGATTTAATTTGATCCCAGGGAGAAGCAAACCTCTGTAAATTTCCATCCAACAATAAACTATTGTACTTTAGAAAGTCTTGAAAACAAGACACAGAAAGTAATTTTGAATAAAGTTTCACATCTTATTAAAACAGCAGCAACAACAAACAGGAAATACTTACCCCTGTGGGAGTCAAAGAAATGCCAGGCTGGCTCAAAAATTAAAAACAAAGAATGAGAGTGGGAAAAAAATAACAAAAGAACAGCCTGAGCTTCAAACAGATGACATTATGGTGGGAGGAAAAGTAAATAATAAAGAACAATGCAGCAAGATATATGAAGACTTAGATCATTTAAATGCTAAAAGATGAAAGCCAGTTCAAAGCAGTTCTACAAAAAGAACAGTGACATATCTTCCCCAAAAAGGATATCAAACAATTGCATGTCTCCAAGTATAAAGAATCAAAAGGTAAAAGAGTCTAGGAGAGAATTCTGCATGCAAAATTAAATATGAATGAGAAGTAATAAGAGGAGAAAAGAACAAGGAAAAAAAGGTCAATATTAAAAAAAAAAACCAAAGCAGAAGTGCTAGACATGATTAAGTAGGGCAGAAGGGAGACTAAGGATGGCTTATCTCTATGACATAAAAACTAAGGAAAACACACTAATTATGGGAGAACAAAGAAAACAGAAGACACAAAGAGCTACTGTTGATAAAAATGTAAATGATTTCCATTAGGTATAATTTGATAAAGACATGTGCTTTTGCATCAGAGATTATAATGTTGGTACTTCCCACCCTTTTGGGCTATCTTATTCAATGCCATACCCTTTTGGGGTATCTTATTCAATGAACTGTCAGCAAGAGTAAAGAGATGAGTTTTTCAAAGTGTGATAGATTTGGAGTTCAAAGACATCGGTTCAAATTCTTCCTTTGCCACTTAGTGAGAACTTGGGAAGTCAGTTATCCTTTCTGGATCATTGTTTCTTCACATGCAAACTGGTGGGACCCGATTCAATAACATTAGAGTTTCTTTGCAATCTACATGAATGATTTTATAACCAGAGAGATAGGAACCATGTCCATCTCCAACATATAAGAAATCAATGCCGTGTCTCAACTTGAGAGCTGCAGCAACCTGTGCATTGAGTTTACAGTATAGTCTGGTCAAACCTTGTCCATAAGAATGAGGAATGAGAATAGTTCAGTTCAAGAGAACTAAGGTGGATATTAACAAATGTAAGTTCTCACTGAAGGGACTTAATTTATTATAATGGGAAATGGAAAATAGAGATGTAATTTGCCAACAGGATCTGATCAGGAACCTTTGTTCATACCTGGCAGTGACCAAGGAAATATAGGACAACAGAGTTTTCAGAGAAGAATCTGCTGAAGGGAAGCAATGGAAGAAGAGAAGGTTCATCAGGAGAAGGTACGATAAGTTCAGAACTCAAAAAAAAAAAAGAGGGAGCATCAGATTTGGAACTGAGAGGTCAGTAATGACATTTGAAAGATCATTTTTTTCTATAGGTTGGAATTGTTAGGAACCATATTATAGGGACTTTAAATGTAATTGAAAGTTCATTCAGTGTTCCTTAAAAGGGGAACACCCAGCTGCCTTTAAGTGCAAGTCTGACTGAGTTACTAATGTACCCAGTAAATTCTCATGCCTCCCTATTGCCTCTAAAATAGAACATACACTTCTCTGGCTTAAATCCTTCACAACCTGGTCCCTACATACCTTTCTGACCTTATTATTATTATTATTCATTGTGAAGTTTGTAAGCTCTATTAGATCTCAGCAGCCTCTACTTTCCCAATGCCTATACTTCCCATGCTCTTAAAAATTCAGATATATTAAAAACTCATATTTTGGGGGGCTTCTCAAGTTGTTAGATTCCACTCAATCTCTTACCCTACTCATATATCTACTAACTTATTCACTATGATTAGATTCCCACCTTTTCTTTATTCAATAACTAGGATTAATTATCTTCCTAAAGAAAATCTTTAAAGCACAGACCTGATCATGTTTCCCCCATACTCCATAAATTCTAATGATTCCTTATTACCTTCATCAAAGTATCAAAGTAGCAAAAAGAAGATCCTCTATTTGATGTTCTACGGTCCTTTGTAATCCAGCCCCCTCTCTTCTATGTGTAAATCATCTTGATAACTATCTTGATATGCTTGATTTGCCCCACTCTGTGAGTGATGAGAATGTGTAAGACTGACTCTGTTTACCTGGGACTCAGAATGATCTGAAGAAACCAACTGACTTAGGACCCAGAGTAACCTGAAGAAACTAATTGTCTTTGAAAATTACAGCCTGGCTGAAGTAACTTTGGAAAATAGATCTCTTAGTCCTAGGACACTAGACTGAATTCAGTTTCTACCTGCCACTGGTTCATTCCATACAAAATCTCACACTCTGTCTAGGATGAGATCACGAAAGCCTTTGTGCTTTGTGAAAACATGTCTAGTCCTAGGCTTGGCATCTCTAGTCCCAGACTTGGTATCATTGGTTCCAGACTTTCTATTTTTGATTGAGTTATTCTGGTACTCTTCACTATTACATTTAACCTTGACAAGACACCTGTTTGTGTTGCTAGTCTATGACATATTGTATTCTTAAGTGCGGGAAACTAATTATTTCTTAGCTGTTCATCCTGCTAAAGAATGTGTTTTTGTACCCTAAAATAGGTACCAAAGATGTCTTTGTTCCCTTTGCACCTGGCAATCCATCACCCCTGTTCCAGGGAACATTCCACCCATACTACCCTAGACCTTCCCTATATGACCTCCTTCCCCACTTTCTTTTGCTAAGAATTATATGTGCAGCTGCTAGACGACTAAACTTTGAGTTTTTTGGTACTAGTCTAATTTGTCCCCATGTGCATGTATGTGTTTGCTTAATAATGACTGCTTTTAACCTCACAGTCCCTTGATAGCTCTTGTTTTTCTGCTTAGTGAGGGAATATGGTAGGTGCTTGATAAATTCATATCAACTCTTACTGTCTCTATGCTCTGTGTAAGGATATCCAGTCTCTCCCAAATTCACTTACTCAGTTTGATACATGGTCTGGATGTTATCACCATGTCATAAAACCATCCCCAAACAGAGAGACATATTGAGCTTTTCTAAATTCTCTTTGGGACTAATTGTGAATGACTTTACGAATGTGTTTTCCTGTGATAGTGATCCTACATTTCCCTTTGAATCTTCCTAAATATGAAATAATAAGTCAGAGGTGAAAAAAAGCTGATTTGAACCTCAAACCAACTTTTGAAGGGGCACTCTTTGAACAAATCCATTGAAATGTTGAAGACAAGTTTTAATAAAATATACTAGTATAGTTTTCATGCATGTACCCAGGGCATAAAGCCTGTTCAGGAAAGACTAGTATCTCTGGTCTAAGGGCTTTCCAAACCCTCTTCATGGTTGCTTTCCTTCTTGTTGTCTACCTGTCACCAAGCTGTCACTTGCATTTCCAAAAAAGCTGTGGCATGAGCAGCTGCCACGCCTGATAAACCATCTCAGCAGGTAGACTAAAACAGGTTGAGGGTCACTGACAGGAATTGAACCATCAGTGAATTAGGCAGAATGGCTACCCTAGGCATGTGAAGACTTCCCTGGAAGAAGGAATGGAGAAGAACATTTAGTTTCAGTGGCCATGAAGGCACTGTGGAGCCCTTTCAGCTTGGTCAGATTTAGAAGAAGCCAAGGTCATTCACTGCATCCTGTGCCATCACCAATTGTCTTGACTTTTGTCTTACCACTGTACTTGAGTGACTCTGGAACAGAGAGTGAGGCGAAAGACCTTATACAACTCTGACTCACTTAAATCCAATTTATGCAGAAGTCAAACGACATCACCATGAGGTTATTTCAGTCCTTTTCAAGTATGGAAGACAATAGCTAACAACCATGCATGTCACCCCATTAGTAGTAAAAATCATGACAACCTTGCTACATTAAACAATGAATGATACAATACTCTATATGTAATAAATCTAAAACCAAATGATAAAGTCCTAGATTTAGAGCTGAAAGAGATACCTTAGGACATATACAACAATCTCCTTCTTTTACTCTTGAGGAAACCAAGATCCAAAGGGGATAAGAAAATTATCCAAGGCCAATCAACCAATGAATCTTTGTTCAAAGACCACTATGTTCTAGGAAAAACAAAGACAAAAATGAAACATCCCATGACATCCAGGATTTTCCATTCTAATGAGGGAGACAACACATACAAGATCACTCTAGTAGTTATCATATTACCTCCTAGATAAAAATTTTAAAATGAACTAACTTGGCACACAGCAGAGCCAGAAACCAAATGTGGGTCTTCAGACTCCAAAACCTATACGGCTTCATTTTCCCATGTTGCTTCCAATGTAATATACTCCTTTTTTTCAAACATTTATTAATATTCATTTTTAACATGGTTACATGATTCATGCTCCTACTTTCCCCTTCACCCCCCGCACTCCCCCCACCCATGGCCGATGCACATTTCCACTAGTTTTGTCATGTGTCCTTGATCAAGACCAATTTCCAAATTGTTGGTAGTTGCATTGGTGTGGTAGTTTCGAGTCCACACCCTCAATCATGTCCACCCCGACCCATGCGTTCAAGCAGTTGTTTTTCTTATATGTTTCCTCTCCTGCAGTCCTTCCTCAGAATGTGGGTAGCGTCTTTACCATAAATCCTTCAGAATTGTCCTGGGTTACTGCATTGCTGCTGGTACAGAGGTCCATTACATTCAATTTTACCACAGTATATCAGTCTCTGTGTACAGAGTTCTTCTGGCTCTGCTCCTTTCGCTCTGCATCTGTTCCCGGAGGTCTCTCCAGTTCGCCTGGAACTTCTCCAGTTTATTATTCCTTTTAGCACAATAGTATTCCATCACCCACATATACCACAGTTTGTTCAGCCATTCCCCAATTGAAGGACATATCTGGAAGAATTTGGTGGGAATATAGCATGATAAATGGAGCATGTGTGAAAGAAGGCTTAAAATAGAGATTCAGGCATAGAAAAAGTGCTTTAAAAAGTTTAAATGTTTTCTGCAGGCTAAGAGAAAACAATTATTGAGTTTTCCTAGTATAACATTATGTGTTATCAATTTTGGTCTTTATTGAAGAACAAATATAACCTTGACTTCCTCAAAGACATTATACATCATGGGGTAAGGCAGCTAAGCATTGTTCTTCACTGGCTTCTAATATTAATATATATATATATATACATATATACATACACATGCATATAGTTTTGTATATTTGGGTACATATGTGTGTAGATATATATATATGTATATATATATGTATATATATATCACCATATATACACAATATATGTGCACATATATATTTAGAATTAATTTATTACAATAATAATAGAGGAAAAATCATTTCCAAATAAGAAGGGGTGACTTCTTTTTAGTCTCTTTAAAAAAAATCTGAAATTATATGAAAATTCACGTAATTTATTGGCTTCAAGTATGCCATTCTATTTACCAAGCATCTCCCAAAACTAACCTCGACATAGCCTCTCTACTTAAAAGAATCCTACTTTTTAATGCTGACTTTGGAGTCCCTTTTTCTGCATCCCTTTCATTATTTAAAAGAAAGAATATTACCTACTGGATTTCATTTGCTGCTATCCTTTTCTGCTAAGAACTTTTTACTTTCAACCCATCCTACTTAAATCCTCAGTGCTTTGGCTATTATAAGAATGTCCCTATAACCAATTACAAAGCATAGCACATCTCCGTGGCATTGGGTTATGTATTGGGTAAGAGGTGCTATTCATCCTGTTAGCAGTCTCAGCAGAGGTCAGGAGATAATTGAGCATTGAGACTGAACTCTCTTTTCACCCACCAGGTGGTTGCTCCTGGTCAAAGCGGAGATACATCAGTGGGGTTGAGAAGTAAAATTGTACATCCTTTAAGCTGTTAAGTGTTTAGAAGATTTCCAGTCCTTGGACTTTATCACTAAAGTTGTCCTTTCTAACTGCCTCCACATGATGAGATTATGTATATAATTACACAGGGACATGCACGTGTGTGAACATGCAAGCACCCACACACACCTGACACATATATACTCCCTGTAAAGGTGTGATTTCTAGGCAAAGTTATCTTTACGATACCTAATGCACTAATACAGTAGATTTCAAAAAGAAACTGCCCAAAACATATTGAGCTGAGGAAAAAAAAAGACTAATTTTAATTGACTTTTTATATTTACAATAAAGGTATGATTTGATTCATAAAAATTACAATAAAACTGTAGCATGCTTCCGAAAAGCATTTACATATAAAATTCTAAAGAAGCAACAGGAGATCATAGAGGGTAAAGCAGGAAAACGAAATAGGCATAATATCTATATATGTCACTTCTTACATGTGCACATATATATGACATTTCTTACAACATATATACACACATATGTATATATATACATAGATATTATATACATTTATATAAATAACTACCACCTTTCAGAACAAATCTTAGAATCCTTGACTTATAAAAGGAAATAAGTAGAATGATATGAGATAATAATTTACTCATTGCTATATTTCCGTAGGCATTAAAAATTAAACAAGGTGCCTCGTGTTAAGAAAATTTGTGAACAACTGAAATCTGGCACCTCCATATATTCTAAAATGAGATCCAAATAATTAGAGTTTTTTTCTTAGCCTAATGAAAGTTGCTAATATGACAGAAAGACAGAGTGATACAAGACTCATTTTCTATGAGCAGTTCTTGTTTTATATTCATCATTATGCTAGCATATTAATGAATTTCATGTTTACTAATATATTAGAACATTGTTAACATAATTCATGAACATCATAGAAAAGACTTTAATAGACTACAGATATAATAATGAAACATTTGAAACTCATCTCAGCAGGATTAATAGGAGAAAGAGATTATTTGGGGATGCTATAATGGCATGTTAGAATTTCCTTTACACTGATTGTCCATAATAGAATGACATTTTAAATCTGTATAATGTTTATTAGGTCTATAATATATAGACTGAAGTGAAAAATAATGCATCTTTTAGTCGTTTGTAAAGCAACTGTTTTTTTAATAATATGGAGACTTTTCAATGTGGAAACAACCTCCATTAATGCAGAAATGAATATGCTTGGCAGGTTATGGCCTAGAAGTGTTTCCTGTGCTAATGACTGGCCTAGTGACTTAGCCAGTCAGGTAGCCAGTGTGTTCTTAGGACTTGAAATCAAGTCTTCCTGTCTCTGTAATGCTATATTAGGGAATTAAAACACATACTCACTATAACAAAGGTCATTTTCATTGGACAGCTTATGATTAAGCATAAATGAGATAAGAATTTATGTCTTGAAGACTCACTTGCCATCTGCTTTCAGACACCTGCTAAATCACTTAAGATCAAAATAAAGTTTACTAATGAATATGTCTGACCATTTATAAGGAAAAAATCCAAAATTAAATCATTAGCTCAAAACCAAAATGATTTTTAATGATTTAATTAAATATATGATGTTGAATTCAAGTAAATATTTTTTTTTCCTTTAAACATCACAACAGCCCTCTCTGACACAAACACACATACACATACATACACACTTTAAATGAACTCCTAGGTAAAGCACTTTTATAATTCATTTTAGGATCATAAATCACAGACTGAAACTTTGGAGTTGGAAGAGACTTAACTTAGAGATCATCTAGTATAACACTTTCAAATTTAGAGATGATCAAATTGACATCCTAAAGAGTGAAGTGATTTCCTTAATGTCACAAAGATATTATGGTAGAACCAGGATTTAAATCCAGATCAATTCTTAGATTCCTAATTCATAGTTTTTTTCACTGTACATGTAAAATTCAGTTCCCCAGGGGAATTGGTCAATAAAACCAATTTTTGAAAGAAAAAAGTATTAATTAGGAATATGAATATCTAAGTTTTAATATTCCAAAAGTCTTAATTGGTTTCAAAAGAATAATTCTGGGAATGTCCATCAATTAGGAAATGACTGAACAAAATGTATATAACGGTGATGGAAAATTATTGTGCTATAAAGAATGATGAACAGGATGATTTCAGAAAGAGCTGGAAAGACTTATGAGAGCTGATGCAGAGTGAAATAAACAGAACCGGGGAAACGCTGTACACAGTAACTGCAATATTGTGGAAACTATCAAATGTGCTAGACTTTAGTATTAACAGCAATACAATGATCCAGGACAATTCTGAGGACTTATGGAAAAGAGTGCTAACCACCTCCAGAGAAAGAACTGTTGGAGTAGAAATGCAGATGAAAACATATAATTTATCAGTTGTTTATTTGGTTATATGTTTGGAGTTTTTGGTTTTATAAGATTATTCACTTACACAAATGAATAATATGAAAATATGTTTTGCATGATAATACACATATAACACAGGGGAGGGGAAAAAGAATATGTCTTAACCATCTAATTCTATTCTTCCTTACAGTGCTACATTGGTTACAATTTACTAGTGAACACTTCATAGCTTTTAAAGAAACTTTTTATTCCCAAGGCATAACTTGCTCATGAGAAGAAAGACTCAGAGTTTCTTCTAGGTCATGCTGGTCATATTTTCCCAGTTATTTCTTATATTTATTGCAACATGGCAGATTGGAATGATTTAGAGATGATGTTGAAGTCTTAGATACAAATCCCAACTCTATCCTTTACTAGTTGTATGATCACAGACAAGTCACTCAATATTTCTGAATTTGTGTTTCATATGCAATACAGTAGTTAGATTCCTGGATTTTGCTCAAAGTATGTTGTTCAGATCCCAGTTCTACAGTTTACTGGCATTGTCAGTTTGAGCAAATATCTTAACCTGTCTGAGCCTCAGTTACCAGATTTGAAAAATAATAAAGTTGGGAAAAATTATTTCTAAGGTACATTCCAGGTATAATTTTATGTTGCTATGATTTATAAAGTGAGGAATAAAATTACTGCACAATTTCCCAAGGATATCACGAGTAGCATATTTATGTAAGTAAGTATGATATGACATAAATTAGAGTTTTTATTATTCTATCAGTAGGTTTTAATCTTTATCTTAAAATAACTCTGACACTAAGTAGTTTTTTTAAAAATTTGGTCTAGGTAGAAATCTGAGACCTTTTACCTTCATTAGTTGTTTTGGATAATTACAAAGTCTGTATAATCTTGGTCTTCACAGTGATTGGAAAATATTGGGAGAATATATCAGAGACCCGGAGGATCTTGGGACTCAAGCTACTTCCTAAGTGTTATCTGAAATCTCAGTAAGTCAAAAGAAAGAGGAGTTTGGTGGTGGTAACAGCTGCTTAATTAAAGACGCATCACAGCAAGCTTCAAAATATGTCATCAATGACAATTACCTTGAAAAAGACCCCTGACCTGTATTTTAGGTTTTTCATCTCTTCCTAATACCATTCTTTAATTTAGCTTTAATTGGACCTTTGCTTTATTGTCAGGAATATTGGACAAAGGTCACCAATTTCACCTGGTAATTTGCAAGGCACTTGTAAATACTTCCTAGAATATAAAAAGGAAGTCAAAAGGAATTCACTCTCCCTAATCTAAAGGGAATAGGGAGAAGAGCTAGAAGACTTCTTGTAAGAAGGTATAAGTCAGGTTGACAAAGATTTTATTAGGCTGAATGGGGATGATTGTGGGTCTGAATAACAAAAGAATTGAAAATCTGTTGATTAGGTGCCCAGAACTGTTTACCTGTCTTTCCATAGAAAAGTAATGCTTTATTTGGAGCAAAAGAAATCCCAGATGTATATGATGACTAAAATAAATGGTAAGTAGTTCTACTGGAGAACCAATAAACAAAAGCCTTGAAATAGTGAGTAGCAGCTCCAGAAGCAGAATCTGACAGGGGCAAGGCATATCTAATTGCTTGAAAGGTAGTTACAAGAGGTAGTTCAGTCATGTATGCCTAGGAATATGAGGTATGTGGGAAAAGTTCTCTCATATTAACATTGATATATTGAGAAAGAAAATTATACCACTACTTGATTGTTCCCTTATTATTTATTTGGAATAATTAAATGCTTTTCTATTTGATTTTTGGTTCCAGCTTGGTCTTTAAGTAAAGAAAATACTGAATGGGTGCTATTATATACATATTATAATTCCAAACATTTTCATAAAATTTATTTTAGTTTTAAATTTTAATTATTTTAATTTAATTAATACCCTTGGTTAGGGAGGTGTTCTCTAATCAACTGAGAGCATTGTTATACCTGAGTTTAGTAGGGTGAATTTACATTTCTATGTGTAATAACATTTTAAAACACAAAACATATGTTCACTAAGAAAAGAAGACACCAAGACATCTAGATATTAACAAACAGTATTTTGTGACAAGTGCATTGTAAGGTGAAAGTGGATGATCAAGAAATGTACCATCTAGACTTTTGAACTGAACTTTAAAAATGGCCAGGGATTCAGCAGATGAAAAGGGAACATACTTTTATGATAAATGTAAGGAATAAGCAGAACTAAGAATAGAAATATCTGATCCCAAAATCTAGTGTTGTCACTTCTCATAACTAATAGAATCATAGGACAGCACTAATTATAAAGTGCTTATTGGATATTATGGACCAATTGCTTTGTAGATCACTGTCATATAATGACCCAAACCTTTACAAAAGTATTACACTTTATGTTTGCATTAGGAACTCTGTTTGTTTTATCTTTGGGTTCCAAATTTGGCAGTGCTATTGATTTAAAAATTTTAAGGGAATTTTAATCCTTATATTTCACGTTTTTTGGTGGTAGCAAGGCAGAACAGGAAGAATATTAGACTGCAATTTGGAACATGTGAACTATATTTAGAATTCTGCCATTAGCTTGAAAAGTAACAAACTTGTAACTTATTTTTTTGCATTTTTAAAATATAGGCATTGTCCTAACATCTCTAAGATTTCTTTAATCTCTTAATTACGATGATACTTTCTTTGTATTAAGTACAACTAACCACACATAAAGAGTAAATCCTGCGTATTAAAACAGAATACCATGACCCCAGAGGATCAGGCACTTCAAGCTCTAGTAGTCACTAGCCACAACCTAAGGCTATCTTAAGCAAAGACCCATTTAAGTTTAGGGGAGTCAGGAGGAACAGCATTGATATAGAAATAAAAGGCAGAGAAGTCCCAAGTTTTGCTGACCTCCCAGGCTGTATTTAGTCAGCTTGCTAGATTGCATTTATATTATAATGAGAAATTCAAGGATATTCAAAGTTGTCATCTAGGGCAAGGGCATAGCCAAAAATCTATTTAAGCACTCACAAATCTTCCATCTGGGATTTGCAGTTCTTCTGATAGGCTTAGTAGACTGTATTAACTAACCAAGTGCCTGTGAGTTTCAGAACAGAGGATTTCTCAGTCTGAATTTTTACTGTCTATATAACTAGAATGAATTGGAATTTGGAAATATTTGTACCTCTTGCCTTGCCTCATTTTTATCTAACTTTTCTTGCCACAAACAACCAACATTCCCTTCACTTACAATTTTAATAGGCTATATGAAGACATTATTCTCACTCTAATCATTATTAATCAACAATTCTTTAATGCTTCACAATAATTCCTTATGGCACCGCTAGGAGGTAAATTAGTGTTTCGTGTCACTGCTTCAGGACACTGGAATAGGTCGATTCTTTATGACTCCATCTCTCAAGGGTTATTTCGAAGTTGGTTGGGGTGAGATGAATAAAAGCACAGGAATAAAAGCATTTTGTGTGGCCTAACAGCCCAAGGGGATGATGTTTCCTAGCTGACACTGTCTATCACTGTCTTAAAGACACTTGATTGATAGTTTTCCCTTGTTCTCTCAATTGGATTGCTTTCAGTGGTAACCTACCCCATTATCCTCATTTGAGAGGTTGGAAAACCAAAAGAAAGGGAGGAGAGATGTTTTACTGGAGGTCACAGTATAAATCAGTAGCAGATTTCTGTGCAGAATGTTAAGGTTCTTTGGGGTTCAGCTAGTCTGTACAGTTTCTCATGGTAAAACTCAGATTTATAGCCTAGCCCCAAGAGAGCTGAGCTCATTATTACATGGTGTTAGAGATGCTGCGGCTTTTCACGTATCATATACTTTACCATCAGAAACATACATGATTAACCATTAGAAGAAGGTAATATTAAGTGCTAGGTCCTTATTATAGATACAGAAATTGAGACTCTTAGAGTGATTTGCACCAGATCACAAAAAGTACAGATAAGTGGTAGAAAGAGAAAAAAATCCCAGGTTTACTGATGTTCAGTGTTCTTTCCATTAAGCCAGTTGCCTTTCTTGCCCTCTCATCTTTGATGCTCACTATTTATATGGCCATAGACAAGTCACATACCCTCTCTGAACCTTATGTTCCTCAGAGTTAAGACTGGGGGGAAGAAAGGGGATGGAGGTAGGGTGGAGGACCAGATAGCTTCAGAGATCCCTTCTATCTAAAAATCCTATTAATAGCTAGCATTTATATGGCACCCACTATGTGCCAAGCAATATGGTAACTGCTTTAAAAATATTATCTCATTTGATCTTCCTTATAACTCTGGAATAGAAGTTCTATTTTATTTACATTTCATGGTTGGAAAAGCTGAGGCAAACAGAGGTCAAATGACTTCTCTAAGATCACATAGCTAGAAAATATCTATAGTGAGATTTGAACTTAGACCTTCCTGAATGCAGAACCAGCACTCTATCCACTTTGCCACCCAACTTCTAAAAGCTGTGGTCATATAGTCATTGTACATGGGGGAAATATCACAATAATATATGCCAAATGTATGCCATCGTGAAAGGATTTATTGTGTTGTAGCAGAAAGAGAAATGGATTAAGAATGAGAAAGCTTGGGTTCAAGTTCATCAGAAAGGATTTGAGCAAATTAAATAATCTCTCTAGATTCAGTTTCCTCATCTGAAAAAACAAGAGTTGGAATAGATGATCTCTAAGTTCCCTTTGAAAATTGATGATTATATTCTCTAGACAATCTTCCAAGGGTGGGTGGGGGAAATAGCAACTACTATTCTCTCTCATCTTTTAACCAATTTTAAAATCAGTAAACTTTGTTTCCTCTTTTTCCAGATTCCTGAAATACCCCTCCCTACACACACACACACACACACACACACACACACACACACACACACACACACACACACACGAGAAAACAAAACAAAAATAAAAAACAAAAAACGTTTGTAACAAATATGGAGACAAATGAAACAAATTTCCACTTTGCTCATTTCTAAAATATGTTTAATTCTACCTCTAAGGTCAATATTCTTTTTCTCTCAATCAACTTAAAAGATACATAACTTTTTTGAGGGTATTTATAGATTTTATGAAGCTTTCCTGTTCAATGCCTGGCTAATTAGATTTTCATTATAGTCTTATCTGCATATGGGTAGCAAATTTTGAACTACAATTAAAACAGAAGAATTTAGTGATATGGGGCTTTAATTCTACAAAAACAGAATCAATTAAAACCCAACATTTATCATTGTGTTCAATGTACCTATACATTGATTCTTTCAAAAAGAAGAATTAATGGCTTGAAAATGCTGATCAAAATTGATTATTTTAATCAGACAGGAGTTATCACATCACTAGATCAATAACTCAATATTTTCCACCCAATATACAAATTCACTACCTGTTTTTACTTCTACTTATTTTGGTGATGAGCTGGGAGATAATTTATCTTCAGCTTAAAGAAGTAAGTGGGAAAAATGATGTTCTTCACCTTTCCTTAAAGCCCTCTAAATTTTTCTAATTAACATAAAAAAGTTGTTCTATTCCCATCATGTTTGTAGAGATATAGGAAAAAGAGTTTAGAGACTCATTTCTGGTAATATAAATGGACGTGATTTACCCTGTAGTTCTTGGCTATATTATTTCTAACGTTTGCATATTGCAACATGATTTTAATACATGTAGTTCAAAGAGATCACAGAATTCTCTTTTTTATTTTCCTTTCCTTCCAATCTATCATTTCTATCATTCTTTGTCCCTGTGTTCAAATTCATATTGTGTTATAAAGAAAGACAAACATGAAAAATTAAAAATTCATAAAGATTTTAATGAACTGATGCAAAGTAAAGGATGTAAAACCAAAGGAAACAATATGCATAATGGTTAAAACAGTATAAGCAAAGACAACATTGCAAAGCATCAATTCTCAGAAATTTGACATTTAGAATATACAGACTTCCTTTCTATTATAAAAAAATATATATGAAAAGTTACTTGTACTTGAGTTAGTTGAAATACCAAAAAAACTTTCTTTTTTTATGAAACAGTATTAAAGAAGAGTTGTTTAGTAGAAGTGACTGATGTGTCAAAACAAAATATATCAAGAATTTTTTGAACAACTAATTAAGGAGAAAACATCTGGCATTATAGCACACAAACAATAAAAACTATGAATTTCAAAATTATTCTCTCTGATCTTTGGTAGTCAATGATGTTTTTCCAACTTTTTTATTCACCAGAAAACTCTACAAGTTGTATTCCTGATATGGCATAATAGACACTTTCATTTACCATAATCATACCAACAAGATTCCACTAGGCTTGGTCAAAATGGATCAATATTTTAGACATAAAAGGTAATATAAGTAAAAATGGGAGCATAAGAAAATGTGCCTGTCAGGTTTGTGGATAAGGGAAAAGTTAATAACCATACAAGATAAAAAAGAAATAAAATATAATATATAATAAATAAATAAAATAGAAAATAAATAATCCTGCTTACATGTAATTAAAATGCTTCTGCTTTCATACACATACACACAAATACACAAATTAATGCAGCTAAAATTATTAAGGACCATAGGAAATTAAAATTTTACAGCAACTTTCTCTGATAAAGACATTTCTCAAATATATGGGGGAACTGAGCCAAACTTATTAAAAATAATAAGAGCTATTCCCCAGTTAATAAATGACCAAAGTATATGAACTGGCATTTTTCAATATAAGAAATCAGAGCTATCCAAATCACATGAAAAAATGCAATAAATCACCTACATTAGAAAAATTCAAAATAAAACAACTATGACATATCGCCTCTCCCATGTTAGATTAACAAGCATTGCACAAAAAGTAAATTAATAATTAAAGGGATGTGCAAAAATTGAGACACTAATTTTCTGTTGGTAGAGTTGTGAATTTGTCAAATCATACTGGAAACAATTTGGAATATTAGGTTTGTATATCAAAGAGATTTTTAAAAAAGGAAAAAGGACCTATTTGTACAAAAAAGATATTTATAGCCACTCCTTTGTGGTAGCAAATCATTGGAAATTGTAGGGATGCTTATCAATTCGAAAATAACTAAACAGATTATTTTCTACGAATTTGATTATATACTATTGTTCTTCATGAAAAGATGAGAAGGAATGTTTCAGAAAAACCTAGGAAGACTTATATGAACTCATGCAATGTGAAGTAAACAGAAACAGGAAAACATTGTATAGAGTAATAACAATAGTGTAAGAATCATCAGCTGTGAAATAATTAGCTACTCTGATCAAGAAAACAAATCAAGAAAATTATAAAGGACTCATGTTGAAAAAATGCTATCTACTTTCAGTGAAAAAATTGAGGAAATATGAATGCAGAATCCAGAATACTTTTTAAAACTATCTTTTAAAAATTGTTGTATTTAGTTTTATTTTCTTTTGAAATATGCCTAATATGGGAAATAGGTTTTGAATAAATTCATATGCATAATCAGGGTCAAATCATTTACCTTAATAAGGAGGAGAGAGATTTTGAAAATAAATTTTTTAATCATTTAATTTTTACACAGAATTAGTAATTACTACTTACTAATGAAATAAATGCTTTTTTTTAAATAATAAGATTTAGAACAGAAAATCATCTGAAACAGAATCTAGTCCTACCTTCCTACCTCTCATTTTATTGATGAAGAAACTGTGGCCCAAAGTACTCATGTGACTAACTGGTGGTCATGGAATTCAATCTCATTTTATTTTGCTTATAGTGAACCATTTCCATATTGAAAAATTTGTGTTCTACACATTATGTTCTCTGTAAAAAATTTATTAACCAGTACATTCTATTTGATCAGCAGGATAATTAATTACATTCTATTTTTTTATTTGTTTATTACCTTAAAATTCACAGTTATCTACCTCTCTTTCTGTCTATCCTGCACTAGAGAAGGCATCATTTGTCAAATAGATATTTATAACTATGTCTGGTCTGTTTTATTAGTTTATTTGTATTTATCAAATGCATATATCAGTTCTTTCTCTGGATGTGGACATATACAAGACATTCTTCAAACAATACTTCTTATTGTATATAATATTCTCTTGGTTCTGCTCATTTCACTCTTCATAATTTCATGTAGTTCCTTCCATTTTTAATTACTTATTTTTATAATGCAATAGCATTTCATCACAATTATATTTTTACTATGTTTTCATGATAGAAACCAAAACCTAAGGAGAAACACAATGGTCAAATATCCAGGCTTTTTTCAGGTTAGCTATAATCATTGCTTACCAACCAGTTTTCTTCTTCAGAACTGAACTAATTATTTTTAGAAAGACAGATTTTTCAAAATTTCTCCTCTCTTCTCCCTAATTTTACTTATTTGTGTATTTAGGTAAATAAGTAACACTTCAAATATGAAAATATGAGGACTGGCTCATTAATTGACTAAATTATTGCTTTGCTGCATTACTTTGGTTCAGCCTTAACCTTTCTGAATCCAAAATTTCTCTGTTGAAACCATAAAAATTGCAATCATCATGTAATTACTAACTTACATTGTACTATCAGATTAATGGCCACAGAGAAACATGAATCTTTGCCTAAGGTGAAATCTAGTCATATTAAAAAAAGAAAACTATAACAGACACAGGACTATGTAATGAAACAGTAAATCGAGAACTGGAAGGAACCCCAGAGGTAATCTAGTCCAACCCCTTCAATTCACAAATGGAGATACTGAAACTCAAGAAAGGTTAGTTGCCCAAGAGACTTGCCTGTGACCTGAGACTTCAGGCAATGTGTCCTCAACCAACTAGCTATGTGACCAAACCACTTCTAAATCTTTACTTTCTCATCTGTTTAATATAATATAATACACGCTATTATATTATATTAAACCAGGACTACCACAGGAGCTGTAAGTAGTGCACTTAATTAAAAGGAGGGCAAAAGCATTTGCTTTCCTTTGTTAGAAAAGAAACAAAACAATTTAACATACTTCTCTCATACTCAATACCCAGTCCTGCCTCACTACCTTAATAACTTTATTTAAGGTTACAGTTTGTGCCATTTATTCCAAATGCAGCTTGTGCTTCTCTAGACAAAAAAAAAAAAAATCTTAGTAATAGCTCTTGACTGGATGGTCTCAAACTCAAAGCAGGAACTCTTAACATTATTTTATATCATTGAGCCCTTTTTCCTTTTATACAGGATAAAATAAAATCTATAGGATACAAAGGAAACTAAATGGATTAAATAAATTAAAGTACAACAATATTCCTTTCTTCCTTCCTCTCTTCCTCCCTCCCTTCCCTTTTTCTTCCCTTCCTCTCCTCAACTATTTTCTGACTTCCTTTAACTCCTAACTTAAATCCTATTTTTTTTGGAAGATTTACCCAAGCCCTCTTATTTTTAGTGCCTATCTTCTATTAATTATTTCCTATTTATCCTGTTTTAGCTTAAATCATATTTATTTGTTTGTATGTCATCTACCCTATTTCATTGTAAATTCCTTAAAGATAAAGTCAGTCTGCCTCTTTGCATAACCCAAGCACTTAATACAGTGGTTGGCACATAGTGGGTACTTAATAAATATTTTTAATTGATTGACTAATAGCAACCAAAAGCATATAAATGACTTGCTTTTCAGTTTAGCACATTGCAAAGCATCCAATAGCACATAGAATATGAGGAATGAGCTATAAATTTTTAATCATAGAGGCAGGAAGGACTCCAAGAGGTTATATAATCCATCCCCCTGCTGCTTGATAATGCTAAACCTACCTTATTCCTGAAGGATTACTGCCTATCTTGCCCACGCTGAAATATCCTTAGAGAAGATTTTGTAACCCCGCTTGGCTACAGTAGTTAGTTTTAATGATTTTCATTTCTTAAGACACATATGGGTTTCTAAACTCAGAGGCATTGCTAATTAGGCGAGAGATGAGAATTCTTTAGAAAGAAAGGAGGCTCTCTCTTTTTCTCACTGCTGACCTAGAATCAGAAGGGCTGTTTAAAACATATTGGCTGTTCAGAGCAAAATATGTTCTCCTTGTATTATTCTCTTCCTCTCCCTCTTGATTCACAGGGGTGATTAGCATTAAAAACCTAGCACAGCTTCTAATTCAAATGGCAAAATAGACACCTGGAGGAAAGAGAGAACGTTCATAACCCACTGCTCCTACAGAATGAATGGGAGAGAATGGGAGAAAAAGAGAGTTGTTGAGAGGCAAAGAAAGAGATTAATATGTACTGCTGTGGCTGCTGAAAAGTTATACTCAGAAAGGACTGCTTGTAGGACAGCTGTATAAAGATGATCTTGCCTGATCCTGAATACCATAGCCATAGGAAAGAAGAGAGAAGGCAAAAGGAAGAAGGAATAAAACTATAAGTATTATAGTTGTAAAAGTCCAAATAATTCTCCCTTTCCCACTTTCTATACTTTCCTTTGCCTGCAGAAATAAAGGTGTGTGCACATCTGTGTAGGCAAACAAAAGAACCTCTAATTTTTTTAAAAGGGTGTACATCCATAGATATACATTCAGATCCACTCACTTTCTGGCTTGCTGACAATTGTGGGCCATGTCAAAATATTTTATCCTAGACGGGTTGGAAAAAGAAAAGGATAAACAAGTAAATTGAACTAGAAGAAAAAATAGGGCAGTTTCTTTTCCTGTGTTCCCTAATGATTTGCTGGGAATGCTTTCTTTCTTTGTTCTTATTCTTTCCTCCAGAAAATATATGGAGTGTTCTCTTACTTTATTTTTTAGATTGTAGAAGAATAGATTTCATATAATTTTCCTTAACCTTGGAAATGACAATAAAAATGAAGCCTTTTGGAGTGACCTTAATATTTGTATCCTAGGACCTATATGAACCATATGGTCAGAAGTAAAGCCAAGAATTTTTATGCTTTAAGTAAATTCATTTGATAGGGTATTGTGTCAAAAAAGGACATTCTATCAGTTATCATTTTGCGAGTGTACAGGGTAACCTGGACTTCTGAGAACTGTATGCTCTGTCTTGGGTTTGGTGGGGAGAGACCAACCTAGGAAAGGGGCATCTTGGTGATTAGACCCTAAGGTAGCAACTTAACGATTGCATTTGCAGTGGGAAGAACATACCTCCATATCAATGTCCTGGGACAGATATTACATGCAATGGATGCTCCATTCTAGATATAACTCAAAACATATTCATTTTGAAATATAGATAACTAAAGACCATGAGTATAATGGATGAAGTTTAACAAGTTGTACGTATACATCTACAAAAGAAGTTTCACGGTTATTTACACTAATAAAATCACAGGTCTGAATGACAGCAACAAGAATCACAAAGACATTTGCTTCCCATTTAGGTGTATATCCTTACGAGATATCCTAAGATATCATTTGGGATTGCAGACATTTTTTTGCTATCTCATAAATCTAATTAAACTTTAACTGTGGTCCTTAATTACTATATTAATATTCTTAAAACTGATTCTGAAATTCCATATTGGTTATGAGATCTACAGACCTGCATTTCCTTCCTCAAGCACCTGCTGATATTGTCAGTTTTGGATACGGACTGATCTTGTCTCTTTTAGTGTCAGAGTACCCTAAAAATTACCATGTCTGGTTTCTTACTCTTTTAGTTCTTAGAATCAGGTACTTAAATTAATTTTATCTATCAGTAGAAGAGATCTGTGGATTGGCTAAATGAGAATCCCACATGCCTATTATTCTCTGACAGTGAAAAATAGAATAAAGTGAAATAAACTTGCCAATGAAAAGATCCAAAATGCCTCCTGTCTAAGAACTAATGCAATTTGCTGTTCTGCCAGCATATCCAATGTCAAGAGTCCTTTTCAGAGATAGAGTGACACTCTAGTGATTTAATTAATGCACTGCTCACTATTAAAGCTGTGGCTTATTATAGCCTAGAGAAACAGGCAAGAGATGACAATATAGATAGGCTTCTATCACTTGTTGAAATTTACACTTTGGTGATAGCCATGAATAAAGCACAGGGATGTTATGTGGCTGCTGCGAAGATTCTCCACAATGTCTAAATGCACAAAGGTAAAATACTGCTCCATGAACTATCGTGCCAATTTTGCCAGGAAATGAAACACTGAAGAAATGCCATAATATTTCAAACATTGAAAAAGAACTCTGATATTTTTACAGCTACTTGAGAGTGGGGACTGTTGCTTTATTTATTTTATTTTTACTTTCTTTGTATCCCAAGTGCTAAGCACTGTAGCCAGCACATAGTAGGGTCTAAAAAATGTTATTTGGCTGACTGACTCACTTGAACATTTCACACAAACATAAAACCTTAGACTTGCCAAGGACAAGGATAAGTCAACTTTAGTCTATAAACTCCAGAAAAGAAATGGATCACAATTTGACTCTACCCTATACCATGCCTGAAAAAGCATCCTCTGGTTACATTTAGGATTGTCTAAAAATATAAATTTGTTGATTATATTGGGTTTATTGGTTCAGTCAGCATCATGACAATTTAAGTGATATGAGTCTCCATGGCTCTCTTGCAACCAGGGACAACTTGAACTGGGTCAGGCTGCTTAAGAAATAGATTTTGGGGAGCTCATTATTCGGGCCCTTCCTTGACTATTTCAAGACATCTTTAATTGGTATAGCTAATTAATAAGTGGTCCATCAACCTATCCACCCTTCCCCATTCATATAGGTGGACAGACTACCTACTCCGGATAAGTATCTTTCTCCCTTTCTTTTACCAAATTCTGTTCAAAAGTAAGACATTCTTTGGAATTCCCAAGTACAAAGCAAATGCAAAAAGCAGCAAACCAAATGGTATCTCTTATATACAAAAGAATACAGGATAATTTCCCCTAATATATAGAAATTAATATAGTATATGAAAAATAATTTCTTATACTGCTACAAGTAGATCTTAGCAAGTACTAATCAAACCTCAGCTTGATAGCCTTTCATGAAAGACAATCCTTTTTTAATAGATAGTTTATTTCCATTTGAAATAGCTCTTGTTATCCCTTCTCAGTAATATCTTCTTATATAAAAGCTAATTAATTCCAACTGAAAGACTGAGGTTGGAGAAATCCTTGGATAGGTTGGCAAGTAAACTTTAAAAGAATATCTTTAAAGGGTTTTTCCAAGTGTTCTAAGAGGTGATATAATATTTTTCTTTGGGAACCAACTTATACTTTGGGAAAACGAATCTAGAGAATATACTAGAGTTTCATAAAATCTAAATTTGCATTTGTAACTTCCATCCATTGTTCCTGGTTCTATGGCCTTGGACTAAGCAGAATAAGTCTTAATTCCTTCTTCATGTTATATATTTTCAAAAACTTCTATGCAGTTATATCCCCAAGCATAAATATTCTCTCTCCAGAAAAAGTATTTCCAATTCTTTCAGCCACAATTTATTACTTCATTTCTTAGGTATCTTACCAGTGTTCTTGGAGTCTAGACCTGAAACTGTCCTAGAAAATTTAACTTTTCACCCTTAGAATGCTTCCATTTTAATTCGTGGTTACTTTTACATCTAGGCCTGGCTTTAACCATTCTTCATTTTATTCGCCAGTCTTATTTTTCCCCCACAGCAGGCTTCTTGCTGCATGGATACTTTCCAACCATGCATATTTGATCATGTTCTGGGTTCGCAATTGATTCAAATCTGTCATTGCTCCTTCAAAATGTAGGTCAAATTGTTCCCTTACTGGTCTACTTAGCATCCTATAACTTTCCAAATTAAAACACCTCTCCCTGACCTTCATTCCTCTTTATATATTTACCAAATCCTCATTGGAATGTATGCTCTTTGAGTGGAGAGGCTGTTATTGTATTTGTCTCCTCAGTATTTAACATATAGTATTGTATTAATAAAATTTTCAATTCATTCCTTTATTTAGACCTAACAAGGTCCTCAAATATTATGAATTTGTTTTTATTCTGATGCAATTTAAATAACTTTTCCTTTAAATATTTTCCTTTAAATGATATACCATTTAGTGCATATATTTTGAGTACTGATCTTATCTCATTGTCCATGTTGCCATTTAAATGTATTGTGATTTCCTAGTTTATCTCATTTAGCCATTCTATGAAAAAATGTCATCAGGCATGGTGGAGAGGGGGAGGGGAGCAGCTCCCCCAAGTCCCTCTGCCTTTCTAGTAACAAACTCTGGGGTGGGGTGAGGGTGGCTGCATGCCCACAGAGAGTGCTCTGCATGCCATCTTTGGCACCTGTGCCATAGGTTTGCTATCACGGTCCAATGACTTCTTGCTTTACCTTTTTTTTACTAGTTAGTACTGATCTTGGATTGCTCCCAGTCTGATATTTTGTTACCTCAGGATCAGCGGCAGGTAGTAGGGCTATACTAGTATATATACTCTATAAACTTTATGTTCCTCCCACCCCTACCCCATGTTTGCCTCCCCCTGAGGCAACACTTAGTGGCCCATTCTCTCCTCTCACCCCAATGAGACATGTCACTCCTGAGTCCCTTAGTTTTGAGGCATTGTATTTTTTAATTGGGGATGTTTAGAGGATTTAAGTAAGCTGAACATCCCTTACTGCACCATCTTAGTTCCCATCATTCATCAACCTTTGGATTATCCTGGGTTAGAATGTTGCAGCCCAGATCCTTCCCTAGAGTTCCCATTCAAAGTTGAGAGAGAGAGAGAGAGAGAGAGAGAAAGAGAGACAGAGAGACAGAGAGAGAGAGAGAGAGAGAGAGAGAGAGAGAGAGAGAGAG
>NC_058135.1:190172605-190283571 GCF_016433145.1 Gracilinanus agilis | reverse complement strand
AGAGAGAGAGAGAGAGAGAAAGAGAGAAGAGAGAGAGAGAGAGAGAGAGAGAGAGAGAGAGAGAGAGAGAGAGAGAGAGAGAGATTAATTTGTGAACATAAAGGAAAAACCATAGTATCTCATTCAGTCTAGGGTTCCTGATTTTTTGTATAAATGTGTGTTGTGAGTCTCTGATGGTGGATTAATTAGCTCAGTCTGGCTTCTATGGATGGGATTTAAGCTCTCTTCCACATGGAGAATCCTAGCTGGGGGAGTTAGTTTGGGGTTCTTCTGTCCCAAGTTTTGAAGGTGGTCATCATAGAGTAGGATACTGATATTTACCTGAGTACTTACATGTGATGCAAATAGTATCTGCATTTTGGGCTGTAGTCATTTAATTGAACACATAGTAACAAAATAGGTTCCTCATTCCCCATCATCAGGTAACAATTATATTAGAGGACTTTGACAAAAGGAATCAATGAAAGCAAAAGGAAGGGAAACAAGAAGCATCTTGGCATAGTGCAGTGATGGGCAAACTTTTTAAAGAAGGGGCCAAAGGAAAGGTAATACTCATCTGTCAGTCGGTTCCTAAGACAGCTCTTTCGAAGTTTCATTGTATCGTATCCTACTCAGTGTATTTGTCAGATTAGGAATAATGTTGGGCGACTGCATAGAACATTTCAGGGGACCTCATCTGGCCCACGGGCTGTAGTTTGCCCATCACTGGTATAGTGGAAGTAACACTAAATTTAAGATTGCCAGATAATTTCAATTACCTGTGCCTGGTCTGAAGCCACCCAGCTTCTCAGATCCTCCCTAGCTTGCACAAAGATCAAGCAAACAGATCTGTGTCAGCTTCTTGATCAGAAGGAAACCCAAATTATTGACTCTCCCTCTCTTAGACGAAATTAGTCAATTCTTATTTTGCTTCTGTTTCCTTTTCAATGGGGGGTAATGGTTGAATTAGGAAAGGAAAAATAGTTTCTTAATTGAGAAACTGAAGATGAATGAGGAGCAAGCCAGAATATAGGATGCTTTTGATGCAATCATAATCTAAGATCATAAAAAAACAGGAACTTGTGGTAATTGAATTCTGGGCAATGGTCTTTGACCACAGAGTAGCACAGCATTTCAAAGTAAGCACATAGGATTTCAGAAGGGCAAATGTCCTAATTTTCAGAAAAGTGATGAAGATATATCCTACCAAGAGTTATGACAAAATGTTAGAATATAATGTAGAAAAGAAAGAAAATGATGAAAGAGTGTACTGGTGTCCCTCAAAACCAACATGGCTTCAGTTAGAAGAAGTCATGTTATACTGAACTCCTTGGCTTCCTTTACATTGTAGTGAACTTGGTAGATCAGGTGAAAATAATAGTTACGATATTCTTTGAATCTGTCAATGCTGGTGGGGCAGAAGGAGGTTTACGAGAAGTCCAATTCCCCTTGGGGGCGGGACAATTGAGTGAAAAGGAAGTGAGAAGAGCCAGAGACCCAGTAGGTTTGCAGTGGCTAATCTGAAGTGCCATCTGCTGATTTTAATTTTTATATCATTTTTCTCAAGATTACATCAATGTTGGCATGAATTCCATTCCCATCATACATCTTATCTTTGGAGACAATGTGTTACGTGTGTTTGACGTATGTCTTGGGCTACAGTGGTGAGAACGTACAGGCCTTTTCATGGGAGATGATTTCTTCATATTTCATTCATTGTTCTTTTATATTGAATTACTGTACCAAATTGGATCTGGAAAGAGGGTGTCGAATGGAGACTGTACTGGCCTGTTCTTGCAGGCATCTGTGTATGGGAATCTGAGTTAGAGATTTAAAATTGTTGACATTAACTCACTATATGCTGGTTTGTTGTGAAGTGACTTCTAGGGGAAGTTTCTGTATTGTGGGGTTTTATTTTGGGATATTGAGTGGTCTGTGACTGTGGTTGTTCTTGCCATGAACCTGTATTGTTTTACTGTGTCTCCTTGGGGCTGAATAAGGATACTGATTGCAATAGTTTCAATGGAAGTGAATGTCACTGTAAAAAGAATCATGTAGGGTAAACTGAGTGTGGAATTTCCATCCTCCTGACAACCTGCTGTGCTGGCTTGTCAAAGCTGATGACGAGCTGTGCTAAATGTCACAGCTTTGATGGCTTCCTTTATGTCAAAACCTCACATTCTGTCCTTATGGACAAATGGGAAGACATGGGTTATTGGATAGTAGAGTTTCATAGATCTGGAACTGGTTGAATAATCAGACAAAAAGAATAGATGTGAATAAATCAATATCAGTTTAGAGGGAGAACTCTTGTAGGATGCCATAAGAATTTATCCCCTTGTACTGTGCTAATCAATATTCTTGTACTAAATGTTTAGATGGTACACATTTCAGATTTGGAGGTGACACATAGCCTGAAGGACTAACTAATATTGGATCACGGGGCCAAGATCCAAAAATACTTCAACAAATTTAAACAATTAACTGAATTGAATCTGATGGAACTTAGTATAGGCAATAAAAATCAGAAATTCTAGCTCAGTATGAGTCACTACTCATGGTAGTAAAAAATAATGGCAATGATTATATGAATGCTATACTAACAGCATCAGCATCATCATTAATAACTTTAATAAAGTGTTTAAGGTTTGTGAAGCATTTCATAAGTATCTCATTTAATCCTCACATCAACACTTGTTGGTAAGTGCTATTATTATCCACATTTTACAGAGAAAGGAATTTAAGAAGCAAGATATCAAATCATATTTGACCAGAGTCACATAACTAGAAAAGGTCTGAAGTCGAATATGAAATCAGATCTTCCTAACAACATATGTAACACTATCCATTGGTCTACCTGGCTGCCTACAAATAGACGTATAATATATCTAGCATATGGAAGCTAATATTTTCACTATACTCAGCTCTGGTCAAGCCAAATATTATGTCCTGCTCAATTATAGGCATCCCACAGGGTCAGAACTGATTCTTCTGGCCCTGAATGAAAATGGATATACATATAAGAAGTGAAGTATGTGTTTAGCGAGTTCAAAAGAAAGCACTAACCAACTTGAGATGCTCGTAGAGATAGACTTCCCCATAGCCATTCATTTATTGAATGTCAAAGCCAAAATTTAAACCCAAATGTTCTGACTAACCAGAAGCACACAGAAAAATCATATAATCCATACCAGTTGGAAGGGACCTCAGAGGTCACTTACTCAAATCAATATGGACTTGACTTCCCTCTACACCATTCCTAATAAAGTCATTCTAACTTTGAATGAAGACTTCCAATAAAAGGTAACTTATCACCTCATGAGGAATCTTATTTCACTTTGGCATAGCTTACATGATTACAATTTTGTCTTGTTTTTAATTTTTGTTTCTTCTACATCAAGTTGCAACCTATTGGTCATATATTGACCTCTTACAGAAAAATTATGTTCATCTCAAGGAAGAGAGTCTCTAAAATCGATCTTTCCAGTGATTTTAGTTTTTACCTACACAGCATTCTAATACTATAAATTGCAGGTGAATTTTTAATGTGCCTTAGTGGAAGGAATTTCTACATGTGAAATTCCCTATATAAATGGAATCTCAAGTCTATGCCAAGTAAGTTTTGATGCTAAAACAAAAGGTTAAACTTTGGAGATTTAAGGGTGAAAAAAGGAAATAAGATAAATACTTATTTTCCAGAATGTCTAGAAGTATTGGGTCAAAATAAGCTACTGTTATTTCAGGGCTTTCCAAATAGATCATAGGTGGAAATAATAAATAAATGTGTGTGTGTGTGTGTGTATGTCACACACACATAAATTTTGTGCACTAAGGAATTTAGAAGAAAGAACAAAAGAACATTCAAACAAAATAAAAACAGGGAACATTAAATGAATTTGCCACAATTTTAAATAGTATCATGAACCATTACCAACACTTGTCTTCCAAATCTATGACCAAAGTCATTGTTGGTAAAATTAGGTTCCTTGAAGGCGATAATTGTAACATTTTTATCTTTGAATGTCTAGCACCTAGAATAGTGGCTATAGTAGATGCTTAGTAAATGTTTCTTGAATTGAATGTACTTAGTGAGTCCTTTTAAATTATTGCTTTTTTCTTGCATTCTACAATGCAACTTAGAAGATATTCTCCTTATAAAGAAGTTAGAGTCCAGATAAATAACATTTCCTTTATTTATATAATATAATTAATATATCAGATTAAGGAAGAAACATGTTATAGTGAGATGTAAGATTAAAAATTAATATCTAATACTCCATGTATTATATTTTTTAAGATTATTAATAATCACTTGAAGTAGAGGAAAGAAAAAAAAAACTTTCAGTAAAGAGAAGCTGACCATACCACACACATGGGAAAAGAGAGTAAGGGTGGAGTTACACACACTTTTATCAATGCAAAGTAAGAACATAATGTGAGGACAAAAGAGGAATTCTGGGAAATGAAGTCTAGGGGTACAAAATTCTGATTACTCATTTCACCCTGTGATCCTTTGGGAGACTAGTCTCTCTAAGGGATAATTTAAACAACATAAAAAGCCTAATAACTTTAAAGATTTTTAACTAAAGGTATATACAATACTGAAGTTTCTAAAGGGAAATTACAATAATTTGGGGATGAAAGGGAAATAAAAGAGAAAAAGAACAAAAACAAATAATTGCTATATTTTAAAAAATTGAGGGGGAATCCCCTTTGGCATAAAAATATATTGAAAAATTGAGGGGGAATCCCCTTTGGCACAAAAATATATTGAAAACAAATGCATTCATCCTCCTCCTCCCACATTTCAAATTACCACATCCCAATGTTCACTCTGGATCTTCTAGTGCAGTGTGTGGTTTCTGTAGCCATATTCATGGCACCTTTTCCAAATAGTTCACTTTCTAAATTTGGGGAGGTAGCAAGTTTCTTATCCTAAATTACTCTCAAAAGAATTGAAACTTTGCATTATAGGATAATAATACATTCCCCTTGAAGAGGATATTGCAAACTCAGGGAGACATGGCTGAGTTATGATGTATATTAATCAATTGACAAAAGAAAATCAAAAACATTAAAAATTCAAATAAAAGAGAAAAACTAACTTCTGGATGAAATATAAAATATCAAAGTCTTATCTATAAAAATTCTAAGTTGAGGAAAAATAAACCTATAAAAGGTTGTTGAATCAGGGCCCATTTAAAGTGATTCATGTCACGTAAGCCTCTAGTAGCAATTATGCATTTACCCAATCAGCAGCTAGGACTACAGAAAATTTGCCACACTATGAAAGAAATAAAAGGGACTAGATATTAGCATCAAATTGGAAACAGCATTCTCTTTTCTGATTTTAACTTTTCTCTCAGGGATAGAAGAGCCAGGATGGCAGCCAAAGTGAGGTTCGTGGCAGAATGTGCGATGGGGAAAACCTGCATCTAACGTATATCAAACAGCCACAACCTCAAACTTCAAGCAATTTCAAGTCCTCTTTTCTTGGTGTAGAATGTCATTAATCCCACTGGGATTGGTTGATCACTATGCAGGTTCTTATGTGCTCCATTGTCACTGTGCAGTAGGCCTTTTTTTTGTTGTTGTTCCCTTCTGGAATCAGACACAATCATTAAGCAAAGTGCCATAATTTTTAAGTAAGCAATGGCACTATATCTATAGTCTAAAGCTTCCCTGTATGCATTGACAGAGCTAATGGACATTTTAAACTTACCCTAATGCAAAAGTAAAACACACACACACACACACACACACACACACACACACACACACACACAACCCACCTTAATACTGGTAACATGTTCTTCAAGTTAAAAAAAATAAGAGAATAAAAGAAAACTCAAATACTATATTGCATATACAATATAAATAATAAAAAAGTTTAAAAAATCAAAAAATATATAACATAATAAGTGACACACCATGTAAGCCAAAGAGAGATAGAATACAAAGGTTTCTCACCCCAAAATGAGATCTATTTCCTTTTTAACTTGGCCATGATCCACAGTGTGAATACAAATGATTTTCACCAAGTAATAGCTTTATAAAACAGTAGTACAATGGATAATGCACATTCAAAGAAATACCAAAACCCCCCAAATCATAATAGCCCAGTTATTGACAATAGCAAACAAACCCACTATCATGAGGATTCACATGATTCCGTATAGCCACTTGCTGTGCGACATTTAAAAAAATCTATGAACTCATGGATAATTGTCACAATTTCTACAAATCTGGCCAATCTTTCAACCTTGCCAGAGATATTTTTAACAAAGTCTATTACTGCCATCATTCTAAAATATGGCAGGAGAACCCAGAAAAAACACAAACCTCTGTACTGATGATTAAAACTTTTTGGATCTAAAATGTCACTAAGAATTTAGATCTTTCTAATGGATGGGTAGAGTAAGCTGAAGAGTTATGAACATAAAAACCCATTCAGAAACTACTAGGATTCCAGGAAAATACTTCCCATCTCCCATAGGGGATTAAAACCCATCACAGGATAACTATGCTTCTTTTTGGGGATGTCCCTCCCTCTAGTATGAGACTGTAGCAGCGTAAAAGACCTGTCTCCAATCTGTCTCATCCATTTTAATGTGGAACCAAGAACTAAGTGAAAATTACTTCAGATGTCTCATCCATTACATTTTAAATAAATGCGGAAATGAGAATAAAACAGTGCCATTGAACTTCACTTTAACCCCAAAAGGACCCTTACCTCTTCTTATAAACAACTCAAAGGCAGACAAATGATCAGTCAGTGGAAGGGATGATACTAGATAGTTTAAAATCACTTCTGAAGACCCCTTAAAATCAATTGAGATATTTAGCTCATTAAATTGTCCAAAAGTTGTATACAGGTTGTAACCAGTTTGATGGAGTCCATTCATTGTCATCTATAGTGACAATTAACAAATGCAAAAAGGAACAAAAGGCAACATGTGACCTCAATGGATCTGGTGATAAACCCAGCATCCATAAGGATTTATGGTTTTGCCACTGAAAAGGGTTTGTGCAATTTGACTATGGGCTTTTAGAATGATATTTTTTTCTAGGTCAGTCTTAAGGGGAAATACAAATGAAGACAATGCAACAGAACATATAGCTAAGAACCGGAACACAGAAGATATTAAACCAGATTAATAGGTGAACTTAAAGAACAATATTGAATTTTAAAACAAACACTCAACAAATACAATAAGAGTTACAGGATATAGGTATTGAATTCCAGAGTCTTTTTTTTTCTCCATTTCCAATAAAGATTTGTTCACTATTCAGAGGGGAACTAACTGAAAACAGTTAGTAATCAATAAAGCAATTGGGTCTGAAAAGGCTTAAAATTCACCTCCAGACTCATAAGGTTCTTTCCTCTCCCCATTATCATCATCTATCTAGATTCCTTTGGTCACACTTCTGGGGTTCCCCAAATAGGCACTGGGCCTAGTGTGGACAAATACCATATTGGATGTGTTGCAGAAATTGTGCAGGCCAAAATGACAGGGGGGTGTAGGGAGGTGAATTTTCCCCTTGAATCACAGGATTACTTCAAAATATCAACTTCAGTGTATCCAGTCAAAACGAAATCCCCCAGGAATAGAAGTAAGAAAGACATCTTAAAGCTGTAAGCTGCGTGAGCTTGGTAAGGCTCTCTGGAAAAGGAAGCTGTTTGAGATAGGCAGGAAACTGGACCATGCTTGCAATCTCTACTTCCTGTCAGTAGGCGGTGCTACCCTAGTATGTACTGACTAGGAGTAGAGAGGCTTAAAAGAGTAACTTTCCTTCCCCTCCCCTCACGGATAAAAATACCAGGGAGCACAATAGGGTATTTGAATATGAAATATGGACTTCTCTTGATGTTTTGGATCAGGAGAAAAAGAAAAAAAATATCAGAGGCTTATTTCCAAAAAAAATTGTCTTGAAATCCACTGACTTGGTGTGTGCCACCTTTGTGAAAAAAAACCCTCAGTGGCAGCCCTCTCAGCCAGGAGCCATTATCAGCTTAAAAAAATCTGCTTAGAAACTAGAAGGGGTGTGGGGCTGGATAGTGAGGGTTTGTGTTCTGCCCTCTGTTCCCCTGCTGAACAGTGGCTAGATCAGTCTTGAAACCCACATTGTGGGGGTGGGAAAGGGAATTTTTACTTCATCCTCCATGCAGGACCAAGAAGGTGCTTCCAAACAGGTCTCAGACCTTCCAGCCCACTGCAGCAGTAGGGAGGCTGGGGTGAGAGTGGAAACAATAGCTGAGAGAGCCAAGGGCCTATGGAGAAAGGCACCTACCTGGCTCTCCTCTCTTCTGATGGGCAGTGACAGCAGCAGTAGCTAGGCTTCCATGGAGGGGCGAGAACCTGAAAAGCAGTGGGGCCAGGAGAGCTCAGGGCACATGAAGAGACAAAGCAACCCCTGGCTCTTGTGGTGGGCAGAGCCCTACCACCAAGCAAACTTACTCTCTTTACTGAAAGGCTATCTTAAAAAAATTGAGAATTCATTCCCAAAGTGGTAGGCAGAAATGTAAATTAAAAAACTAATATACAATACTCCAAGTATTATATTTTTATAAGATTTATTATTAATCACTTGAAGTAGAGGAAAGAAAAAAACCTTTCTGTAAAGAGAAGCTTACCCAGACCATGCATGTGGGAGAAGAGAGATAGAGAGGGCAGAGTTACATACACCTTTATGGATACAAAGTAAGAATGTAACATGTAGATCAATGGTTCCCAAACTTTTTTGACCTACCACCCCCTTTCCAGAAAAAAACAAAAACAAAAACAAAAAACATTACTTAGCCTCCTGGAAATTAATATTTAAAAAAATTTAATAGCAATTAATAGGAAAGATACATTCACCTGTGGCCATCACTGCCTCCCTTGATGGCTGCAGCAACCACCAGGGGGCAGTAGCACCCACTTTGGGAATCACTGATGTAGATGAAAGACGAATTCTGGGAAATGAAGTCGAGGGTTACAAAATTCTGGTTACACAGGGAAAAATCACTGAACTTCAATCATATAAATGGATTTTAGTCTTTTTTTTTTCATTTTCTTTATGTATGACTTGTGTACTAATAATATCTGCCTGGTTTACCTTATACAGTTATAGTGAGAATCAAATAAAATAATTTATGTTATGATTCCATGTAAAGAATTATAAAAATGATAATTGTTGTAATCATATTTAGATTATTGAGGATTGTGTAGTGGAGTGAGAAGACCAGCTTTGGAGTTAGCGATGCCTGGGTTCAGGATCGCCCTTTGACATTTACTACCTCCGGGCAATAATGCAGTTCTCTCAGAGTATAAGTTGATAATGAATATTTAATATACATTGGAAATTGGCTTTTCTACATTAGGGTTTCTCCACACCAATGAAGTGATACCTGCAGACCTCAGAGTAAACAAAATTAAAATGTACATATATTTCTAGAGTTTATTAATATTTTAAAAAAATTCAAATATCATGGTACAGTGGAAGTAGGAATACTTGTTCTTGGGTCAGAGAATCTGGGTACATATCTCAATTTCTGACTCTTAAATATCTATGTGTCCTTGGGATTTTACTTAATCTTTGGGTTTTAATCTCTTTATTTATAAAATAAGAGTTTGACTGAATATCTGCTGAGGTCATTAATGACTGTTAATTTGTGATCCAGTGATCCTATGACCTTGAATTCAGCATTCTCAAACCTTGGAAATGGGTCATAAATATGTAGCAACAAAAATTTTCACTTAAAATTGACAAATGAATATGACTTGACTATTCATTTTGTAGTGATAGAATATAAAATGCCATTTTAGGGTGACCTCAGGCTTCTTTATTAACACTAAACTATATACTTTCCAAAGAGAACACTTGATGTCTTGATAGTCATATCCACAGAGGAAAAACAAAGTCATCAGAACACCAAAGTACACAGAGCAAATGCTTTCACTGAGAGCACCGGCATTGGTGGAAAATTCTGGTATCATTGGTTTCATTACATCTTCTTGCATACAAATTTGCTTTTCCTTTTCTGTCAAACAGAGCAAAAAGGTTCTACCCATGGATTATCTCAACATACTGAAGCCATCAGCTTAATTTTATAAGCTTGCCAAAATTTTAGTGCAAGAAATTAAATCTATACCTGACAGTATCACTATTTAAAAAGTACTATTCACTTTCATCTAATTTAAACTGGATTTGATGCTTTGCAGTCTGAAGAATGCTCAGTATAATACTCCTTGCTTATCCACATTTTCTAGTTCCAATTACCTACCTTCAGCCTTGAATATGCTGCAGAATGAGGGAGGGGACCAGCAAACATTTCCAGGATCTTAAGGACATACATCTATATCTGACTGGCTTGGGGATAAGTGATTGGAGTGAGACAAAGGTCTCCTCTCTCTGCTTGAGAGGTCCATGCATAGGTCGGTCAGCCCACAGAGATGGTGACTCTCCCCATCAGTTCTTCTGCTTTCATTTAGAGGTCCTCTTTTAGGTATTTTATAGGGAGGGTGGTTATTGGGAGGTCATGGAGCACTGAGAAGGGTGAGTTATGATATATATGAGTATATATCTTAGAATATATCCTTATGAATGCAAGTCCTTGCTGTACTCTGAAGTGGGTAAATAAACACACACAGGGGCTTCTAGGGGGAAAATGGATGAAGGAGAAATGAAGGAAGAAGAGGGATGACTACCTTAGACAAATAAAAATGGGCTATGACAGTTTGAGTGAGTGGCAGTTGGGATCCAATGACTCTTAGACTACATCACCCAGGAATACCTACTTACTCTTGGAAAGAAACAACAGGAAGTTGAAAACCACTATTTAATAATGAATTTAAAGAGTAAGAGATATAGGGAGAGGTCACCCTAAAACTAGGTATCTAAGGCCAAAACTCAGGGATTGGAAGATCGGTCAAGATCTACTCTATACTAGCACAAGCTGTCAGTTTGGCTGGCTGGAAGGGAAAATGGGTGTCTCATAACTGGGTCCACTTCTGTTCCAGTGGTGATCACAGATTTCAGGAACACAAGACCACAGCAAAATAAATCCACAAAGGTAAAGACAAGGAGCTTGAATCAGCCTGGGATGTCCACCACCAAAGTCTGATCCTCCTGCTCAACTTGAATTTCCCACAGACAAGTGTTTCTTCTGGGAGACAAATCCACTCCCCTGGGTTCTCCACTAGAGGCAGTTCACCAGCATCCAACTGCTCTCAGCCATTAACTGAGTCTCTCAGGAATCACTTCCTTCCTTGCCACTATTCCATCATTGGAACCTTTAGGTCTTATCTAACAGCCTGGGTGCTAATTTCACTAAATGTCTAAACTCTTAATTTTCCTCATAACAACTCTAAGCTTCATCCTTGAAATATGTTTTTGTGTGTATTTGTATATCTATATCTGTAAACATGTCTATATAGTCATCAACTTTTTCATATTTAACTTTTGAAACTTAAAGTTTTTATATATTTTGATTGGTGACATTATTTGTATTTTTACATTGACAATTATACACATATCCTATTCTTCACAGTAGAGGAAAAATGAGAGGCAGATGTGGAGTGACTGGTATCCCTGTGCACTTCATTGGGCTTGTTAATCCTACTATTATTGTAAAGGGCACTTGGTGCATTTGTTAAATGTCAACTTGTTTCTGCTATGCTCCCATACTCTGAGACTCTTAAAGATCTCAAACAGCCTATAAAGCTGTCATCGTTGATGGATTGTTTCAAGATGATGTGCCCTTCACAATCACTATCAACATCCACTATCTGTGAAGGACAGTTTGAGTGCCAGGGATGATGTTGAGACCTCTCTACTCTTGGTGTCTTTGGGCAGCAGCAGCTAAAGTCCCAGCAGCCTCTCCCTTGAATTTCAGAGGATGGTCAAGGTAGAGAGTTATATAACAGTATAGCATACAGTATAATGTCCTCTCACTGCCATCTAACAAAATGGAAAGAAAGATTTTGGTTAAAAAGTGTCTTAGTTTTAAAATTTTATTTGCTATTCAGTATTTATGGTACTATAAATTTCATGTGTTATAACAAGTGAAGATTATCTGAAATCAATGGTTTTTTAATTGAGATATTAGCATAAAAGTTCATAGAATTCTAGAGACTTATTATTGAGAAAAACTGTTTTGCATGTTACCAGTTTTATTTTATGTACTGTATTTTATGGATTTCTTTATTGTTATTGTGTTAAGAGAAAGGTATATTATCAGAATTGGTGTTTTATGACAAATAATTGCATGTGAAATATAGTGAGGTTTTTTTTTTACTGATTAAAGGATCCTAACCCCCTATTTCCCATAGGTTTAATGTATCAACATTCCTATTTTTAAAATTGTCACACTGTTTTCTACCTCCATGAAAGCTGAGGATTGACCGTACACACACTCAGACATACAAACACTGATGTACATACATAAATTACATATACAACATATAAGTTATATATGTGTGTATATATTTCTGTGTGTATAGCTGCATACATAGCTATTTAAAGATTCATCATTCAATTGGAGATTATGCTATAGAATATAATTATCTACAAATATCTACAATATCTAAAATACATACATAAAAATTCTCATCTCCTAAATCCAGGCCATAGACATCATACCATGGCCCTATAAAGCTTCACTCCCAGAATTCACTTCTAAGTGAATTAGGGAAAAAACATAATGATGGGGTAGAATAAAGGAGGAAAAAAAACTTTTGGATTTATATGGATAATTCCACTTTCCCACCCCACCACCATTCTCAAAAAATGAAAGACAAAGCCTTTTATCTTTGAAATTCTTAGTATCTGTCATATGTTACTCAGTGACCTATAGCAGGTAATAGAGATGGAAAGATTACATAGATTTGCAACCTAATAATTTCCAAAGCCAAGCTTCTGTTAATATATTTGGACTGGAGAAAGAAGGATTGAATTTATTCTCCTCAGCTTCAGAAAAGAAATAGAAATGAAAAGGGAGAGATTTCTAGACATGGAGGCACAACCAGTGGAAATGACTGAGGTCCATGGGATCCCTAATTGCCTCAGTCACCACCACTGCTTCCAGTGATTAATTCATCCATTCAAATAAATCTTTAAATTGTCTTCTGTTCCTTCTCTGTTCTCTATAGGAGTATCTGTGGTCACAGTGCTCAAGTTCCAGATCAAGACATTGGCCTAGACCTTTGGCTAAGATAAGTGATTATCTGGACTTAGGAAAATCTGTCATGTGGCAAGAACCCTGAACTTTGATACCTGAAGTTTAAGTTCAAGGTCATATTCTAACTCTGAGACAGTCATTTCACATTGGCTCCTTCATCTGTATGATAATCATAAGAGTCATAATTTTAAAAAAGTATTTATTAAACATGTAGCATTGCATGGCACATACAAAGTCTCTACCCCAATTCAGGCCCTTGTCATCTCTCATAGGGACTATAAAAATAGCACTTTTAGGTTCTCCCTGGTCCCATTCTCTTTCTTCTTAGATTCATCCATTACATATTTCAATAAATCAATAAACATTTATTAAACACCTGCTGTGTGCAAGCTAAAAAGTAGTCCTTGCCCTCAAGAAGCTTATGATCTTTTGGAGGAGAAAACACGTAAACATGTGTATAAAAACAAAGTTATATGCAAGATAACCAGGAAAACATTTTTAAAAAGGAAAGCACTAGAATCAAGAGAATTTTGGGAAAAGATGGAATTTTATTAACATTTCTAAACCATATATAACTATTTTACTTTTCTGCCCCAAAACTTCAATTGCTTCTTCTGTACTAGAGAATGAAATGTCAAGTCTACAACTTAACATTTAAAATATTCCACAATATGGATTATATTCTTTTACTAGTGATGTTAGAAATTAATCCCCATCCATCACTAGTTAAACTGGCCTGTCCCTTGTCCTCATACCTTGGAACATATGATCAATCATCTATGACTAGAATATGTTTTTTCACTTCTACCACATAGAAACTTTATAGTATTTCAAAGCAAAATTCAGGTGCTACTCTTACACAGAACCTTTCCTGATTTCTCCAATCATTGGTGTTCTCTTTCTCTCTCTTAAATTTGTTTTCTGTAGATTTTCTATATTTATTTATCCAAGTCCATACTGTGTCCCTGTAGGAGAACATAAGCCCCTTGTCAGAATAAGAACTTCTTTGATTTTTGTTTAATTTGTTCTAATCTTAAGGCCTTAGAACAGCTCTTAGAACATAGTAGATACTTTTAAAGGTTTGTTGAGTTAAATTGAATAAAGAATTTGAATTGATTTCCTATTGATGCTTTAAAACTCAACTCAAATATCACTTCCATGAGGCCTTCCCTGGTCTCTATGGTAGATAATGATTCAGGTGCTACTTACCCCATCTATATCTTACACTTTGCTCATGTCTTTCTTTTTTACTACTAATTATTCAGTATTCTGTTTATTTGTACATGTGATAGATTGCTCCAAATAGAATATATCTTATCTGGGCTTTATGTATCACATTATTTGGGTTAAAACCCCCTATGTCATTAGCCTTTAATAAATATTGATTGAATAACCTGACAAAGAAGAATATACATGTGAATTTCAAATCTAGAACATTACTTTGAAAAAAAATCAATGGAAAGATATTCTTGGAATATGAGATTTTTCTCACACATTTAGAAATGTATTCTTTGGGTCATAGCATGGGGTAACATATAAGGGATAGCTTTGAACTCTCTTTTTATCTTTTTTGAGAGACTAAGTAAGACAAAAGGGATTCATCCATCTATTTATTCATTTATTCAGCAATTATTTATTGAGCAACTACCCAAAGTATCTCTTTTGAAGCAGAAGTTTACATTTTGGAATTTTAGAATCCTTTCCCTTATGTAAGAAATGTTATTCTATATGGAGATTTTTTTTTTGTTATCAAATAACATGATTTATTACTAATGCTTCATGTTACTTAGGGAGCTCTTGGTTTGGTATTTTGCATTTATCTGACACTTCTGCAAGTAATCCTTCCTAATTTTTATCCTCCTATTCCCTTAATAAGCCTAGAATGAAAATCTGTTATTCTTTCAATTGCATTTCCTTCATATTTCAATGAGAAAGAACTTAATAATTTTATTAATGTTACTGCATTAGTGAATAAAGCCATATTATAATAATATTCTAATGAAAATCGGCATTTTATATCTTTTGTGAATCTTGAGAACTTTACAAGCTTTCTGAAAAATTATTCAATAAATATTTATTGAAATTGATGAAATGATATGCTGCAAAGGACACTGGACTGGCAGTCAGGTATCTTGGGACTGGTCTCATCTTTCCCACTTACTAGCTTTGTGCTTTGGGACAAGGTACTTGACCTCTGCAGGCCTCATTTTCCAAAACTGTAAAATGAGGTAATTAGCTTAAATGGTCTCCAAGGTCCTTTAAAATGCCCATATTGCACAATTTGAAGGGTCACCTGCTTTAATAACAGGATTCAAGGTCTCTGGGGCATGTGAAAGAAAAAGAAGAACATATGATCTTGTTCATGTGGAACATCATAAAAGAAAACAATAGAGAAAACAAAAGTTACCAGGGGACAGATGAGGAGGTAAAATAGGATAGAATAGAAATGGAATTGGATCTGATTTCAAATTCTAGCTCTGCTGCTTAACAACTTATGGGTGACTTATTGTAAATGACCAGACAGCTACCTCCTAGTTGTTTTTGTGTCAAATGGGCTCTGTGGTTTTGATTCCTGCTCAACAAATTACTTGTGGGTCACAAACAGGGGTGAGAGAAATGGCTGGGAACAGGAGGGTCAAAATAGACTTACAGGCAGACAAGAAGTCCTCTCACTGATCACAAAGTTTAGTGACAAATGACAAAGTTTAGTGACATTTTTATAGAGAAAGTGACCTAGGCTAAGGGATTAAATAAGCCTTTTGCAGGGACAATGGCTAGTAATGATTTACAAGATAGATACAGTGATGGTGGTTCTAAACAAAGTTTTCTATAGGATAACAAATCACAGGTAAATATGTAACCATCTAACGGAGTTTCTCATAAAATTTCTACATCGATAACTTTTTGGAAGTACATTTGGTATTTGGAAAGGAATTGAATTAAGTTCTTATGTTGGGGGGTGGTGCAGAGTTATGTGTCTAATTACTTCTAAACTATGACTGTAATTTGACTAGCCCTTCCTCTCACTGCTGAGTGCTACACCCCTAGTATCACCTGACACTTTGGTAAGCTTATTTCCTTATTTGTTTCAACAAAATATGCTTTTATCAATTAGGGGAAATTGGATATCCACAAGCAGAACTGATGTTAGTATACTGGGTGATGCCAAAAAGTGATTTTATATGAATATTCAATTCCTCTACATACATTTGTATCCATAAAGCATGAGGGCAATATGCATATCAGATTCCATGAAGAGGCCCAAGTTTTATACAGTTCTTCAAACCTGTAGTTACATTTACAAATGAATAAGAATAGGGATAGGGATTGGTGCTGTGATTTAATTTGTTCAGGGAAATCTCAGATAAGGAAACTTCTAACAATGAGGTTTGTACCTTTATTTGAAATTTAGACACTCTTAGTTGCCTAAAGTAGGTAGTTAAAGTGAGTTGTCTAAAATGAGAAGTTAAATGATTTATCCAAGATCATATGGCCATTAGATATCAGAAGCAATATTTGAAACCACATCTTGGCTTTAAGAGCAGTTCTCTATACCACAAACAAAATGCTATTGGTATCTATAATAAAACAATAACAGGACTGTAGTTAACTGACAAAATAAAGTAACCCCAATTAAGATGCTTGATATATAAATCAAAGGGATTCTCAAAGCAATGTGAATTAATAACAAGAACTTGACCTGATATATTCTGAATACAGAGTACCTCATTCAGAGTACAACCCCTTTTTTAAATATGTTCCACATCATAAAGGAAAAATAGCCTTAATTAGATGGTGAGATTTTCCCATTTTAAGGTGTTTCTGTACATTTATATAAATGGTTTTGCTCTTGAAGTACAGAAAAAAACAGATTAATAAATGTCAAAGTGAAAGTAATCTCTTTGAAGTTGCATGAATCCTTTAATGTCAACATTACATAGTTTTTCTGTGTTAAGTATTTAAAATGAGAAACTAGCCTTAATGACTATGCTTATGGTAAGATATCTCTGCTTACCTTAAAAAGATAATGTTAGAATCATTTGATATTAGGAAAACATTAAGTATAGCACTTCACATTTCTGTGCAATTTTTTTTTCTTCTAGTTATGTTTAATTGAAAGTAACCAACCCTTATTGTTGGCAGGGTAGTTAACATAACCCAATCTCCAATTAAAATAGTTAGACATGTGAAAATTGATGTGAAATGTGTTTATCCAGTTCAAATTCAATTTTTAGAAGCAATGGGTCAGGAAAATGAGAGATAGAGAGAAAATATTCCTCATATACCTCTTTCAGTAATAATAAGAAATAATGCTTTGGAAAATGGGATTCATTATTTATGTCTCTCATGAGAGATGGGGAATCCTCATAGATCAATTTGTTCTCCACACAATGAATTAAGCAGGTAAAATTTGGCCCTCTAGAAAAGAGGCAATAATAATCTTAAAGTTAGTGTTATTGGGAGTGGGAATGAGGAAAACTCCTTCCTATTATCACCAATTATTTGCACAAGAGCCTAATCTGCACTTGGGACAGAATCACCATATGAGATCATACTCTATTTTTACTTAGTAAACTCAGCATAATATAGGGTAAGGTTGCCATTTAAGATAGGGCCAATCCCCATAGGTAGGCCAGTTCCTTCTATTACTCAGCAGCAGGGTAGGATAGTGCTAAAATATCCTCTGTATTTATATAATAACTTAGAGGTTTATTCAGGGTGAATCCAAAGGAGGCAAGGGATCGCTTATCAGTAGTGAAGTTCTCCAGGTGCTTCAGCTTGAGGTAACCTTATTCTAATTACACTGATCCCTCATATACCATAAAGCTTCCCCAAAAGCAGCTGTGATGATATAAAATAAATCGGTATGACTTGTCATATTCAAAAGATAAAATAGATAAGGCACATGTTCTCAAGATGATAACGGAGTTGGAAGGACAAGTCCACTGAGTTGGGCTATGCCAGCTTCGTGTGGTGGATGGGCAATGAACCAGGCTCATAACTGAATAGAAGAAGAGATGGGACTGATTTGAATTTGCAAAATTACAAAGTGATCTCAATAATCCCACGCTGCTGGCTACATGGAAGACCTACCTTCCAAATATTAGCATTCTGATGATTCTGTATGACTGCATAATGGTAACACCACAGCCTCAGAACAAGGAAAACTGAAGGAAAGGAAACTCAAAGATCAATTAGGTGTTTTGGAGGATAGAGTGGGGAGGGAAGGATATAGCTGGGCTGTGGCATATTATGCATAATTAGTTACATAAAGTCTATAACCAAAGATATTCATGACTCTCAGGTGTCACCAGATGTATTATTACCAATTTATAGATAAGAAAAGTGAGACTCAGAGAGAAAAAAATGGTGGGATTTTTTTGAGTATGTGGCCAGCTTGAGAGCTGCTCCCTCTTCCTCTCTTTTTTCTGTTTTTCAAATTAAATTATTATTTTGTTTTGATTTGTTTGGGAGAGAAAGTAGCTTAATGTATATAGCTGAGGGCAATTATTTTCCCCTCAAAAGGTTGAAAAAGGTTGCTTTCTTGGTCTTTTTCTTGGCAAAATAACCTGGAGAAGAAGTTGGTTCTGGACAAGAGGATTACATCGGACATAGAGTTCCTTGATGCCATTGTGACCATGTGCAGAGCAGTAAGGAAATAAGGCATACTGACTAGTAGAAATCTCCCAGTGACTGTAGCATGCCAGTGGAGGACCTACATTAACATGCCATGATAACAGCCCTGAGGAATGGGGTTCTCAGAACCTAACCTCATACATTTAGAGTTGGAAAGATCTTAGAGATTAATGAGTCCAAACCCTTCTTTTCAAAGGTAAAGAAAGTGAGGTTAAGTCCTAAAAGCTGGTTGGTGTCTGAGGCACAATTTGAACATGTCTTCCTGAGTCAACTTCTATGTGTTAAATATGGAAAAAGTGGAAAGCATATTTGACCTGAAGTCAGAAGAGTTGGGTTCAGTTACAAACACTGGTATTTACTTAGGCATGTGTCACAGGGCCAGTTATATAACTTCCTTGAGACTTAGCTTCCCTAGCTATAAAATGGGAATAATAAGAGACACTAATAATAGTAGAAAGAGTTACCATTGTGGAATCAGTTTCCAGGTTTGAATCCTGGCTCTGCTACCTACATGATACTGGAAAAGTCACTTACATTAATTGAACTAATTTCAAAATCTGTATAATGAGCAGTTTTGACTAAATTATCTATGAATTCTCTCCTTGTACAAGATAATACAGTCTTATGATCTACACTGCCTACCTCAGAGATTCATTGAAAAGATCACAGTGAAATAATGCATGTAAAAGGTATTTGTGACTTAAGAGCTGTGTAGATGTGTTGATTATTATTAGTATAAGACTTTCCAAAGATCATTTAGCTAGTTAAAATTAGAATAAATAGAAAATTATTCAATAGGCATCTTCATAAAATTATTACAGTTATATTTTTTATCAAAATACTTTTGTTAGACCTTTGTCACAGAATGGTTTAAGTTAGGATATCACTTGGGGTGTGGGTGGAGGAGTAGTATTTAGTATTTCATTGACCAGTCAATCCAAACATTCACAAAATAATGTTAGAATTATTTGGTAAAAAGAGAACATTAGGTATAGCAGTTCACATGTCTTTGTGAACAAGCATTTATTAAATGCCTATTATATGTCTGAGGAACTGTGCAATCAGCCTTTGTCTTCAACAAGCATATATTAAATTAGAAGACAAGGGAATTTAATGCACACATAGATTTTTTTATCAGGAAAGGCTTCAGTCTTTATGTAGAAAGTAGTAGCAAAGAGTTAAGAAGAAGGGGAAGAAGTGAGGAAGGAAAGTATTCTAGCAATTGAACATATAACATGTTACATCTATAGGATACTGTATTATACTAGATGGAGAGATTTCAGTTTTCCAGTCTCTATAAATCAGTGAGAAAGATATTTAATATGATCAAGAAGCCATTTTTCTCTCTTTCCTTCTCTGCCTCATGATATTTGCTCTGAAAATTGAAAATATGGACTGTCCTATTCACAGAGAATGTCTCAAATCATTTTTCCCTGAGAAAGAACAATCCATTGTCCTTTATCATCCTTCCCATCACACGTAGGAAAGTGTTCTGCATGAGAAGAAAACCATGCCCACCAGCATGTTTGGATGGGCACTTTGTGAGGAGGCATATGCCTGCCATAGCACAGAAAGTACAAATCTGTGTTCACCAAGAAAAAAAAAAACAGCAAGTCAGAGGCTCAGTGCCACAGTCATTCCCTAACTTTCATTTATCATTTCAAGCTGCGTTATTTTGATGGCTTTTCAGCTGCAAGATGACTGGTGCTGATGCAGAGATAATGAAATCCTGAAAGCATCAAACAACAGGGATGTCTGTAGTGGGTAATGGGCATCCTTCCTCAGTTTATTAACTCCAGCTGTGCTGTTTGACAGTTTTTGTGAAGAGGTACAGCACCATTTGGGAATACTGAGCAGAGAATAAAGAAGCCAGTGTCAGGAGGTAAACTGGTTCACACATAATCTCTAGTACCATATTAACAGGATGAAAAAATCATCCCCCCAGTTTCCTTATAAAAAAAGAAAAGAAAAGGCACCAATCCAATTCCAGCATGAGACAAAGTGAACAATATGTTTCATTCCCTGGAGGTGTGTCTACCTCAGTGTTCACAATAGTCCTTGATAAAGGATGTCAATGGTTATATTCTCTGACAGGATTCATTGCAATCTCCAGAAACTGTCAGGGTGTCAAGGTATGTAATATAGGTCTAGAGGGTGATTTCTCCCATATTTTAGTTTTGCTGATAAATTGAATTAACGATTGGTTGATCTCTCTCTCTCTCTCTCTCTCTCTCTCTCTCTCTCTCACACACACACACACACACACACACACACACACACACACACACATATTGCTTGAATGAGTAGTTTTACTCAGCAGTGAGAATTCATTTGAAAGTGGTTCCTCTTTAAGAAGGTTTCTCTTTATATTTTAAATGCTTGGGGAGTTCTTATCATCTAGTAAATAAAGGAAAAGACACTGGGAATTCGTTAAATATTCCAGTCTGTCATCCAAAAGGGAAAAGGGGGGGGGATAGAAATATTGTTGAAACACTATAGAACAATACCATATCTTCATTCAAAATTGACTATATTGAGCCAGAGTGAGATTTTCCATCTATACAGACAAACTATCCCTCAGTTTTGGAATGAACTTCAGAGGTCATTTAGTTTAACCTAGAATAAAACAGGAACCTTTCTATAGTACCTTCCATTTCCATCCAACAAATTGTTACATAGCCTTTGCATAAAAGACTCAAATGAGGGTACAACCCACAATCTTCAGAGTCAGCACATATTCACATTTGAATGGCGTCATTCTTAGGGAGGTCTCCTTAAAATTAAAATTAAATCTAACTCTGTAAATTCCACTGAGTTGCCTGTAATGAGTAGATAAGTGACTCATTGGAGAGAGTAGCAGGTCTGGGGTCAGAAAGACATGAGTTCAAATCTAATATCAGACACTTACTGAGTATCACTGGCTAATCATTTAAACTCTGTCTCACTTTCCTCAGGACTGTTGAGGATCAAATGAGAAAATCTTTATAAAACACTTAGCATGGTCTCTAGCATACAACAGTGCTATATAAAATTATTATTGTTTCTCCTATCTTCTACAGCTAAGCTAAACTAGTTTAACCTATCTTCCATGCCATAGCTTCTCTTTTCAAGAGAAAGTTATTATTATATCATCCCCTAAATATCCTCATCTAATCTATTTGAAATTGGCATGATTTTCTACCTTTGATCATCCTAATATATTCTAGATCTTCTTTAGTTCATCAATATCCTATAAATGATATTAACTAAGTGGGGCATGATAGATAAGCTTATTTTCACCCTAATCATAGACTTTATGCCACTCAATTCAGCATAAGATTCTAGTATTTTGGGGGAGGGGTTGTAGGGGTAGCTGCCATATCACACTTTTCATTCATATTGAACTTGCAAATAAGAAAAAAAATTCATACTACTCTATACTTAGTGCTGTTGAAGTTGTTTTTCAACTGCAACGTAAGACTTCATATCAATCTCTATTATATCTTGCTTTAAAGGGGATAATTATACTTGATTCTAATGCATTCTGCTTTCTTCTGCCTCTTAGAAACTTCCTTCAGAGTTCTATTCAGTTGCAACCTATAATACAAAGCCTTCCACTATTATCAGCTACCAAAGCCTCTCACCCAATATAACAATTACATAAATAAACTTACATGTTTATATACTGTTTGTCCCCAGTAAATTATTTTGGGTACAATTATGCATGCTTTATTTTTATATTTTCCCCCACATGTAGATACAATTTTAATTATCTTTTTTCTGATATTTTGTGATCAACATTCTCTTTCTCTCTCTCACCTCTTTTTCTGTCCTGAGATGGCAGGTAATATGATATAGGTTGTTCAAGTGCTATCAGGTAATACATAATTCCATGTCCATCATATTGTAAAAGAAGACATATATTGCTTATACTAGAGATTCATGGAGTACATGAAGTGAAGAATGGTATGTTTCAGTCTATGTTCACACTCTATCAATTTTTTTTAAGGTGAGGCATATCCTTTTTTGTCATGAGTCCCTTGGTATTGCCCAGAACCCTTGTATTATTTTTTTCCTTTTTCCTTTTTCAATTTATTAATTTAGAATTTTTTCCATGGTTACATGATTCATGTTCTTTCCTCCCCTCCTGGAGCCAACAAGCAATTTCACTGGATTTTACAGGTATCATTTATCAAAACCCATTTCCATATTATTAATATTTGCAATTGAGTGATCATTTAAAGTCAACATCCCCAATCATATCCCCATCATAACATGTTTTTATCCTGTGTTTCTACTCCCACAGTTCTTTCTCTGGATGTGGATAGCATTCTTTCTCATAAGTCCCTCAGAACTGTCCTGGATTATTGCATTGCTTGAAGTAGAAAAGTCCATCATGTTCAATTGTGCCACAGTGTATCAGTCTCTGTGTACAATGTTCTCCTGATTCTGCTCCTTTTGCTCTACATCAATTCCTGGAGGTTGCTCTAATTCACATGGAATTGCTCCAGCTCATTATTCCTTTCAGCACAATAATATTCCATCACCATCAGATACTACAATTTGTTCAGCCATTATCCAATCAATGAATAGCACCTCATTTTCCTGTTTTTTGCCACTACAAAGAGCACAGTTAATATTTTTGTACCTGTAATTTTCCCTATTATCTCTTTGGGGTACAAACCCAACAGTGTTATGGCTGGGTCAAAGGGCAGGCAGTCTTTTAAAGCCCTTTGGACATAATTCCAAATTGCCATCCAGAATGGTTGGATTAATTCACAACTCCACCAGCAATGCATTAATGTCCCAATTTTGCCACATCCCCTCCAACATTTATTACTTTCCTTTGCTGTCATATTAGCCAGTGTGCTAGGTGTGAAGTGGTACCTCAGAATTGTTTTGATTTGCATTTTTCTAACTATGAGAGATTTAGAGCACAATTTCATGTATTTATTGATAGTTTTGATTTCTTTATCGGAAAACTGCCTATTTATGTCCCTTGCCCATATATTAATTAGGGAATGGCTTGGTTTTTTTGTACAATTTTGTACAATTGACTTAATTGTTATAAATTTGAGAAATTAGACCTTTGTCAGAGTTTTTTTTTTTTTTTTTTGTTAAAAGATTTTTTCCCCTTCCGTTGCTTTCCTTCTATTTTTGGTTCCATTGGTTTTGTTTGTACAAAACCTTTTTAATTTAATGTAATCAAATTATTCATTTTACATTTTGAAATATTCTTTATCTCTTGCTTGATCTTAAATTCTTTCCTTTCCCATAGATGTGACAGGTATACTATTCTATGTTCACCTAATTTACTTATAGTCTCCTTCTTTATATTTAAGTCATTTACCCATTCTTAATTTATCTTGGTACAGGGTGTGAGATGTTGATCTAAACCTAATCTCACCCATAACATTTTCCAATTTTCCCAGCAGTTTGTGTCAAATAGTGTGCTCTTGTACCAAAAACTGGGATCTTTGGATTTATCGTGCACTATCTTCCTGAGATCACTTACCTCAATTATATTCCATTGATCCTCCCTTCTATCTCTTAGCCAATACCATCTTGTTTTGTTGATCACTGTGAATCCTTGTATTATTGATAATAGTTATCATCCAGTAAATTTTAAGTTCCTACTGGGTAGGGATTATCCCATATCCTTTTCAGGTGTTTGGTACATAGTAGGTATGAATTAAATAGTTAGTGTTTTATTGTATTTGTATAGTATTTAGTTTATAGTAGTCTCTATTCTTTGCTTTGTTCTTGGTTTGAAAATGCTGTTATCTTATGAAAATCTAATTACTACATTGATTTTATTTATGCATTATTGGCTAGCAATGGAAAACATATATTGTTATGGGGAATTGTGTTTCTTAAAAATATATGTTTATATTTATATAGTACTTTGTAAGTTCATAATATTTTATATACATGATCTCTCCTCAAGATGCTTGATATAAAAAAATAGTAATTGTAATTCCCATTTCATATATATGAGGAAATTAAGAGCCAGCAAGTTCATATAGTTAGTAGGTAAAAAAAGCTATTACCTAAATTCTGGTTTTTATACTCTAAACCATTTCTGCTCTGTATATTTCCATTATATCACATTTCTTTTTTCTATTGTGAGAGCTAACTCTTAAAAAACCTTTCCATCAATCTTAGCACTTTAACCACAGACCTTTTATTTGATCTGGTAAAATTCTCAAAGTCATGTGGGCAAAGCCTCACCTACAAGGGATTATTTAACATCTTGTAATATGCAGAGTCTTCCCTTGGTGAATGAATCTATTCTAAGTTTCTTTGTCTATCAATCAACAACTTTTAAATTAATCAATCAAAAAGTCATAACACCCCTACTTAACACTAAGTAAGAGAATTCACAAGTCACTTGCCAGAGTGGGTGACAACTGCAGAGGCAACTGACCACCCCTTGGACAGTGGTAGGCAAATTGAAAGACTGCAATTAGTTCCTGTAAAGTAGAGGAAGTGACAAGAAGTGATGCAGAATAAGGACTATAAAAAGTCCTGAACTTCCTATCCAAGGGACTTTGTAGAGTTTGACTTTAGGGAGTTCTCTAGGATTTCACCTTTTGGACTTGGACTTTGCCTTGTGACTCTGACTTTTGGGTTTTGTTTTTGGAGTTCTTGGGAACATGGCTTTTTGGACTTTACCTTGGAACTCTGTGTCATTGAGCTAGACTAAAGGAGAAGACTTTCCCTTGATCCTGTGTTGGTTTTCTGGGTGATTAGCTGGCCTTCCTTTCCTGGCTTCTAGAGAGATTGGTTCTGGAGAAGCCTTCCTTTCCTTTAGGAGGCTGTGTTGGTGGAACTCTTGCTGAAGACTCCATTGGGCCCTCTGATTGAAGGTTACTGAGTCCTGTTGGGGCTGAACCAGACACTGGAACAACATTTAGGGTGATAGGCTAGACATTTCTCTACCCTAATTGCACATTTTTCTACTTTCACTCTTTCCACCTTTTTGTAAATAAAGCTACTAAAAGTCATTTCGACTTAAGCTGTAATATTTTTTACTTGGCAACCACAATATTATATTAAAACTTTCATATTAGCATAAATCCTAAATTTTTATATTTAGAATGAACAATGGTCCCATTATGACCACAGAGGCAATGTCACCTTAGTATTGCTTGTTGTTTTTCAGTAATGTCTTACTCTTTGGGACCCCATTTGGGGTTTTCTTGTCAAAGATATAAGAATGGTTTATTATTTCCTTATCTGTTTCATTTTACAGATAAGGAAACCAAGTATTACTACCTAGAATCAAATCTTGACTGTCTTTTACTAGCTTTATGACTAGACAAGTCACTTAGTCTTTATACGGCTTTGTTTCTTCATCTGCATAAGGGTAATAGTAGTACTTTCTTCTCTCAGAGTTATTGTGAAGGTAAATTGGGATAATGTATGTAAAGTTTTTGAAAATTCTAAAGAACTATATAAGTACCAGCCATTATTATTTTCTACCTGCCTACATCTGATGTATTTAAAGGTGGGTGAAATGATGTAGCTTATCTGTGTTTTGGGTCTATGACATATTTACTGCTTTTTTCTCCTGAATCATTAGCCATTATTATCTGTGACATTTCTTAAAAGGTCTTGTCAATTTCCCTGTTATAGACATTTAAGATACGGAGGATATCAAATATAGAACTTCCAAGAACCTCACAGCCCATTTTCTGAGTACAAATCACTCACCTCCATTTTGAGGTGAGGAAACCAAGATCCATAGAGGATAAGCTATTTGCCCAAGACCACACAGGCGGTAGAATTCGGAGGACAGATATGAACCTAGGTCTTCTTACATAAGAGTAAGCAATTAAATGGCTTAGATACAATCTTGAATTGATTCCTTTCCTGAACTTTTTTTTAATATTGCTTCCTCAACCTCATCTTTGAAAGAAAAACTTCTAGGAAATTCAAAGGTATAAAAATTATTCTTCATTTTTTTCCTTACTCTATGAATATAACAAAAATTTGATGATAGAATTAAAATGGTTAGAGAGCCAGAAATCAAAGATGCTGCAATAGAAAAGTGTGACAGAAGGGAAGGAAGTGAGGGAGGGCCGGGGGAGGAAAGAGACCAGATGGTGAAGAGGCTTATTGGTTCTGAAAAACATTACCTGATATCTGCTTAATTCTATTCAATGACACTTATACCACTGATTTTGCAGAAAAGGGCTACTTTTAACCTAAAGTCCTTAGTTACATGGATAAAACAGTTACTAATTTAAAAATGAAATGTCATATTCTGTTTTATAGCCCAGGAAGTGGCCTTGGAGATAATAGACAAATTCCCTCTTGGTCTTGAATCTCTGATATAAATGGTATTTCAATGAACCACTGCTTTTTATAAAAACAATCTTAGAGAAAACTAAAAACTAATTTTTCTTAAAATACATGGTCCAATTCTGTAGATTCTCTTTTAGGTTCAGAATTACATAGCAGCACAAATATTATATTCATTTCTCAAGACCCATTTTTATCTCATTTTTCTTCCTTGATCCTTTAGGCAATTTTTTACATTCAATGTGGTGTCTCCAAAGATTATGAAAGGAAAGAAAGGTATGATGACACCCTTCTGCAAGCTTCTTTACACAAAGCTCTTGCTAAGAAACACCATAATGGATCAGGTAGCATCTGCTGGCCCAGTAATATATGATTATTTTCATTCACACTTTATTCTTCATTTTCACTACTGTTGTGTTTGGGAAATACTGTAAGATGACAGGGGTCTGTAGCAATCTAGTCTCCCTAATCCTTTGGTCTATGGAGGGACACACTCACAAGCAGGATGGACTGGATGGGAGGGGCAGGATCTTGTCAAAGTGGTCCTTTACTTCCCCCTCCCACTAGGCAGTTGGAAAGTCAGTTAACAGTTCAGAAATGGTGGACAATCTGACTTGATATCTTCTGGGCCAAGATGGTAAGTGGAGAAAGGAAAACTCCTTATGATTATATCCTTCTCTGTATTATTCCTCACAGGATAAAATAGATGAACCTTGATATTTAGAAACATCTCACTGGCTCAGAGATCAGGATCAACTACAGAGCCACCAGTAAGAGAAACTTGGCTTATGGAGCTTGTGAGTATATCCCCAAAAATATCAGTATCCAGACCCTGTTCCTAAATGATAAAAGTCTAATGATAAGTGGGAATGGGAAGGATGGGAGATGGATAAGGATCAATAAGGTCAGGGAAAGCCTCAACCAGTTATGTCAAAGCAGCCCCTCCTCCCAAAGGGGGTAAGGTATTTTGAATGGCTGATCTGCTCTCTAACCCTATAATTATACTTCTTCTATGTCAAGATCACTAAACTAAGGTAGACTGTGATGTTGCTGAATGTCAAACCAAAGTAAAACAGCTTGGCAGTCAAGAACTGAATGGCTCAGCTCAGAGTCACCCAGATTATCCCTCTACTCAAATTCAAAACCTAAGATCCAAGACCAGCAAGCAGGGTCACCTGCCTTCTTATCCTAGGGCTCCAATTGTCTTTAATTGTTCCCTCTCTTAGAGTTATGAGGGGCATTATGGAATTCCATGATGTAGCCTGAAGTCCTCTCTGCAATATGAATCTCAAACTAGCTCTTCTCAAAAGGCTCTTCATGGACTGATCACTAGCTAAAAATACTTTTATTTATTTATTTTTTGTTTTTAAACCATTAAAGTCTGTGTGTTGGCTCCTAGGTGGAAGAGTGGTAAGGGTGGGCAATGGGGGTCAAGTGACTTGCCCAGGGTCACACAGCTGGGAAGTTTCTGAGACCGGACTTGAACCTAGGACCTCCCATCTCTAGGCCTGACTCTCAATCCACTGAGCTACCCAGCTGTCCCCTGAAAATACTTTAAAACTCTTCACCTTACTGGCATCTATCAAATGTATTAAAAAAACCCTGGGGCAAGTAAATAAGTAAAAAAATGGACATAGGAATGAATTAATTTATGAACTGCTAAATAAACAAACAAATAAAACTACCAAGTTATAAGGGCACAAGGAGGTGTAGTAGAGGCTAGCTATCTCATCTTTATTATACTCTCCACCAAATTGCTATTAATGTTCTGTATTTTCTTAAGAGATTATGTTTACATAATCCATTTCCCTCACAGTTTATAAATTTTTGAAGGCAGTGACTATTTTATCATTATTTTTTCTATTGAGTGCCTTGCATAGTTCCTTGCATATGTTAGACATTCTATATATTCCCTACCACCACTACCAACAATGGCATCTGTATCTATACATGCAAAGTAAACAAAAAATTACAGATGTTTAGAGTACAAAACATATATTTACCTTAGTTACCTTCTCCGACCTTCCATTCCAACATTATTTCAGTATCTCCTTATTGCTCCTTCCTGTGAGTATGACAATATTCTTAATGTCCCTTCCATCTTCAAAAAAATCTCTCTATTGGAGATTTTTCTTTTTTGCTATTGTCCTACAGCTTTTTTGCCTTTTGCAGATAAACTCCAAGACTGTCTCTGATAGGTGCCAGCATTCTTTCTTCTTTCACACATCAAGTTCACTTAGCAAATAACTACATAAAAACTCTTTTATGGGCTTCACTACCTTACACTACTGGTAACTCATTCTTTTGATGCTCACAAGGTCTGGCCATCCCCATATGATTGCTTCACCAAAGAGCAATAAGAATAATTGTAACAAGTCAAAAAACAGAGGTAGCAATGGGTCCAAAAGGGGAGAGTAAACAGCTAGTAGTCATGATACCTCTTGACCCAAATCAGGGAATCAGTCAATTTTCTTTCTGTCATCAACCAGGAAAAAAGAGATTGAGTTTAAGTTGCCAGAGCCATTTATATGCACACCCAATTCTATCTTAGGATCTAGTCAGAGACCCCTCTTAGACACATGAAGAGAGGACAAGAAACAGTCATAGAACACTTAGGTATTCTGAAGAATGGATCCCTTGATTACAAATTTCTTACCAAAAAAATATGGCTTACCAAATATGCATGTTGACATTACATCAGGCAGAAGAGAGTAAGTATACTTTTAAGTACTGGGCTATTTCATTGGCCAGTTCCTTGTCATATAAAGTAGTTTGGTCTTTGGAAAACAAAAGGGTAATCAAAGGGAAGCATAATTAGGGGAAAAGGTGGATCAGTATAGTGGCTAGAACAGGTAATAAATGATAGATAATTCATGCTCATGTAATATTAAGAAAGCTAGAGAAAATCCCAAAGACTTTTGGATGGCCCTATTTGTGTATAACAGACAACAGTCACAGAGAATGAGAGAATGGATTGTGATTTGTTCTCATTTGTATCAATAGAGGGAATTGTCACTTTGATGAGATCTCAGATTCAACTCGTCAGAATTTTTCTCCAATCTTTCTATTCTTATTGTATTTTAATCTCTTTCATGCCCTCTGTATTTTAGCCAAACAGTCCTACTTGCTATTTATCATATATAATCCATTCAATTTTTCAAAGCTCAGCTAAAGTGAGCTTTACTGCATAAGACCTACTTTCATCCTTCTAGTTTACATCACCCACTCTACTACCACTGTTATTTTATACACATTGCCTATTTAGTTATCTCTAATTATATTTATGTATAATGAAATGTAAGCTCCTTCATTGCTGAGATTAATTCATTTTTGCCTTTTTATCCTAAGCAAAATTAATCACTTAAAACACTTATTGAAAGAACAAATAAATAAAAATATAAAAAATAAAAACAAAAAATTGTCATCTATGACCATACGACATATGTCCATTTTCTTTTTTTTTTAAACCCTTACCTTCTGTCTTGGAGTCAATACTGTATATTGGCTCCAAGGCAGAAGAGTGGTAAGGGTAGGCAATGGGGGTCAAGTGACTTGCCCAGGATCACACAGCTGGGAAGTGTCTGAGGCCGAATTTGAACCTAGGACCTCCTGTCTCTAGAGCTGGCTCTCAATCCACTGAGCTAACCAGCTGCCCCCCATGTCCATTTTATTGACTCAAATATTTGATTGGTTGGAACATTCTATTCCTGGGCTATATTGATAGGTAAATAAATATTTAATGAAATAATATAGGATGCCATTGCAGAGAAACCAACAAACAATTTTATACAGGTACAATTGGAGAGATGTTCCCAGAGGAACAACAATAGAAAGAGAGAAAACACTGTTGGAATCCTAAGTGGTGGAGAAGGAATGAAAGAAGGCTAAGAGGAAGCAGTTATTGATCGTTTGTAAATGAATTAAGAGGTCATTCGAAACAAAAATAGTCTCAGCTGAGACGATGCTAATTGGGTATAGCTGTGAATATGGATTTGATTTAATTATTTTAATAGGAATTTATCTGTAAAGTCAAGAAACAAGTTAACTAAAAAATAGCCAAGTTACAGAAAACAAACAGTTGTACAAAAAACTTTAATGTGAAGAGGGTGAAAAAAAAAACAAACAAAAAAGGGAAGCTGACAGAGGAAAAAACATGAGACAGGATTATTTCTTATTTCCATTTCAATCAATACATTTAAAGATAATTATTAAAGACAGAGGAATAGCAGAATAAAATGCATTAATAACAACCATAAAATAATAAAAATAATGAATTGAAATAGCATTTTGTGGTGATAGAACACTGGAACATTATGCCATTTACATAGATTTAAGAAAAGCAAACGACCTATTAATCCTAACTCAAGGTTTCAATTAAGAGATCACAATTTTAGTACCTTTGCCAGTGTAAGCTTAAAAAAGGGAAATAAAAGAAAAGGAATACCTTAGTGATTGAAATAGAATAATGTAGAAAAGATGTACTCTAACTAAAACACTATAGGATCTAGGTTCAAATTTTAGTCCTACCATTTTCTACATTTTTAGCCTTTGACAAGCCATTTATTTAATGCCTAAAATTAATATATCACTTTTTTTCTATTTACCTAAAATAAAATACTATATTTGTTTTAATCAGGAAAAATTGATCTCCTTACCATATCACCCAAATATGTCACTCCCACCCTAATTGATAACACCAAAAATTGTTTTAAAAGCATTACAAACAAGTATGGTCAATCAAAACAACTTTCCACATTGGTCATACCTCCCCTAACCACCCTCAAACCCCAAACTGTATCATTCTATACTCTTTTCAGTCCTTCATCTCTATCAAGATATGGGCAGCATGGTTCATCATTTGTTCTCCAAAATCCTGGTTGGTCATTACACTACTAATTTGTTGTTATTAACTCATTCCAGTTATTCCTGACTTTTTGTGACTATGTTTAGGGTTTTCTGGGCAAAGATACTAGAATGGTTTGCCATTTCCTTCTCCAGCTTATTTTATAGATAAGGAACTGAAGCAAACAGAGTTAAGTGACTTGGCCAGGGTCACAAAGCTAGTAAGTATCTGAGGGCAGATTTATACTGAGGTCTTTCTTACTCTGGTCTGGGTACTCTATCCACTGTGCCACCTACCTGCCCAACACTAACAATAGATTAATATAATAATTTTCAATAATATTGACAAGTAATATCTTGATCGTTTATGTACAGTTTATGGCTACTCCTTCATATTCTCATTCTTTGTCACCTCAAAAATAACTATAAGTATTTTATATGTCTCCAGATTATAATTATTCCTTTAATCTACTATCTCTCTAATTTCCTGTCTCTCCTCCCATTTTTCTTCCATTTTTCCTCCCATTTTTAGTATAAATACTGTATTTTGTACCCTCCCATGTTTTCTTCCCTTTTCTAACTATTTCATATGAAAGTGAAATTCAAATGTCAGCTATTTTTCAACCCTCTCAGATGACTTAAAGATTCTTAATTTTTTTCTTCTTATCTATTTTTCAAGTCAGTTGTCATTGCTATCAGAAATCTTATGCTTTATTCTTTTTTCTTTTTTCAGTTTTTTGGCTTTATTGTAATATTTCTTGTCAGTTCAAAGAATCATTGGCTTCTCTTTGGTCCATTCTACTTTTCAAGGAGTTTGTTGCTTGAGCAAGATTTTGTATCTTTTGTATAAGCTAATTTCCTTTTTAATTTTTCTTCCATAGCTCTCTTTCCCCACCTTTTTTCGACACCTCTCTTCTTCCACTTGTTTTTAAAAAAAACTCATTTTTAAAAACTTTTGCTTCTTCTCTTGATAGCATTCTAATTGATTTTGTACTATGATTTTCTCTGAAAAGCTTTTACATTCTTTTCTTCTGTATTTGGGTCTCGAACATTTTTCCCAACATAAAATCTCTTTATGGTAGGATTCTTTTGTATTCCTTTGCTCATTTATCCCACTAATTTCCTTATTATGTGACTTGATATCAGAGTTAGGTTTTGGTGATATTCTGAATGAAAATTCTGGGTTGATAATATTGCTGATATCTCGGGGCTTTTGTGTATTGTGTTATTTCAGGATCTCAGGGATAGAGTAGAAACCATAGACTTTCAGTGCTGAAAAAAGTGATCTGGTCCAAAGCAGAGTTTGATTTCTGCCACACCCCACCCTGGTCTGAGCTCTGTATGTTTCTGACCTCTGTTTGGATCTAAACAGTGATAGACTGCTGCTGGACTCAGCCCCTATGAGCTAGTTTGATCCTTCCAAAGTTTTATAACTATTGTCATTTTACAAATGATGAAACAGAAGCTGAGAAAGCTTAAATGACTGAGCAAAAGCACATAACTAATAAGTATCTAAGGAAGAATTTGAACTTAAGTCTTATCACATCTACCCAGGCACTTGGATTTCACTTTTCGCATCTGATAAAATAAGGAGAATGGGCCATATGATCTCTAAGCTCAACAATCTGAGTCAATGGCAAGTTCCAAAGATGGAAAAACCTTCAGTTCTGAAGATGGCTAAAAATAAATTTAAAAATAAAAGCTCATTGCCAGCACTTTGTTTTATGACTAATTCAATCTAATTAAAGCTAAAGGAAAACAAAGATTTAGCTTTCATATTAATAAGGGGAAATAAGGTTTGACTATCATAATATTAATTTAAACCACTGAAAACAAAACTATCCTTTCTAAATAGAAATTCTTATTATTGTGCCTACAGACTGATTGGGGGAAATACTACAATTTTTTTTTTTTTGCATCTCAAGAGCCAGCCTTTGAGAATGGTGGCAATTTCTTTTTAACTATCTCCAGTAGGATTGTGGAAAGGGAAATGGTGATTTTGCACATTAAATGATTAAAGTACTTTGGATTAAATTTGACTGATTTACTGTAGAGCTTTTAACTGGGAGATTCCATCCGTTCTGAAACCTCTACGTGTTATATGGGCGAATTATTTTATCATATGTTTTAGCATCCTAAACAGGATTGAAAATTAAAAATACCCAAACTTCACACATGTATTCACATTACATATATATTCCAATGGCTCTGTAATTTCTTTGATTTTAAAATTCTCTTTAACTCTACAGATCACAACTTATTCTGTGTAACTCTTGTCCTTTTATGTCTGATTAGTCTAATATACACATATAGTATATAAATATAATATAATTTTGTTAATTATATCATGATACATAGCATATAAAATTATAAGGGTTCAATCTAATCCCAAGCTATTTCCTATCTTCTTTAACTGAAATGTCTTCGATATTAGACAGATACACACAAAATTCAAATTCAGACATTTTAGTGGTCAGCCAAGAGACTGACACTAAATCATTTTCTTGAAAGAAAATTGAATAGGGATTGGGGGAAAGTAAATAGGGCCTCTGTCTACCTTCTTCTTTCATGAAGAGAGGAAGAACTTGTGGATTTTCAAAGGTCAGGGGATTTAGAGTTCTCATCGACATCAGTCTCTGTGGTGTCCCTAGAATAGTACATGGCAGTGTCTTCATCCACAGCAAAGGAAAAGACAGAGTTAGGCATCTTCTTACTCCACCAACAGAAAGCTATACCTTACTTAAGGAAAACTTCATAAATAAACCCAAAATGAACAATGTGATTTTTAGATTTTGCCCTGGACTATTCTTAAACAGAACTTGTCAGAGTTTGTTCTGTCCAGAAATGCCTTTGGGAACCCAGGATTTCTTCTAGAGTTTCATACCATGAAGGGGCAGCAGGATAGGACTTTGTGGAAGAAGATGACTATATATTATTATAATGTACTGCATTATATTATATTGTTAGAATCTATTATGGAATACATATTCTGATAGTCATAAGTATTTAGAAATATATGTATAACACACACACATACACACACACACACACACACACACACACACACACACACACACACTGACTGCACTAAATAGCCAGAACTATTTAGAATCTTAGAAGAGGACTTGAGTATTTTTTAGAGGAAAAAAAAAATAGCTGATATACAGTTGCTATTCTTAGAGGATTGTATTATACTTCATTCACTTCAAATGGATTGCTGCAATCATTCTTAAAAAATCAATGTAAAAATATGCTAAAAGAAGGTAAATAAAATATCCATGTCCTTAAACTTAGAGACCTTATTGCTAAGTATATACACAATAAGGTCAGTTATAAAACTAATGTTTTATACAACATATATAGTGATATTCTTTACAACACTGTTTTTTTTAATTTAGCAAAGAATTGGAAAGTAACAACCAACTAAATACCCATTGATTAGGGAATGGGTAAGGAAATTGTGATTGATGATTACAGCTAAGTTCCAATTTAGAGAGAATAATGAACACCATGAAACAATTTCAATGTTTTAATTTAAAATGCATATTTCCATTGGACTGGGACAAATCAATATATTTACATATAATTATAAGTTCTAGACCTGTGAACTGATACAGTCATTCTGGGGAGCAATTTGGAACCATGCCCAAAGCACCATACAAATATGCATAATCTTTTACACAACAATACCACATTTCTGTCTGTATCTCAAAGACAACAAAGAGAGAGGAAAAGGACCTATTTGACCAAAAATATAGTAGCTTTTGTTGTGGTGACAAAGAGCTGGAAACTGAAGGGATGTCTATCATTTGGGGAATGGCTGAACAAGTGTAGCATTGACTTGTATGGGAATATTATTGCACCTTAAGAAATGGCAATAAGGACAATTTCAAAAAAGTCTGGTAAGACATATGAAGAGATGCAAGGTGAAGTGAGTAGAAATAGAAGAGTCTTGTATACTCTAACAGCAATAAAGTACAATGATCAACTATGAATCACTTAACTATTATCAGTAATGCAAGAATCCAAGAAAACTTGAAGGGACCCATGATGAAAAATACTATCTTTTGCCATAAAAAAAAACACACACAAATTGGATGTGAATGCAGATTGAACCATACCATTCTATCTTAAGAAATTATAAAAATGATAATTTAAAGTATGGGAAAATTTATACGAACTGATACAAAGTGAGTTAAAAAGAACTAGGAGTACAATACAAAATATGACTACAATAGTTGGTCAAAGAGTCAATAAACATTTATTAAGTACCTATATGTTCCTAGCACTATGCAAAGATCTATAAACAATGTAACAAATAATTCCTGCCCTCAAGGAACTCATGTTCTAATGGAGAAGACAAAATACATAGAATTATGTACAAATTACACACAAATGCAGAAATGGATTTATATTCTAAATATGCTTTGTCTTTGGCTATTGCAAAAAGGGATTCTTTATTCCTTTTTTTTTTTTTTAATTTAAAGGGGGATCTGGAGGTCTTCTTACCATAGAGATGTGTAGAGATTGACCAGCCCACAGCAACAGGAAGTAGAAACCATAGAGATAGGAAGTAGAAACCATAGAGACAGGAAGAAGAAACCATGGAGACAGGAAAGAGGAACCATAGAGACAGGAAGGAGGAACCATAGAGACAGAAAGTGAGGTAGGAGGAGGTTATAAAAGGCAGCCAGCATCAGTTGGTTGGTCTGTCAGTTGCTGACAGTTAGGGCTGACAGTTGCAGGGAAGTTGGCTGTTGGCTGCTGGGTATGAGTTGGTTGCTGGTGGTGTGGATTGTTGATTATTCGGTTATTATATATATATATTCTGCCTGGTGAGCTGAGCTGAAGGGTGATCAGCTGGACTTTCTCTAATGGCAATTATAAGTAGTCATAAGCAGTTATAGGTTAGATACAGGCAGTTTTAGGTAGTAATTATAGGTAGTTATAGGATAACTAGTATAAGACATTAGAAAATTTTCTTTCTCTTCCTCTTGCCTATAATTCTCTCCTTTACTATATTCATTTTATTATATTCTTTTACTATCTCTATTTTAATTAAACAAAATTAATTGTTAAAAGCTGCTAGAAGTTTTCTTTTCTCTGGCTTAAAGTGATAATATTAATTTACAACTCTACTATATTCTCATTAAAACTTAAATAAGTAAAAGCTATTTTCTTATTTTGTCAAAACACCTACTTTAACACATACTATCATTTCTCTTTGCTTGTTATAATCAACTTATTGTTAGATAAGGAAGCTTCTTGATTTTTTTTGTCCTTTCTCTTGTGCAAATTCTACTTTAAACATTAATATTATGTAAAAATGGTAAAAATCAATTAACAGCATTCATTAAATGCCTTTTTTTATACCAGGCATTGGTAATACAAAGCACGAAGAGATGGCCCTTGCCTCACTGATCTTACTTTTATTCTTATTTTCAACTAGGAGGACATTTACAGATAATTGTAGAATGTCCATGACTAAATAAAATATGTACTCAAAAGAAATACAAAATGATTTGGAAAGAGAGCAGCTAGGTGACTCAGTGGATTGAGAGCCAGGCCTAGAGATGGGAGGTACTACGTTCAAATCTGACCTCAGACACTTTCTAACTGTGCCACCCTGGGCAAGTCACTTAACTCCCATTCCTTAGCCCTTACCACTCTTCTACCTTAGAATCAATACATTTTAATATATTCATATATTGATTAAACTCCATTGGTTCTCTATTAGTTTTCACATTAACTAGAAACTCCTATGTTTGAAAAGAATGTCATAATTCTACCCCTGCTTTCTTCTTTTTTTTTCCCTTCCTTCCTTTCACATACTCTACAATTCAACTCTACTAGGCAACATTCTGTTCTGCATACCTAATACCACACCTCTCATCTCTGTACTTTGATATGTCTCCAATACTTGATATGTTCTGCCCTTTCAACCCCAACTCTTGGTTTCCCTGGTGTCTTTTAAGATTCAAAAATATTGTAAAACTGTAACAAAAAATAAACTGCCCTTATTTATAGGAGGGATGCCAATATTAATATAAATGAGGCCACAGAATTATAGATTTAGAGCAGGCAGAAATTTCAAAAGTCATCTATTTTAATTTCACGTTTGTTAGGAGAGGAAACTAAAGCCAGACAGGTAAGGAGACTAAAGATTTGTTGGCATGTCCAAATTCTGATTTCGACATACTTTACCATGCAACTTCCCAATAATGTCATATTGATGATTTATCAAGGATATTACATTTCAATAGTTATATCATTTTTGTACAGTCTAAAAACTTTAATTCTCATCACCTCTTTCATACATTTCTGCCACTCCTCTTCTCTTAATGGAGAAATTTGCTGCATAGGAATGATGTTCTTCTCACATATTGTTGTTATTTCATGGAAGCCAGTCTGTTGACCTTGAATGTCCCTGTCCTCAGTTAAGCCGGTTATCAGGTTTTAGAATCAATCTGGCACTAGTCCTACACTCAAATCCTTTCCAGCCTGGCAGAACCTTCCAGAGTTTGATCTCTGCTGGTATAATTTTTGAAAACCCACAGCTGCTCCCATTGGAGGAAATGATTCAAAATACAGCAAAATGGGAGCACATTTACTTTAACTCCCACAACATGAAATTAAGTAATAGATCACATTTAATGAAGCACAGCCTGAGATAACTAATAATTCTGTAAGAATGCAAAATTGGTTTCACCCAATTTATACATTGTTCAAATTTGAATTTACAAGTATAGTTGCTATACGAGGAAGTATATCCTAGCATTATTATTTTACATTTGTCACCGAATTGAATGATTTGACTTGTATTTAGGATTCATGCTCTTTCTCTTTTTTCCTTCTAAATTCATTTATGACTTTAACAAAGAAAATCAAAATTGCATATTCCTTCTTCTAAAAGTCTCTTCATTATCCTTTGGATAAAGACAATTAAGAACACTTGTTTAAACTGCTTTAATATTAATAAAAATCATTAGCATGTACTCCAGAGAATGATTTTAAACACTTCAAGCTAACAAAATACTGTAATCCTCTCTGCCCAGGTGTGACAAAGTCAGGAAAGCAATACATATCCTTTTCCCCATATGGGGGAACCTCAAAGCAAATATAGGAGATTATTTGCAAAGGCACAAGGGAAATAACTATTTTCCCTCAATCTAAGACAATATTACATGTTTTTCTGCAATGATGAGTTTCTGGAAAAATAAGATATTATAATCATCATTTTATTAAGAATGAAAATGGAATATCTTAGTAATGATTTAATAATTGATAAACACAATGATCAACCACAGTTCCTAAGGGCTCCTGACAGGGGATGGACCCAAGAGTGCAAATTGAGGCATATTGCTTCTTTTTTTTGTTTTGTTTCCTTTAAAAAAAATATGGCTAATTGGGAATTTGTTTTGCAGAAGCCTACATATTTGTAATGTTTTTTGCTTTTCTTGTCATCTCAATCAATTGGTGGGAAGGGAAGGAAGAGAATTCAGAATTTAAAATAAAATTGAATTAAAAATAAAAACAATTAGAAAAAGAGAAAAAACAAAACAAAACAAGAGCAACACATAAATCCGCAAATACACAAAGGACTTAATTGACTTCTTCCTGGTCATGAAGACCAGAGCAACAACAAAACAATGTTCTTGTCCATTTATATTAAGCCTTTCTTCTTTAGAAACATTACATATTAAAGACAAATAGAATATTTATAATTCTTTCTACACTGAATTTCTCAAGTGTTGTTCATCTTTTTAATTTTTCAAATTTATGTTTTCTAATCTGTTTCCTACAAAGTAGATAATGTAAAATGTTAATCTTACCACACACACACACACACACACACACACATCCTTTCAAGAATAAACAAACTAGACGCCTAGAAATCCTTCCTCTTAGGTATTGATAATTCAAGGTCAGGAATACAGTATTAATTCAATTACCTTTGCATCCTTGAACATGAGGTAAACAGTACAGGAAGCCAAAAGGGAGAGGTAGAAGTTTGGATGACCTGTGACAGTAAAAATATTGTAATATGCATCTCAGGCACATGTAGTTCCTCCCTTAAGGGACAAACGAAAACATAGTGTTTTTTTCTAATTAAGTGGACTAAAGGCTTTAGTTAATATGAAGTCAGCTGAATGATGCAGACAGTGGCTAGACCTGCTTTATATCCCTTTGCCACATAAGAGCAACTGAAATAAAAATTGTGCACTATAATTGTTGCTTTAGAAATTACATCAATAGTTCTGACTTAATTAAACAGAACCTGTAGGCGAAACTGCCTCTAGAGGTCTGGTATTGGCGTGTGTTGTTATTTCTATTTTAATTGACACCTAATAGCTTCCTTACTCTTACATTTTCTATGAGCTTTGCTTAGCCTGGCATGTCACAGATTAGTTGCCCTTTGACAGCATTTCCCCTTGAGAACAAATAACTTTTCCTGCTATATAGCTGTGAGCTTTGCAGTTTCTGAAAGAAATGTCTGTAACATAACATTTTATCAATCCAGTTAACAAAGAAGCAGACCAACTACTAACATGGGTTTGTATACTGAAAGAAATCTCCAGAAAAAATAAATGCCAATAGAGGGGTTGGAGAGGGATCCCGATTCTATATACTTCTTAATATCCCTGTGGTGTTCTAATATGAACACAGAGAGCGAGAAATAGGCAGAGTTCAACAATAGAGAGCAATGTATCAGGTTATAAATGTCCTTTGCTTTGTTTTTCATGCCTTCACATATATGCCTTCTTCCTCTAGAAATTGCTAGAAATTATATTGGAAATATACATCAAAGGTTTAACAACCTAGGTGCTAGGAGCGTATGGACCAAGACTGAAGTCTTTTCGAAAATATGCCCTTGTGTTTATGTGCTTTTGCTAGCTAAAACTATTAAGGCAAAAAAAATGGCAGGAAGATGGGATAGTTTGAAGAAGAAAGCAAAAAGGAAATCAGAAAAGCAAATTGAGATAAGAGGTAGAGAAATGATGAAGAGAAGCCAAATGCATATGATTTTTCATTGTATTTCCCTGAAAACACATCCTTTATGTATATATGTGTATGACTTCTCTGTCATCTGTCCATCTAACCATCTATCTGTCTGTCTCTCTCTTTCTGTGCACCTATCTTCTCTATCAGAAATAGAATTTTAGATCACAAAAATGAAATGGAAGTAAAATATTTTAAAGATGATGAGAGGCAACTCGTATTGGACAAGGGGCATGGAACTTATAATCAACAGTCTGGGTTTGAATCCTAGCTCGGTATCTCATCAGAGGCAATATAGGAAACAAAGTCCATTAAATCTGTAGTCCTAGGACTTGAATTTGAATTCAGGCTCCACAACTATTTTAGTCATGTCACTTAATGAACATGGGATTCAATTTTCTTAACTACAAAAGGAAGAGGCTGGACAAGATATACCCAAAGGATCCGTTGGGCGGCTGGGTGGCTCAGTAGAGAGAACCCTTGACCAATAGTGAGAAAGGCTTGAGTTCAAATACTGTTTCATATACTTACTAGTTGTGTAATCCTGGGCAACTTAACTGCTTCCTTCCTTAGTTATTTCAACTGTAAAATGGGGATAATAACAGCTACCTCCCAGGTTTGTTGTGAACATCTAATGATGTAATATTTGTAAGGTGCTTAGTATAGAGCCTGACAGATAAACAATAGGGAATCAATGCTTGTTTCCTTTCTTCAAGTTCTAGTCTTTGCTTCTATGAGATATTGGAAAGCATTTTAACCTCAGTGGGGTTCAGTTTTGCCATCTACAAAATGACGGGCTTAGAAAAGATGATCCATTTGAAGTTTATTCCACACCTCTTAGGATGTTTCCAGGTTAATGTCATAATCTTATTAACTTGAAAAGTACAAGCATTCCTTTTGGATGGAATATTTCTACATCCATACCTTCTCCCTGGAAATTCCAGCCCCAAAGTCAAAGGAATTGCCTATTCCACACTATTGATATCATAGTAACAGTCTATTTGCAGCCTAACCAAAAAGCTTAAGAAAACATTTGTTGAATTGAATTGAAAATGGCACTTCAGATCCTTGCCCCATGTAAATGTTCATTCTACTCAACAGCCCTATTGCTGCATCTAATTGGAATCAATGTCAAACTTTCCTCGAAGAAGCACTGAAAAGGAGAGAGGTTGGAACCAGGAAAAGGAAGGGAGAGGCAGATAAGAGACTTATTTTGATTTCCAGGACAGGAGCAGAGCCCATATTTCCAGACTAGAATGGAGAGCCTGGCATGTGCCTGCTGCTCACCCAGCTGGATCATGTTCCCACTGCTCGGCAAATCTGGGGGGGTGGAGAAGTTAATACCTAATTAATTAGAATTTTGGCTGAGTAGTAGTTCCCTTTCAATCTATTTTGCTAAATAGAATTAGTGCTATATTTTTAATGTGTGTGGTAGTAATATTAACTTAGCATTTTTTAGAAAACCAAATGAAGGATTATCTTATTTATATACCCAGTTGTCTACTTTCTTTTTGGTCATTTTTTCCTTTTATTTTAGTGCCATCCTTATTTTCTATGAAAACCATGAAGAAAGATGATTTAAAAGGAAAATCATCAGAAGAGGGCCAGACGTAATCCATTAGGGAAAGGGAAAGCTATACTAAACCAGAAGTTAACACCTTAAGGGCTCCACGAAAAGGGCTTTCTGGAACTGAGAGTTTTACCCATTTTTGGTCTCTGAATGTGTCTACTATTATATCATTTAATCTTCATTGTATTCTTTAAGTACTATTATAGTCCCATTTTGCAGTCTTGGAAACTGAAGCTCCAAAAATTTTAAAGTTGATTTGCCAAAGCTGACACCACTAGGAAGTCTCCAAGAATAAATTTAATTTTTTTCTTCCTGACTGCAGGCCCAGTACTCCCTCCACTTAGCCACCCAGCTGTATGTTTGGCCTAATTGGGGAAGGTGGGTGGTGGAGAGGAAGTGTGTATGTGTAGGTACATATTTTTAAAAATTATTTTACCTATCCTATATGATTCATTATTTTCTGAACAGCATATTAAGAGGAAAATGCGAAATGAGCTAGAGTAAAGCCTAGGGAACATCAAACATTTGCTCTGTAGAAGAAAAAAAAACAGAAAGGTTGTTAGAAGAAATTAAGTTATGCCAATTTCACAATAGAGCTAAACCCCATTGAACTTTATTTTATGATTAATTATAAATGCCAATTTTACTATGAGTATGAAAAAATTGAACATAATAAAACAGGCCTGCATTTCTGCTACTGAGTATACCTAAGCTAATCTTCCTTTTCTTTAAGGGTTTTGTTTTCGGTATCCAGATTTTGTAAAATATTGACATTCATTTTCCATTCTGAAGACTGTGAAGTTTATATTCTGTGTTCAGATAGTAATGCACTTGCCTTTAACCAGAAGAAAATGAACTTAACTAAGGATTGGTGATTTATAAACTCTTCAGAGATATGTGTCAATATAAGGAAATGTATAGGAGGGGCTGGACCACCATGGGATGTGGCAAGAAGTATTGAGAGCTTCTAACTTCTCATAACTCTTCAAAACAGATCTATAAAAGACAACAGATCGAATCATCATAGGAAAATCCAAGAAAAATCATAGTGAGCCATTTTTCCAGCCTATGTGGGCATGAGGAGACAGATAGGGATGTTGCTGACACTGTATGTTGTGTCTGGACAGGGCCATCGATGCTCCTTCTCCACGAGAGAGACTGAACCTGGCAAGAAGAATTGGATCTGTTTTTCTAAGGTATAGTAACAGATGCTAACTGGAGACTGTGTTGTTCACGAGACAATTTCCTGCCATAGGTTCAATGTATAATTCAAGAAGTTATATGCCAAGGTAATGGGTATAGGAGAGCCCTAGACTGAGGACAGAGCAAGGATCAAGAGTAGAAGCAAGCCAAGTGTCTTTCTCACCATCAGCTTCCCTCTAAATCCAACCTACTGCCAAGACCTCTCAGTTTTACCTTCATATCATTCTATCCTATACAACTTTCTCCACGGCCACCATCTTGGTTCACACTCTCATCACCTCATTCCTGCATGATTGAAATATCCTGCTGGTTCTCTGCCACAGGTTTCTTCCTCCTCCACTCTGTTTTCAAATTGATCTTTTATTAAAGCACAGATCTGATTGTATCCGCACTTGACTCAGTGGACTCCAGTGACTCCCTATTACCTCCAGGATTAAATATAAAACATAAACTCAACATTTTTCAAAATCTGCCACTCTGCTGTCTCACACAATCATACGTTCTGCAATTCAGTGGCCATGGCCTCTTTTGCTTTTATTTGCACAAGATATACCATCTCTTGACTATGAACATTTTCACTGACAGAGTTCTCTTCTTCCTTACCTCTACCATCTAGTTTCTCTAATTTTATTTAAGTTCCAGCTAAAATTCTACCTTCTACAAGAAGCAAATGGGAATCTCTTCTAATTCTAGTACTTCCTCTCTTTTGATTATTTGTAATTTATTCTGTATATATCTTGTTTGTACCTCTTTGTTCTTTAACCTGTGTACCCAGAAGTCTGTGAGCTTCTTAAAAGTAGAGGCTCTCTTTTTCCCTTTTATTTTTACCAGAATTAAGCATATTGCTTAAGACAAGGCTCAGAGCCCAGGTGAGGAGTGAATTCTCAGACTCTGTTTCCAACCTAGTTTGAAACCTGCAGAGTGATAACTAGATCATGAATCCTAGACCAAAACCAAACCCACAGTTCTGTTATGATGACCCTGTAATAATTTCTACCTAGCCAATAGCGATGAAATCTGCAGCAGTTTTACTAAAATTCCAAATTGGACAATTCCATGACTTTTTGCTTACATTCAAATTCTGTTTATAGAGCTCAGATCAATAGAGCAGTGACTAGACTTTGCTCTAGATGAGTGGTTCCTAAACTTTTTTGGCCTACCACCCCCTTTCCAGAAAAAAAAATATTACTTAGCCCCCTGGAAATTAACTTTTTTAAATAAAATTTTAATAGCAATTAATAGGAAAGATAAATGCACCTGTGGCCATCACCACCTCCCCTGGATCACTGCAGCACCCACCAGGGGGTGGTAGCACCCACTTTGGGAATCACTGCTCTAGATCAAACTACTTTGGGAACACTGAAGACTTACAGTACTCCATCCTGAGCTGTTCCTGAGATAATTCATTAACATTTAGTATTCTAGGAAAGCGGTGACAGAACAAGCTGCAATATTCCCTCTTGGAGTGAACAGAGCCTGGCCATAACAAAAAGTCAGAAGAATGAGAAAAAAAAGTCCCATCATTAGTTGCTATTTTACTAACAGGGGCCCTAAGACAGAAACCCAAAAGAAAATTATTCCAAAATATTATTTACAAGCAAAGCCTCGAGGATAAGCACAATTTTGGCAGAAATTTAACTATAACTTATAGAATATATGAAACAAGGGTTTTAACAAGAGATTAGAATGTTTTGTTTCAATGATATGAGAGTACTTGAGGGAGAAAATGGACAAAAAAAGCCATGAAAGGAAAATTTGAAAATGGAATTAACAGCTTGACACAAGAGGTACATTTAGTTAGGTGGCACAGTGAATAGAGTGCCAGATCTGGAGTCAGGTAGGCCTGAATTCAAATCTAACACTAACTCTGTGACTCTGGGCAAATCACTTAACCCTATTTGCCTCAGTTTCCTTATTTTTAAATTAGAGAAGGAAATGGCAAACTACTCCAGTATCTTTACCAAGAAAAAGAGTCAGATATTTTTTGTTCTTTTGTTTTTTGGAGAGGCAAGGAATCAGAAACTAAACGGTTATCCATTAATTGGGAATTGGCAAAATAAGTAATGTTGTATGATTGTGGCAGTGAAATATTACTGTGTTATAAGAAGTCATGAAGGATTACTTTCAGCGAAACTTGGAAAGATATGTATGAACTCACACAGATTGAAGTTAACCAAACTATGAGAAATGTTATCAACAAATAATAAAAAGACAAATGACTTTAACTGATTTCAGAACTCTAATAATAGATAACATTTATATAGTGTTTACTATATGCCAGATACTTTGTAAATAATATTATTATCTAATTTGATACAATAGCCCTATGATATAGTTAATATTATCCACATTTCACAGATGAATAATCGAGGCATACTGGTAAAGTGACTTGTCCAGTGTCACACAGTAATATTTGAGGCTGAATTTCAACTCAGGTCTCTCTGATTCCAGTCCAATTGCCACTATACCACCATCTCCATCATTCTAATCAGTATAACTACTAACCATGATACCAGATGACTCTTCATCATAACATTTTGCCCATATCCTAATAGCAAAGTAATGGAATCAGAGTTACAGGAGAAGATTTTTCTTTTCCTTTTATTTTTTTTGACATGACCAATTATGGACATTTATTTTGTTTGTAATAGGAATTTTATGTTTTTTTTTTCATTCTCTATTAAAAGTGTGACATAAGAGAGAATAAATATTTTTGCTGATTAAAAATAATAACTTGAAGTGGCAGGACAGGGATATATAGCCTTATGTAGCTACACATGACAAATGCAATGACTCTTCTCTCAATTATATGTAAAATACACTTCTTCTTCCAAAACTTTTGTATTTGCCTGTCTCTCTGTACTTTTCGAAACTTCTGCTAAATGGACTTAGAGAATCCCGTAGATGAGGTATGCTATAACCTTGATCCAAAGATGACAAGTAAACATAGGAAGGTTGTGAAGTATTATTTCAAGAGGCACAACCTGCCATGACTGTCATGTGAACTTGAAAAACCTCCTTGGCTAACTTTTCAAAAGGTTCAGAGAATCCTTGAAAAGTGAGCAGCCTGACCAGGAGAACTGCTTGTGAGGTAAAGTTTGAAGGCACATTGCTAAAGATGATATGGCCATCTTTAAGTTGCTCATGGCAATAGAAAGAAGAAATTCCATAGTGAAATGAAATCTATAAATAATCTCCCTATCTCATTTTAGAGAGTAATTTATTTCCTCCCCCCAGGAGAAGATGGAATGTGTATACATATGTGACTAGATGGCCTTGGTTTGAAGAGAGGAAAGGAAATGCTAAGAAATCTAGAATAATGAAACATTTTAGATATAGATCCAAGTATTATACAGAGGTAGATGGAGTGATAGAGAGGGTAAGAATAAAGATATTGAATTAAAGGCAGAAATTTGTCTGAGCTCTTCTAATTTTCCCTCTAAACAACTTTGGAATAATGCCTCAAAAAGAATTTTGGAGTAGCAAAACCAACAAAAGGATGGAATGGACCAATTTTCTCTCCTAAGACAATTTAGAAAGCTAATAGGAAAGGTCTCTCTCATTGGAGTGAGAGTAGAGCATAGTGTTGTGTAGGCTGAACTCTGGCAATCTAGTAGCAATCATTGGGGCAGACTGAATAACAGATGTGAAGGTTTTTGAACTCTCACATAGAGAAAGGATATTACAGGAGATCCTTTGTGGGTACTGGGTGCAAGACTCTTTGCATTGCCAATATATCATTCTGGGTCACAGTCTCACAGGATGGAGGAAAACTAGCATCACAGTTCTAAGGGGATAAAAGTGGTTTCTCCCAGACCAGAACACACAAAAGGGGAATAGTGATCACTGGAAGCTCTGAAAACTTGGAGATCCCCAAAACTACTCCTGAACATAATAACACAAAAAAAACAAAAGCTCTCAACAGCATGCCCTCCACCAAAACCAACTTTAAAATAAAGCTAAAAGTAAAGAAATAGGCATGGAAAATGAGCAAACAACAAAAAACATGGCAAAGAAAGTTACTATGGTGATAAAGGAAGGTCAAAACACATTCAGAAGACGATAAAGCAAAACTTCTAAATCCAAAGCCTCAGAGAAAATGTGAGTTGGTCATAGACCCTGAAAGAATTCATGGAAGAGCTCCAAAAGGATTTTGAAAATCAAATGAGAGAAATAGAGGAAAAATTGGGAAGAGAGATGACTATGATGAAAGAAAATCATAAAAAAGAGTCAATAGCTAGCTTAAGAATGTGCACAAACTACTGAAGAAAATAACATCACAAAACAAAATATGCTAAATCATAAAAGAGGCACAAAAATTACTGAAAAAAAAACAACTTCTTAGAAAGCCAAGCCAGTTGAATTGAAAAGGATGTACAATAATTCAATGACAAGAAGAACTCCTTAAAAAGTAGAATTTGCCAAATAGAAAGAGAATAGAAATAGAAAATAGAAAGAGATATAGAAAGTTAACGAAGAAAATAATTCGTTAAAAATTAGAATTAGGCAGGTGGAAGCTAATGACTTTATGAGGCATCAAGAAACAATAAAACAAAGTCAAAACAATACAAATAGAAGATAATGTGAAATATCTCGATGGAAAAAGAACTAACCTGGGAAACAGATGCAGGAGAAATAATTTAAGAACTATTGAACTACCTGAAGGCTATGATCAAAAAATATTCTATATAAAACTTTTCAAAAAAATTATCATGGAAAACTACTTCAAAATCTTAGATCCAAAAGGTCAAATAGAACTTTAAAGAATCCACTCATTGCCTCCTTAGATTTTAAAATAAAAATTCCCAGGAATATTTTAGCCAAATTCCAGAATTTCTAGGTTTAGGAGAAGATATTACAAACAACCTGAAAGGAAAAAAAATCATATACATGGAATCACAATCAGGATAGCTAAAGATTTAGCAGATTTCACATTAAAGAAGAGGTGGAATTACAATATGAACTCAAAGGAGTTAAGGTTTCAACCAAGAATCTCCAAACAAGAATCACCTACCCAGAAAAAATTAGAATAATCCTTTGGAGGAAAAAATGGATATTTAATGAAACAGAGGACTTCCAAACTTTAAAAGAAAATACAATATTTAAGAGACCATTAAAGAGAAGTATAAATAGGTATGAACATGGAAGAATTATAATACTTGATTAAATGAAGTTGTACTATTTTCATTCCTAAGTGAGAAAGATCATTATGTAATTCCGAAGAACTGTATCATCTATATAGACAGAGGGCATTGAAGTGAGTCAATTATTTAGGAAAATCTCCAAAATAAAAATAAAAAATATATATGGGGATAAAAAAGAGGCATGGACTGGGAGAAGGTAGAAGGGGGAGGTAGAATGGGGCAAATTTTCACAGACATGAGGCATACAAGGAAGAGCTTTTATAATGAAGGAAAAATGTTTGAGGTAGCAAGCAGAACCTCATTCTCATCACAGTTGGTCCAAAGAGGGAACATGCAGAAACAAACACACATATACTCAGTTAAGTATAAAAATCTATTTTACCCAAAAGGAAGAAAGGAGGGGAAGGGGGTTACAGAAATGCAGGGAATAATAAGGTGTAGAAAGGATTAGGAGAGGCAGTGCTCAGAAGTAAGGCAGATTTTTAAAGAGGGATGGGATAAAAATAGAATAGACTGGAAACTAGAATTCAACAATATTTTGTATACAAGAGTCAGAATTGGGACATAAAAGCCAAAAACAAAATTGAAATGAAGAACTGGAGCAGAGTCTATTACACTTTAGCTGAAGTGAAGAGGACAGAGATGGCAATCATTGTTGCATAATTCAAAAAAGATAATCAAAGAAACCACATTTTGCTAAAAGGTACCATAGACAATGAAGTAATATAAGAACTTTTTTTAAAGCAGTTATCTCCAATAAAAGCCTCATTTCTCAACAAAATAGGAAAGTGAGTCAAACTTATAAAAAATAAGAGCTAGGGAGCATTAGCTAGCATAGTGGATAGAGCAACTGGCCTGGAATTAGGAGGACCTGCATTAAAATCTAGCCTCACACAATTCTAGCTGTGTAGTGGGCAAGTCACTTAACACTGATTGTCTAGCCCTTGATGATCTTCTTCTTGGAATAAATACTAAGACAGAAGGTAAGAGTTTGAAAAAATTAAAACTAAAAATAAGATCCATTTCCCAATTGATAATCAAGAGATGTAAACAAGTAGTTTTTGAAAGAAGAAATCAAATTTATCTGTAGTCATATGAAAAAATGCTCGAAGTCATCATTGATTAGAGAAAGACAAATTAAAACATCTCTGAAGTTCCATTTCACACTTAGAAATGGTAAATGTTGGAGAGAGGATGAAGGAAAATAGGAACATTAATAAATTCCTTTTGGAGTAGTGAACTGGACTATCCATTCCAGAGAACAATCTAGAATTATATTCCAAAAGCTCTAAAACTTTGCATATCCTTATATTAAACAATAACATTATTAGGTTTATACCACAAAGAGATGAAAGAAAAAAGGATGTAAATGTACAAAGATATTTATAGTAACACTTTTTGTGGTGGCAAAGAATTGGAAATTGAGGGGATGCTTATCATTTGGGGATTGGCTAAACAATTTATTGAATTTGATTGCAATAGAGTACTATTGGCTATAAGAAATAATGTGGGAAATGGTTTCAAAAAACATCAAAACTTTTTGTGAACTGATGCAAAATGAGAAGAACTAAAAGATCATCGTGCAACCTAAAAGCAATGTTATAATGATGATTAACTGTGAAAGAATCTGATTAATTCAATGATCGAAGACAAGTCCAAAAGACTCATGATGAAATATGCCATCTACCTCCAAAGAGAGAACTGTTGAACTCTGAGTGTAAATTGAAGTATAATTGTTCTTGCTCTTTTTGCAATTTGACTAATATGGAAATATGTTTTGCATGGTTTCACTGTTTTAACTGATATCATCTTGCTTGCCTTCCCTGTGCTTATCAGAGAATGATAAGAGAAAGAATCTGGAACTCAATTTAACAAAGAGAAGAATGCTAAAAATAAATAATAAATGTTTTAAAAGGAAAAAAATAGATAGCTGCCATAGACCCAGTGAAGCTGAGATCATCATATTGGGCATATGTTAAAAATTCATGCTAAGCTAATACTCTTTACTACCACAATTTCCACAAATGCTTATTATGCTGGAAGGATTTTAATTTAGCACATGAAAATAGCCATTAAGTTTGGCCAGACAGAGAGCTGGATAAAACTGTGGTATGACAAGGTCTGCTGTTCACAATGCCATTTTAATAGCAAATTTGACCCTGGTGAATTTTCTGTTTCAGGATATTTCCTCTAATTAACCAACAGAAATAAAATCCTTGACAGAGCCCTGGGGAAGCTAGAGGCTTCTGTCCAGCTGTACTTTTCTTCAAAAGCCAGAAGGCAAAAGTAAAACTACCTGTAATATCACAGGAAGCTCTCTATTGAACACCAGAGTGGGGTATAGGATGAGCATCAATCAATCAGTTACTCAACAATAATTTATTAGCCTATTGTGAACTGTAGGTTAGGCTTGTGGCCAGCTACTATTGGGTAAAGTACTCTTTGAATAAACTTTTTCATTAAGTCTAGAAGATTTTTATTAAAATTCTTTCTGTTATCTTCATGAAATAGAAAAAAAAAGCAAATTTGTTCATTTCTGTCTTTTCTCACAAACATATTTTGTTTATTGCAACACAGGCTTTGGTGATCCTGCTACCTGGTGATACCTCAGGAAAAGAAGTCTCCAACTCCCTCTAAGGCTTCTCATTTTCCTCATATCTTTGCAGCCAGGAGAGAGAGACTACTTGAAGTTGCCAGGTTATTCTCCCCCACCCCTGGGAAGAGCAAAAGGAAAGCTCATTTTTCCTCCGCATGTTGGAAGGGAATGAAGCTGCTGCTCTTCTGAACCTAAGGCAGAAATTCAGGCTCAGGGTGTAATACTGGATTGTGGAATAGTGTAATAGCAAACTCACTAGGGTCCTGAAACTCAGTCCTCAAGGGAAGTGTGAAATCTGTCATTGAATTGTGATATTGTTAAACCATTAAAAAAAAGTTCCCACCTGAATTTGAAAGCTTCTCTCTTCCTTTCTGGAATTTAAAAGAATTTAAGTTGGGTATAATACTATAATACAGTTGGAAAAGGTCTAAATTTGGAATCAGAAAACCTAAATAGGATTCCGACATGTTTTCAGGGTTACAGCATAGCCTGGAACAAATAAGGGCACTTCTCTAGTTAATCTTTCTGCAAAGTAAGAAAGTTGATCTGCATAACCTTAAATCATTGTTCTCAAACTTTTTGGTGTCAGAACCCCTTTATATGTTTAAAAATGGAAAATCCCCACAAAGGACTTTTGTTTTTTTGGGTAAATCTATCTATTATACTTAACGCAAGAATTAAAACATTGTGGTATCATTGTGAAATTAGTTATGACCTCAGAGATCCCCTATAAAGGAACCTCAGGTGTCCCCTGACCACGCTTTGAGAACTTTTGGTGTTGAATATTTCACTTCTATGAAATCTGTTTTCTTAAAGAGGAAGCTTTTCTTGAAAGAGGCATGACATGTAACTAGGAGAAATTACTGGTATCTAGCCAGATATAGCACTCTACTATCACTTCCACATTTCCAGGGACAGGCATAAAAACAGTGAGACTTAACTAGTACATAAGTATTTATTAAGATGTTATTCTATATTTAATACTTTGTTGGGACACACATACTCACACAAGTATAAAATATGATCTCTGTGTTCTAAGAGGCAAAATCCTCTCACTCTCTTTCCCCATCCTTCTGTAAGTTCTGAAGATACTTATTTCAGCTGATAAGAATACCCAGAGATTGGCTATATCTCTCCCACAGCATTCTAGGAGAGTGTCAGAGGATAATTATTTAATGCTGTCATCTCTAGCCCTGACCAGCATGTTTTCCTCAAGATTCTTCATTGAAGATCATTTTTCCAGCCAGTCTTAAGTAGCTTTTAGAAAGGAATATTGCTTAAGGTGGTACAATAAGTAGAGTTGTTTCAAAATATCCTCCCTCAAAAAGTCTACTCCATACTCTCCCAATATTAAACAACGCATTCAGGGGAAAGTGGGTTTAAACTTAAGAAGGCAAATATGGCAATGGTAACATAGAACCCTTTTTTGCTTTGGTCTTATTCATGAGGTGCTTAAATTCCCCTTCTAAATACTTAATTTGCATTCTATCCTTGACACAATATAAGGATACTTCCCTCTGCACATCTAGGAATTTTGCTAGGACTTCAATGGGAAGATAGGAGAGTCAACTTTCCCTGTACCCTTTGAAGTTCAAAATGTTCTTCTCTAGCCAAAAAGTAAGGAAACCTGGGCTAAGTTGAAACTCACCCCCCCACCACCCATACAACCTGAGTCTGATAAGTGAGATTAATTGGATATCTTATCATTTAATTTCAAAAAGCATGGATTTGAGTAAAGCATATCACCCAGTCTTCATATATATTCTTTAAATATGAAAAGAAACACTGATATTAAATCTTGATAGCATGGTTTCTAGTGATTTTGTATTATTTGTTTAATGTCTTTACTTTTTAAAGTAAAACATTAAAACACTTACTTTAGCTTTCTTTAGATTATATTATGTTTTCCTAAATATAGTGAGTTAAATCTTTGGAGATAAATTGTGGAAGGAAAGCAAGATCAGGGAAATCAAATCAGAATGGTGGCTAGATATTTTGGTAAATGAGTATTTTAGATTTCCATTGGAGAGTGATGGAAGATTAGGTAGGGCCAGATTAAAAAGGGGGGTGGGGATTGTAGATGAGACAAATAAAAGAGAGTCTGAGTAAAGGTTATAGAAATTCAAGAAATTTTAGCAATCCCCTTAGCAAGCCAAGTAAAAGGAAACCCAGAAATTAAAGGTTTATTATATCATCAGTGTAAGTAAATTTGGATATTCTAAAATAAATGGAATGTCACTAACGTTGCTATTGTTATAGCTTTGCCTTTTGTAATGCTTACAATCTGTGCTTCCAACTCTTTTAGAAAAAGTCCTATTATTTTCCATTGGAAAGTAGATTCCACTGCACTGCCCAACCTAACACCTGAATAAATATGTAACGAACTCTGGAAAAGTACTTTTGGGATTGACCATTCTTATACTTATTCACTCTCCTAAAAATGAGTTATTGATCACATAGTATTACTACAGTTAACTTTGTATTGTTCAGGACCCTTGGGAAGGCTTAAGATCACCTTGAGAAAAGATGTAATTAAAAACAAGTTGCTGACCATATTAACAAAGCATTTGAGTCTATTAGAGACTCAATTCTGTAACCAAGCCAGAATTTATATATATTTGAGCTATAGCAAATTTAAGTATTTGGGGTCCCAAAGGCCTGAGACCTACAATTATAATTAATAATAAATCTTTTCCTCGTTCTAGCTTTTTATACATTTCAAAACTCTTTTCCAATTGTAATTTCATTTTCTTCTCCCTAAAACCCTGTGAGACCATGTATTATCTTCACTAGTTAACAGAAGAAGAAACTGAGGCCAGAGAAGCTTAAAATATTTGATCAAAATTATATATCAATTTGGTCACAGATGAAATACTAGAAATTGCCATTTTCCCCATTCCACAGTATTATCTCCATTAATTAAGCAAAACTTATTTAAGTAGGCACCAAATATCCTAAGTATGTCATTACTATTAATTGTTCATTAAATACTTCACTAACCAAGTTTATGAGATAAACAATGCCCTGAGATGGGACCTGGCTGAGAAATAAAGATGAGACATTCCCTGACCTCAATGATTTTTAATGATCTATTAGATTGTAATCTTATCATCTACTAGCACATATTTAGTACTTACTGCACATGAAAATACACAATGCTAAATGATGGGAATACAAAAAAATGGTAATATTCTCAATTTATTCAAACTTCTTCATTCCAAACTTAAGGAATCATCCTCTTGAATCTTAACTATTAGCCTGAAGCATCTCTCTGAAGCATGTCTATAAGACAAAAAACCACAAACTCTTTGCCTTTCAGATTATAAACAGCTTTCTATTTCTTTGCATTTTTAAATGTCTTTTGCAGGTAAAAGTGGAACTTCTCAAAATGAGCATCCTTGTTGTTTTGTTTTAGCACCAGTTTTCATATGACAGTGTCCTTTTCATAGACTTCTATATGAATTTCTGCTCTCTGCTCCCCCATACAAATAAGCAAGATTTCCCTGAGATGTTACAAAAATGATTACATTAGTATATGTGTGTGCATGCATACACACACACACACACACACACATATATATATGAGGTTCTTTTTCCCAGACCTTGAGTTACAAGGTTGCTGTAGGGATTAAATTATAGCATGAATGTGGAAGCTCTTTGTAAATGGTAAAAGGCAAAAGCTCTGCAAGTATAGGTATTATCATTACTAAAACATATGAACATGATTTTGAAATAAGTTGTCTAGACTCCAGCTATAATTCTGTTTTATAGGGTACACATGTTCAGATTGTGTTGTGATGTTTTTATCAGCTGTAAACTCATAACATGCACCTCAAGTATTGATGAAAACATGAGAAAGAAACAGGTGAGCTTTTATAGACAATTTTCAATAGCAGAGCCAATCTATATTACAAAGCTAAGACGTGGAGAACATAAGATCTCACTATCTGTTTATGGTTGATGAAACAAAACAAAATTAATATCTTAGGATAATAGAGAGAAACCTTAAAGTTTTTCTTTAAATGAAGTCAATATTATACCAAAGAATCTGTGAGTTCATTTGGATATGGACATTTCTTTCAAGAATGCTATGTTAGACACTTCTGGGTTAAGATGGCTGCAGAGTAGAAGCAAAGGTCTTTTTCTCCTCACTACCAACTGATATAAAGTGCCTCTAAATAAAAAAAATGAGTTAAGGAGCTCTACTGTAGGTTGCAACCTTGAAGGTAGGCAGGGTTTGGGCATTTCCACACTATAAGAGGATAAAATTACTCCTACCAAAGTATGATCTTATCACCCCTCCCCCACTCCACCTACAGCTCCAGAGTCAGAATGGGTACGAGGCAATCTCTAGGTTCTTGGGGCTGGGTGGCTGAGGATACCATAGACTTACCCCCTGAAAGCAGCAAGAATTAGAACCTCAAGAGGCTTAGGAACTCAGAATTTGAGCTCAGAGATAGGGCAGAGAGTGGTTGCATATAGCAGATGCTGTGGAGACTGAAAAATAGCCTCAGGGCAAAACCACTCTGTAGCTCAATATACAGAGACCTGCCTACCCTCCTCACTCAGACTTCTGACTGGGAAGGGAAGAAAAAACTAACACAGCAATGGCCACCAACACCCAAGAACTATAATCTACAGCCACTGAAAGAAATTAGAAAATGACTTTGACCCTAGATAAATTTTATGGAGAAAAACTCCAGTCTATAGAAGAGACAGCAGAGGACAATAAGCAAGCAAATATATCCAAACTTTCCAGAAAAAATGAATATTGGTCATGTGTCATTTAAAATTACTCTAAGCCCTGGGAGATTACATTTCCTAGAACTCTGTGCTACAACTTCCCCTGACACCTCCCACTTCCTTTGCGAGAGGTATCAGAGAAAGTATTTTTCTCTCTCTCCAGAACAGAGGTTGGCTGTAGCTCTCTACCCTGAAACCTGCAGAGAGCTCTTGGCTAGTAGGTCTCTCAGAACCTGTTTTCCCTTCTATCTACCTCCTAGTTTTCCCTAAGATTTCCCTTTTCTAATCTGAATAAAACCTAGATATTCTAAACCCTAAGTTGTTATCTGATCTTTTATTTGAACCCCAAAGGGCTCTGGTCAATTTCCCCCTGCTGGGGCTGGGGACAACTACCTTCCTTTCCCTTCCTCTACCTTCTCTCCTTTCTCACATCCATCCTTCAATCTACCTACCTTTCCTTCACCCCCTAACAATCACAAGTTCTCCAGGAAATCAGAATGGAGGTAGAGAACCAAGTAAGAAATATAGAACAAACTTGGCAAGGAAAGTGGTAAATAGTTCAAAAAGAAAATAATAGTTTAAAAGATAGAATCTCCTAATTAGAAAAAGAAGCCCAGAAACCACATGAAATGATAAACAAATTAGAGATCAGAATTGACTTGCTAGAAGCAATGAAATGCAGAATAGACTGAACAGAAAAGGACAATCAAAAGATCATAGCTTAAAACCAGTCTCTAAAGACTAGAATTGGGCTAATGGAAGCTAATGATCTCACAAAACAGCAATAATTAATAAAGCTAAGTCAGAAGAATAAAAAATTCAAAAGAAGCATGAAATATTTCATTGAGAAAATGACTGACTTAGAAAACAGGTCCAGGAGAGAAAATTTGATAAATAAAGGCCTACCTGAAAATCTGGAAATAAATAGAAATATTGACTATACTACAAGAAATTACTCAAGAAAACTGCCCTGATGTTCTTCAAGAAGAAGGCAAAATAGACATTGAAAGAGTCTATAGATCACTCTCTTTATTAAATCCTCAAAAGACAAGCCTCAGGAATATAATTGCTAAATTCAAGAGATTCCAAGGTAAGGAGAAAATATTGCAAGAAACCAGAAAGAAACAATTCAGATATCAGGGAACATCAATCAGGATTACACGGGATCTGACAACCTCCACATTAAAGGACTGCAAGGATAGGAATATGATATTCAGAAAGGCAAGAGAATGGGGCCTACAACCAAGGATCAAAATTGAAAGTATGGGCATTTAACAAAATAGAAGACTTGCAGGTATTTGTAAAGAAAAGACCAGAACTATTCAGAAAATTTGATGTCTGAATACAAAATTCAAGAGAAACATGAAAAGGTAAACCAGAAAGATAGGGGAAAAATTCCTTTAAGGGCTTCAGTAAGGTCAAATTATTTATACTCCTATATGGAAAAATGATATTTGTAATTCTCAAAAAACTGTATTCACTATTATAGTAGTTAGAAAAATTATTTATAAGTACTGGTTAGGGTACTAAGTGGTTTAAGATTGTATGTATAAAAAGAAAGAGGAGGTAATAGAAGATGGCTACAAGAGAAACTTGAAGTAATAAGAAAAATAGGATAAATTATACTACAAAAAGAGTTACATGGAAGGGAGAGGGTAAGAATACTATTAGAAGAAGGAGAGGAAGAGAGTGATAATAGGTAATACTTAAACCTTACTCTCAGTGGAATCAATTCTGAGAAGAAAGAGCTTCTAGATCCATTAGGGTATTGAATTTTATATTACCTTAAAGTGAAATTGAGAGGGAAAATGAAGGAGGGGAATGGGGTGGGGGAGAACCAAAAGGGAAGGAAAGAGAAAGAGGAGGGAATTTAATAGACCCTAAAGAAAAATAAGATGGGAATAAGAATGAAGGGATTGGGAAGAGAAGTAATATAAGTATGGGGATTAAGGGAATTGATTAAAAGCAAAACACTGCTGTAGAAGGAAGTAGTGAAAGAAGGAAGGGAAGGACTAGGAGAGGAAATCAAAATGATGGGGAATACACAGGTGGTAATCATAAATCTGAATGTGAATTGATTGAACTCACCCATAAAACAGAACTTAATAGCATTGTGAATGAGAAAACAAAATCCTACCATATGTTGCCCATAAGAAACACACATGAGGCAGGTGGACATACATATGGTTAAGGGTAAAGGCTGGAGCAAAATCTATTGGGATTCAACTGAGAAAAAGAAGGCAGGGGTTGCAATCATGATTTCTGACAAAGCCACAGTAAAAATAGATCTGATTAAAAGAGATAGGGAAGGTAATTACATCCTGATAAAAGGCAGTATAGATAAGGAGGAAATAGTAGTACTCGATATGTATGCAGCAAATGGTATAGCATCCAAATTTTTAAAGGGGAAACAATTGGAGCTTAAGGAGGAAATAGATAGGAAAACTATACCAGTGGGAAGACCTGAAACTTCCTCTATCAAATATAGATAAATCAAACCAAAAAATGAATGAGAAAGAGGTAAAATATGTGAATGAAATCTTTGAAAAATAAGAGAAATAAGAGTTAATAAATATATGGAGTAAAATAAATAGGGACAAAAAGCAATACACCTTCTTTTCAACAGCACATGGTACATTCACAAAGATTTACCATGTACTAGGGCATAAAAACATTGCAAACAAATATAAAAAAGCAGAAATAATAAAGACAAAATTTTCAGGTCATAATGTAATAAAAATAATAATTAATAAGGTTACATGGAGAGTCAAATAAAAAAATTAATTGGAAATTAAATAATGATTCTCCAAAATTGGTTGGTTAAAGAAAAATCATAGAAAGAATTAATAATTTCATTGCAGAGAATGACAATGAGGAGACGTTAAATAAAAATATATGGGATACAGCCAATGTAGTACTCAGGGGTAAATTTATATCCCTGAGTGTATATATTAACAAATCAGAGAGGGAAGAGGTCAATGAATTTGGCATGCATATTTAAAAAAACTAGAAAGAGAACAAATTAAAAATCCCCAGATAAAAACTAAATTAGAAATCCTAAAAATTAAAGGAGAAATTAATAAAATTGAAAGTGAAAGAACTATTGAATTAATCAATAAGACTAGGACCTGGTCCTTTGAAAAAAACAAATAAAATAGATAAAGAACTGGTTAATCTACTAAAAAAAGGAAAGAAGAAAACCAAATTAACAGTATCAAAAATTAAAAGGGGAAACCTCACCTACAATGAAGAGGATATTAAGGTTATTTTTAAGAACTATTTTGTCCAATTATATGGCAATAAATATGGCAATCTAGGTGATATGGATAAATATTTACAAAATATAAATTGCTTACATTAACAGAAGAAGAAATAGAATAGTTAAATAATCCCTTTTCAGAAAAAGGAATTGAACAAGCCATCAAAGGAATCCTATGAAAAAATCCCCAGGGCCAGATGGATTCACAAGTGAATTCTATCAAACATTTAAAGAACAAATAATCCCAATACTATAAAAACTATTTGACAAAATAAGCAGAGAAGGAGTCCTACCAAATTCCTTTCATGGCACAAATGTGGTACTGATTCCAAAGCCAGGCATACCAAAAACAGAGAAAGAAAACTACAGAACAATCTCCTTAATGAATATAGATGCAAAAGTCTTAAATAGATTACTAGCCAAAAGACTCCAGCAATTGAACACAAGAATTATTCCCTATGATCAGATGGGATTTACATCAGGAATGTAAGGATGGTTTAATATTAGGAAAATCATCCACATAATTCATCATATCAACAACCAAACTAGCAGAAATCACACGATTATCTGAATAGACACAGAAAAGACCTTTGATAAAATTCAACACTCACTCCTATTGAAAACACTAGAAACCATAGGAATAGAAGGGCCTTTCCTAAAAATAATAAACAGTTTATATTTAAAACCATCAGCAAGCATCATCTCTAATGGGGACAAATTAGAAGCCTTCTCAATAAGATTAGGAGTGGAACAAGGATACCCATTATCACCTCTGTTATTTAACATGGTACTAGAAACACTAGCAGTAGCAATCACAGTAGAAAAAGAAATCGAAGGTATTAAAATAGGCAATGAGGAGACCAAGTTATCACTCTTTGCAGATGATATGATGGTCTAATTAAAGAATCCTAAAGAATCAACTAAAAAGTATGAGAATAAACAGAGCCAGTAATTAATGTTAATGATAGATGTGGAAGAGAGAGGATGCCTTTGACCAGGAAATCGGGGTTTCAATGTCCAAAGAAAGACACTCACGAAGCCCTCAGGACTGGATTGGAGCTGAGATGTTCTCCTCCCTCTCTCAATCTACTGCTGGAAGTCCTTTTTCTCTTTCTTCCTCCTGAGAATTCCCAGAATTCCCTCTCTGGTCCCAACTGTCAGTAACTGTCACCAATGGCCTTCTTCTGGCTCTTTTTGTCCCATCCCCCATCCTTACAAAAGCTAGTGGAAATAACAACTTTAGCAAAGTTGCAGGATACAAAATATATGTATATAAATCATCACCATTTCTACATATTTCCAACATATCTCAGCAGTAAGAGTTAGAAAGGGAAATTCCATTTAAAATCAGCCTAAAGAATATAAAATATTTAGGAATCTATTTAACAAGACAAACACAGGAACTATATGAACACTACTATAAGACACTTTCTATACAATTAAATCTAGATATAAACAATAGGAAAAACATTAATTGTTCACGAGTAGGAAGAGCTAACATAATAAAAGTGACAAACCTACCTAAATTAATTTACTTATTCGGTACCAAACCTATCAAACTAACAATATAATTTTTATTGAATTAGAAAAAATATAACAAAGTTCACTTGGAAGAACAAAAGATCAAGAATATCAAGGGAAATAAAAAAATGTGAAGGATGGGGGCCTAGAAGTACTGGATCTTAAATTGTACTATAAAGCAGTGGTCATCAAAACTATATGGTACTGGCTAAGTGACAGAAGGGAGGATCAGTGGAATTGCTTTGGAGTAAATGACCTCAGCAAGATAGTGTAACAAAAACCCAAAGATCCTAGCTTTTAGGACAATAGCCCACTATTTGATAAAGACTGCTAGGAAAATTGGAAAACAGTATGGGAGAGATTAGGTTTAGATCAACATCTTATATCCTACAACAAAATTAATTCAGAATGAATGAATGACTTTATATATAAGTAAACTGTAAATAAATTAGGTGAATATAGAATAGTTTACTTGTCAGATCTATGGGGAAGGAAAGAATTTAAGACCAAGCAATAGTTAGAGAATATTACAAAATTTAATATCAATAATTTTGAGTACAAAAAAGGTTTTGTACAAACAAAACCAATATAACCATATGCAATGTAATAAAACCAAATACATGAACATGAATAGGCAATTTCCTGAAAAAGAAATCAAAACTATCAGTAATCACATGAAAAGTGTTCTAAATATCTTAATTAGAGAAATGCAAATCTAATCAAAATAACTCTGAGATACCACCTCACACCTAGCAGACTGGCTATTATGATGGCAAAGGAAAGTAATAAATTTTGAAGGGGACTTGGCAAAATTGGGACATTAATTCTTTGCTGGTGGAGTTATGAATTGATCCAACCATTTTGAAAGATATTTTGGAACTATGACAAAAGGTATTTAAAAGACTGGCCACCCTTTGATCCAGGCATACCACTCCTGGGTTTATACCCCAAAGAGATAATAAGGAAAAAGACTTGTACAAAATATTTATAGCCATATTCTTTGTGGTGGCAAAAAATTGGAAAATGAGGGGATAACCTTCAATTGGGGAATGAGTAAACAAATTGTGGTATCTGTTGGTGATGGAATAGTATTGAGTTAAAAGGAGTAATGAACTGGAGGAATTCTATGTGAACTGGAATGACCTCCAGGAAGTGAAGCAGAGTGAAGTGAACAGAACCAAGAGAACATTATACAGAGACTGATACACTGTGGTAAAATAAAATGTAATGGACTTCTGTACTAGCAGCAATGCAGTGATCCAAGACAATTCTGAGGGACCTATGAGAAAGAAGACTGTCCACATCCAGAAAAAGAACTATGACAACAGAAACACAGAAAAAAACAACTACTTGATCACATAGTTCAATGGGGATATGATTGGGGATGTAGACTCTAAACTATTACCCTAGTACAAATATTAATAATATGCAAATAGGTCTGGATCAATGACACATGTAAAACCCAATGGAATGGCTCCAGGTGGGGGGATGGGAGGAGGGGAAAGACATGATTAATCATGTAACCATGGAAAAATATTCTAAATTAATTAAATAAATAATTGAACTTAATTTTTTTTTAAATTAAAATAAAAAGAATGCTATCTGAGCCCATCCTCTTCCTTATGATTCCATTTAACTTGGGTCTCTATACATTCATTTTCCCTTGATATTACCTGAATGATAATTGATCACATTGCATGCTTACTGGTTATCCCTCACTTTTGCTATGTAATCATATCATGTTTAACATTTTATTCTTGTTATTATTCCTTTATCAGAGTTTACATATATATATATATATATAATATATATATATATAAATGTGTGAAGGATATATGTGTAAAGGATATATATGTATATGTGTATATATTCATGAAGGATATCCTTTACACACATATACACATATATATTCTTCACATACACATGTATATTCTTTTCACATAACTTTTTCTGAAGAGTCCCTTGTTTTTTTTTTATTTTTTAGGTAACCTATTTATCCCTTCCATCTGTGTTTCTATTGATCTTTGGTTTATGCTTGTCTTTGACTATTTAGAGAATGTAGTGATTCTATGATTCAGTGACATACATTTGATTCAGTGATGTAAAACACAGGTTTAAATACTCTCCTCTAACAACATGTTTTTCATGGATATGTCAACATTATACAAGATTTTTTGAAAGATATAAAAACAGAGGTAACCTTGTTCAACAACCCTCTGATTATCACTATCTAGTGAAGCATAAAACTGAGAAATGAATGCTCCATAAGTATTCACTACTGTCATAGAGAAGATCTATTCTTCAGTAAAAATTGAAGAAGATTCTGTAGCTGGTGATGTTCTGTTTACTCTTGATTGCCAACAATATTATTTTACTTGATTCAGGTCCTGAGGTATTGTAGAGCTTCATAAATGAAACCCATGATCATTTAAGAGTTTGACTTACCTTTCTAAAAGAGGAAAGTTAAGAGAAACAAAAACAACTCAAAGCATCTCAGAACTGGATGAGGTTGAGAAGTAGGAAAGGAAGATACTGAAAGCAAAAGTTGTGTAATTAATGTCAGATTAATGGGTAAATTCAGTTCTGTCAGTAAGTACTGCTGCTATGCTGTTGTTTTTACTTTCAAGGAAGATCACAGAAACATGCACCAAGTTGATAGACAGTTCTCAGGACTTCACAGGAAATCACTACAACTAAAAACATCTAAATACAGCTCCGCCAAATGATAATTTATTTTTTCCATTCCCAAAGGTGCATTTTTTTCTTCAACTCCAAATTTATGCAGTTTGGAGAGATTGCAAACCATTACCTTTAAAAAGAAGAATAATTTGCCTTTCAGTCAGAATTTAATAGCAAGTTTCTCATAGGCAAGTTGTCAAGATCATAAATACCATTTTTGGTTTCTAACCTACTTGCCAACTGGGAGTTTCTTTAGAAATAATGAGTGGTAGCTCCTTCCGGCTTCTTGTTCCTGTAATCAGAACAGCCCCTTAAATAAACCATTTGTCATTCTCCAAAAATACTTTCCCTAAGTTCTGCACCAACAAACACACACTCACAAAACCTGTCGCTTTCTTTCTAAACTAATTGTGTTGACTTGAATTACTTGGCAGAGACTTTATGTAGCTCTTAATGCCATATAGTAAAATATAAGAGCTTCATCATAACCACACTTATATATACAATCAAGAGTATGCAGTTTTTTTGGTTCTCTATTTTGACACTGTAGAAAATGTATATACCCCACTGGTTAATATTCTTCTAAATCAGTAGGATTTCAGTGCTTATCTAGAAACAAATTGACATGCTAGAAATGACAAAATGATTTTTTTTCAGGTGAGTATCAGTGATTTGATAGAGACCTTGCTCTTCTGTTTGCTGGGTACTCACCACTTCCACTCAGACCTTTACTTAAGGAGCTTTCACCACCTGAAAGGGATCCCAGAATCCATCTAGTCCCACCCCATCATTTCACAAATGAGGAAACTGAGCTAAATGATGTGCCAAAGGCTATGTAGTAATTGGAATTTGAATATAGGTTGTCTTGATGTCAGTCAAAGCTCTTTCTACTTTAGACACTGTCAGTTTCCTAAAACTCACTCCTTGCTGAAACCCAGTCACTAGGCAGAGAGGATCAGAAAAGATCAGGGAGTTTGTGAATCAGTGGAATTAATTCAGACTGAATGGATAAGGTCTACAGGTTTCTCATCAGGGCATTTCAATCAGTTGTTTGTCTCCACGGAATAGACTTTCAGAGACAGTGTGGGGTTTTGCTGGATTTCTGGTGAATGGATTTACACAATAAGACTAAGCAATAGAGTAGACAAAATCTGAAATTAATTCACACTCTGCTTCTTAGGAGCTTCATTATTCAGGGTAAGGACTACATCAATCCTGACCTCAGTTCTTCATTTCTAAAATGAAATCTTCGGATAAGGTAATCTCTAGTCTCTTTCACTTCTAGCATTCTGTGATCCCTGAAATCCATATCTCCTGAGAGGGTTAATTTTTACTAAATACATATATATATATATATGTATGTATATATATATATATATATAATTTTATAAAAATCTGACTTTTTCAAAGTTTCCTCAGTATTCCCATCCTAGTTCCACTCCTAACCATACAGAGAATTATCTTTATCTGAAGTCTGTCTTTGCAGAATTATGTTAGTATTTTGATATTTTTAAGTTTGTGATACATTTCACTTAAATGACATTTGTGTTTTTCATTTCAATTGAATACCCCCTTATGAGAGGGTTCTAGAAGAATCAGTGGTGTCATGTTATCACAGACACAGCTAGAGGCGGGGTTTTTCTAGTCAAACCTTATATTCTACAGGTGTTGACTCTGAGAAAGGTTGTTAGTCAGTCAGTGAAATGAACATTTATTAAGTGCCTCCTATTTACCAAGAAATTATGAGAAATTTTAGGGATACAATGAAAAGAAAAAGAGAGTCCCTACCCACAAGGAGTTCACATTCAGATGGGGAAGATAAAAGGCAAACAGCTAAGTACAAACAAGTTCTAGACAGGATAAATTGGAAACAAGCAATCCTGTAGAAGTTAGGATTTCAGTACAAATTTTGTAAAAGGATTATGTCTTGTTCAAAGGCACATGAATAATAAGGGGCAGAGATGTGTTTTCAACACATGTCCAGAGCACTTTTCAGTATGCTATGATGACTTCTATTCAAATTTTAACCCATATTCTTAGAAAAACATAGACAGTCATCTGCATGGGACAGGAGCTTGGGCAGTATGGTAGAAAGACAGATCCATTTTGTATCTATTGAATTGAGTTTTTGTTACGACATTCCAAGAAGTAGTAATTCCTTATTCCTCATTTCTCATTCCAAAACTAATTCTTAGCTTGAAGCTAATCAAGTGTTCCAGGACCACTAGGGTAATATTTACTGAAGAGCTATTTAAAAAGTCCTTTGGGGGTTGTCTGATTTCAGAACATATTTGTCCCTTAGGAGATTAGTTTTGGGGTTTTTTTTTGGTATTGTTTCTTATTTTGGTCATTTAAATATGTCCTAATTACTAGGAAAGCACCTTTGAATATCCAGCTCATTTCAGCAATAATTCTCAATAATAATTGGCTATTTATACAGGGGAGAAAACAGGTTGAATTAATCAGCCTGGTGGATGAAGATGGAGATTTTGTTTGAAAAAAAAAAAAACTTCAGAGGTTATATTCAACAAAGCTGGTATTTGTTTAAGGCATAATCCAGATCACTCAGCATTTTATTGGTTATCTTGGTAATATAAACCCATATAAAATTAGCATATACAAACATGAGGCTTAGAGCTGCTTTTAACAGTCAGAAATACTAAGGAAACTACATTCAATAAGTTTAAACTGCAGTTATAGACAATGTGAAATCTGAAATTGGTCCCTTTTATATAGTTGCTTAGAACCTAAACTATTAGTTTGTTATTCTGGCTACCAGTCCTAACATCCTTAAGGGACATTCATTTATCATTCTAGAAAGTCCAGAACTTTGCTTAGGATATTTAAATGTCTTGGAAGACCATAACAATGACTCCCTCCTCCATTTATAAATACTTTTAGACGTGATTGAAGTGCCTGTATCATTTTAGCCTTCATTTTCACTATCTTTGGGTTTCTGTAATTCAATAGAAACGCTTTTCCTGGACAAAGAGAATTTTAAGTGCTTTTAATTAACACCCATTTACAGGTCGAATTTGAGTGCTTAAAGACACTTTTGTCAAGCATTCTTGTAAATCCTTGACTACCAATCAAGTAATGAGTTCTTCTCACACAGGAAACATTGAAGCTTTGAAAGTAACAGCAATGTATCTTTTTTCCTCTCCACTCCACCATGGACTTCCCCTCCTAAATGTTCCTCTTATCACTGATGTCTTTTTTGTTTCTCTGCCTTGGCTGACCTGGTATTTGTATGCTGTTTTCTTTCCAGGTAAAATAGGAATGGTTGAAAATGATCAACCTTGATGATTGATTGAATTCAGCAGCTGGGATCTCTCTATTGTTTTGTCCTTCACTCATAATCTTGTGTCTCCTGATTCCAGGATACACTTTTTCCTGGGATTCTATAAATTAAAATTGATCAGTATATATTTTTGAAGAACCTAGGATATTCTGAACCCTCTTGCTGGCTTTTGGTAGTAAGCATGGTTTTCATTCATATATAATATCTAATGATTGTATAGTCTTTGCAAAACCATACATTTCAGGGAAATTGTGGATCTAAAGCAATGGATATTGTAGCTTTTGTTGACTGAGTTACAGGACAAATAGAGATAGGATATGCTGGTAAATATTTATCAACTGGCTCTAGGAAGAGGGGAAATTGCAATCAACATACTTTTGAGTTTAATCTGCAGTATTTGCATTTTCCCTAATACTTTCTGAAGTCTAGACAATCAATAAAACAATATATCAAGCCTTAGTTTGTAGCATTTGTTGAAAATTTAACAATTGACTCCAGAGCCAGTACAAACTGGTTCTACCTCATCCTTACAAATATATGAAAACTGAGGACCAGTGAGGTTTACTGTTAAGAATTGTAGAGCTATTAAATGGCAAATACATAACTCAAAATTGTGTCTTTGGATTTAATTTACATTGTTCTTCCTAACACACTATGTTTTGTGCCACAAAACCACAGATTTCCAGCTGGGATGGACATTAGAAGACTTTTTTTTTTATTTTAAAGATGAAGAATTAGACCCAGAGAGGTAAAAGTAATATGCCCCAAATCACACAGAGAGTTAGGAACACAGCCAGAATTTAAATCCAGTTCCCTTTTAGGCTTAATTTTTCCCCTCCCTTCTTCTCTTCCTCCCTGCACAAACATCAGTCACCTCTTGTACAATTTCTCTACCTTATCATCCTGCTGTGCTCTTCTTGTTGTTGTGTATCAGACTCTTTGAGACCCTAATTGGGCTTTTCTTGACAAAGATACTGCCTAGTTTTGCCTTTTCCTTCTTTGGTTCATTTTACAGATGCAGAAACTGAGGCAAATGGGGTTAATTGACTTTCAGAGTCATAGAAGTCTTTGAACTCAGAAAGATAATTCTTTCTGACTCTAGACCCTGTGCTCTAGCTACTTATTGCACCACCTAGCTGCTTAATTCTACTTGCTCTGAAATTACTCCTAAGTTTCAAGGCTGATAAACTTGCTACTCCATTATCAGACTATCACTAAAGTAGAGGCATCAAAAATATCTGAAGATATCATCCTTTGTGTCGAAAATCATATCCACTTGCTTGGAGAGTAAGAGAGTACCATATGCACTGGATTTAAATTTGTGCCTATTTAGTTAATTGTCCATCTCACATTATATTTAAATTTAATTTTGTCTAATCAAAGCCTGACGCCAAACAGCTACACAAAGGAAAAAGCTGTTACCAATAAAAGAGTGGGAAATGTCCAGTGTGCTTGGTTTCAGTAGGAAAGATGCAGCTGTAGTGGGGTGTCTGGGACATGGCAATTTAAGCCCTAGGATGAGCTTCATGCTCATATTACTAGGAGCCAAAGAATTCTGTCAGCTTCAGGTGTAGGGCAAGAAAATGTGTCCTTGTGCTTTCCTATGATGAAAATACTAGGAATAGTTCCTGTAGGGAGCAATCATGTTCTCTAACTGGTCTAGGTGGATGATATTGGGATCTTATTAAATATTCTGATATTTTATGAAACAACACTTGTTAAATTGCTGCTCTATTCAAACTATCACACTTGATGTGGAGGATGAGGTAATAGGGATGGGAAGGAGGGATAAGAGAAAAGAGTGATCTAGATGATGTAGAACAGTGGTTCCCAAACTTTTTTGGCCTATTTCCTGCTTGCCAGAAAAATATTACTTAGCCTCTTGGAAATTATTTTTTTTAAATTTTAATAGCAATTAATAGTAAAGATAAATGCACCTGTGGCCATCACCACCTCCCTGGATCGCTACAGCACCTACCAGGGGGTGGTAGCGCCCACTTTGGTTATCACTGATGTAGAAGAAACAGAAGGAAGATGAGCCAGGACCCTTACTCTTTAGAAGTTTAAAAATGAAGTGCATCAGATGAAATAGTACAAGTGTTATATAATTAAGTTCAAATTATGTATATTGTCCATTATAAATGTGAAGGTTTAGACAACTGGGAAAATTTGGAAATGGTGGATCAATAGGTTAGAATTTTAGACTAGAAAAGACTACCCACTCAATTCCTTAGTTTTTTTTTTTTTTTTAGGAAAACTGAGGCCCAGAAAAAGTCATACAGTTTATTAGTGGCCAACCTGGGATTAAAGTCCATTTCTCTTTCTGTTATTAGGGCTCCTGAAGGAGACCTTAATCCTGACTGAACTATTGATATAGTCTGCTGGTTGGTCTGACTTCCACAATTCTCTCCCCACTCTAATGCATCCTCTACTCAGCTGTCAAATCAACTTTGAAAAAAACCTCAATTCTGACCATGCCAATCCTCCTAATTCCAGTGTCTCCATATTGTCTCTGGGATAAAATATAAGATTCTTCATTTGGCTTTAAAAATTCTTTGTAACATGGTCTTTTCTCACTTTTTCAGTCTCTTTATACCTTATTCCCTCCACTTACTTGGTAATCCAGTGACGCTGGTTTCCTTTTGGTTTCTTGCACAAGACACTCCATATCCTGCCATTTTTTTCACAACTCCCCCTCCTCTTAGATATGAAGATAGTGAGTCATAACAAAGTAAGGGGATTTGCCCTATGACTTGCTTTGACGTGGGACAGATTCCCAGTTTCTTTATGCCCATTTTATTTTTTTTCCAATGTTGTAATTATCTGGTGCTAATGGATTGATATTCAGGGCCACCTGGTACCCTACCTCCTGTGTCCAGGACTAGGTAATTTAAGATGGCTAGTAGGATCAGAGCTGCTATCTCTGACTGACTTGTGACATGTCTTTATCCATGACCTTGGACTTATTAATTCAGTGTTCTAGCCCACATCAAGAAAACCCTCTTCCTCTCTCAGGGGCTCAGTTTCTCTAGGTGACTTTGGGCATTATTCTGATGAATGGAAATTATGCTGGTAAAGGGCTTTGAGCTTACTGTGTGAGAGGTACAACAAGCAGAGAGTATTATTTATGGGAAAATGGAAAAGTATATTATGCAAAGCAATAAAATGAAGGTGACCTTGAATATGCTGCAGTGTGGAAATAATGGTAAATGAGAGTTGTTGATTTTGAATAGAATCTCTAAACCAGAGGGTTTAACTGATCTGAGACTGTAAACACTAGCACACAGTAGCTTCTGGAAAGACACTAAATGTTTTAATCATTTACCACAATTGTCGGATACTTGTCAAATGAATGTGTTTCCTGATTTTTCTCAGTGGGGCTTAGGCATACCATCTTCCCCTCAGCAAAGGGGTTATTTCTCCACTGTTTAATCAAACACTGAAATAATAAGATACTTCATCAGGGATGATGAGCTGAAACTGTGGTACAATATTGGGTACTGATGATGACAATTGTTTAATATGGCATTATTTACTATTTATGCTAAGTAGGAAAAAAACAAACCAAAAATATGAATCAAGAGTCAGAAAACTTGATTTCACATGCTGGTTTTGCTACTTCTTAGTTGTATGACATTGAGCAAGTCAATTTTTTCATCTGTAAAAATGATGTTGGATCAAATATTTAGCTATGCCATCATGATCTTCCTCATCATAGTTGTCTTCCTCCTCCTCTCCTTCTCTCTGCTCCTTTTTTCCCTTCCCTCTTTCTCTTATTCCTCTTGCCTAGGATCCCAAAGATCCATTTTTGAGGCTTGCAGGAGTCTGAGAAGGAGCAGCCACATAAGTTGTGTTTGAAAAATTTCAATATATCCCATTCTCAGTAGGATGCTGAGTATGTAATAACTAATTAATGAATGTTTGAATAAATACTCGAGTTGACCAATGGATTGTTGATGGCCCTTCTTTATGATATTAATATAGATTTAGGGTTGTTACTGTAGTCCTTTGAGCATGGAGCCAAGGTATCACAGCCATAGGACTTTGGTGACAGGGAGAAAACATCAGAGGGTGCCCGAGAACTCAATCTTGAGACTTCTTTGTTAAGGCATGTAGGTGTGATGGAATGGGGTAGTTTACAGGGAATCTGGTCGTTGGATTGAGTAGACCCATGGCGATACACAACCTTATATTCTAAGCAGCTTCCAATATATGAGGGACCATTGCCCACTCTTTACAAAACATTATATTAGAGATTGGGTTGCTACTGAAAAATCTAAAGGAAAGAGATTGGAAATTTCAATTAAATGAATTGGTTAAGCTTTACAGTTGTTAAGCATTCAGAAGCTAAAGCTAAACTTGCAGGAAATGTCATATAATTATTAAAGATATGATTATTACCATAGAGAAATTACTTATCTTCATTTCTGCATGGTGGAAGGATTTTTCACATTACAGAGTTCTTTGCATAGATTTAATTATAGGTTTGAATTAATTTACTTGTCTGTTTTTGGATGTATATATTTATATCTTTATACATATATTACATATATATATAAAGTAAATTTACATATAACATATATAAATGAATAAAATATACACCCATGTATTTATATCTCTCTTTGGAACCTTAATGTCATATAATATGGAGAGTGCTTTGCCTGGAGGCAAGAAAACTTAAACCTTCCTGATTTCAAATCTGTTCTCAAACACTTAGTAGCTGTGTGACCCTAGACAAACAAGTCACTTAACTCTTATTTGCCTCAGGCTCCTCATCTCTAAAATGAGCTAGAAAAGGAAATGACAAACCACTTTAGTATCTTTGCCAAGAAAATGGGGTCACAAAGAGTTGGACACAACTAAAAACAACTCAACAACAGCAACAAGAACAACAACAATATGGGAGGATGGGTGGCATATATTACATGAAGGCTAGAGGCTAGTAAGACACAAATAGCTGCTGTATAAGAGGTGAAATAGTTTAACAGCAAGCAAAATTATGTAGCATAAATTAAGGTTTCAAAAACTACTGCCTTAATTATGGTTTGAATTTATTTGTATTTCTGTTATAATGTATTTTGGAATAATTATGCCTCAGACTTGATACGTCACTTATTAAGAAATGAAGCATGGTACCTTTGAAAGAGAATTCATGTTTTAGAATTTCTATTTAGTTCTGGTCTGCTTCTAATTTGCTCTGTGATATTAAACTAGTCACCTGACCTCTAAGGAATTTAGGGTGTCCTCTACCAAATGGGGCATTTAATAAATAGCTGTCCTTACTATTTCACCAGGTTATTGGGAAGACAAAATGGGATTATGTTTCAGTGCTTTGAAAACTTAAAAGCATTGTTGAAATAAAAGGATAATTGAGGTAGATGGCACTGCATCTTACGATTTAAATGCTGTGTATTCTCATTAAAAAAGGAGAGAGATACCATAAGATCACTTCATTTAAAAAATGGAATGGGATTTTTAAAAAAGAAATATAAAAATGGGAATGAGGCTCCCGTTGAATACTTTCATTAGGAAGATGAGTTTCTAAGTCAGGAAAAGGAACAGTCTCTTAATGTATCTGAGATAATAGACTATCTAGAATTCTGAATATAGAAAGAGCTAGACTTGGAAGTAGCAGAAGATAGGTATGTCATACCAGCAAATACTGTTTCCAAAGGACAAGGTCATATTATTGCTTTTTTTTTATTCAGAAAACATGAATTTGTTAAACACTTATAGAGTGTGAAGTATAGAGCTAGGTTTTATGAAAGAGATAAATCAAGTTTAGATTAAAGGGTCCTTTCCTTCATGGAAGACAATCAAGTCCATTTGGGGGAGAAAAGAGACACAAAGATGGCTATAAACATATTATATTATACATGTATTAGATAATTTCAAAACAATGTGCTAGGTGAGGGGAGAGGGGTTATTGACAAGGAATTAGGAAAGGGTTATTTGAACTTATTTAAATGATGGTTAAGAATTCATTCTCGAATTACCACACAGAATATCATAGTTTGGAATTGAAAGGAACTTCAGAGGACACCTAGAACAATTCCTCTCTTAAAAAGAATCCTAACTAAAGAAAACCTGAATGGTAGTCATCAAAAACTTCTCTGCTTCAAGTCCTCAAACAAAAGGATGACTCTATTACCTTCCAAGGCAGCCCATAATATTTTGGGTTTGCTATCATTGTTAGGATGTTTATTGTATTACTGACAATTTTAAACTTCTATCTGTAATTTCTACTTCTTACCTCTTATTCCTAATTATAGGGTCAAATAGTACAAATCTCATCCCTCACCATACATATTCACTTTCTCTTCCTGTCATTGGTTTGGGGTTGGGCTGATGAATCGAATTGTGAATTCATTGATTCAGGGTAATTCCACAAAGAAAAGTCCCTCTGCTTTGCTTGATGGTTGGCATCATCAACTGGGAGCTAGAATGGACTTCAGAAACCATCTACCCAAGACTCTTTTCATAGAGTAGGAAAATGGAGGCTCAGTAAAGTTATATGACTTGATGAAAGTCACCCAAATAGTAAGTGACAGAATTAGGATGCCAAAGGACATTAGTTGACACAGAAAAAGCTGATGAAGGCATTGAATAGAAATACTATAATTTTTTCGAACAAATTCATTTTTCCTTGTATTAATCCTATTGTATACCTTGCCATGAACACACTTATTGGCTTGGAGTCAGCATGTTCATCTTTTGGATACCCATTGAAGGTATTTTTGGTTTGGGGAAGAAATTGTTCATGTGCCAATTAATCTTGAACACCTCTTTTAGGTCCTGTCACCAAAGTTCTAACTTAGAACCACTGGAATTGAAGACTTTAAACTACTTCAGGTTTTGAAAATTAAGAGAGTCTCATGATCTAATAAGAAGGAAATGTTCTTCAAAATTAAAATGTTTTCCTTCTTTAGGAATTTACATAAACACTTAGACCATGTATACATACAGTTAAATGATGGTTTTATGGAATTCTGTAAGTGTACCAACTATGAAGTAATAAATATTAAGTTGTCTAACGTATGTATTTTTTACATAGATCTATTATACGTTAATGAAGGATATTTTTATAATATTTTTCTTCCCTTTTTATCCCCCCTACAAACATAAACACTTTCTTTTGCTTTTATTATTACAGTTAACGTTACAATTACTAGGGAACCTATGTTATTTGGGATGATGTATTATTTTACCAATATTTTACTGCATTTAATTATTGTCATCTTTTCTTATATTTGAAAGATTTTATGTCTAATATATTTTAAATTTAGTTAATATATTTGTATTTTATATATGCATTTTTTGTTTTGTTTTACAATCTTAAAGATTGTTTCCTTTAAGAATAGAGCTTGAAAATGACTATATTTCATTCTTAAAATATATATTAAAACATTAGGTAATTTAAAAATAGAATAATTAAACTATTAGAATAAAAATATTTTAAAGGTAATATATTTCAAGACAATGTACATATGTGTTTATATGCATATATTTGAGTAAATATCCTTTTAAGGAGAATACAACTTAATATGTGCATGATCAGTAAATATAGATATATAGGAAAAAAGACTGGAGTTTTTTATTTCATTGGTATAAGGAACTCAAGATGAAGAAACTGTTTACTAATGCAAATAACTTCTTTTCTGCCATTTACAGTCTTAGTGAAATGTCAAGAATACAGAGAAATTTACTGTTTTGCCTAGAGTTGTCACAGTTAAAATGTATCAGAGGGGGCAGCTGGGTAGCTCAGTGGATTGAGAGTCAGGCTTAGAGACAGGAGGTCCTAGGTTCAAGTCCGGTCTCAGAAACTTCCCAGCTGTGTGACCCTGGGCAAGTCACTTGACCCCCATTGTCCACCCTTACTCCTCTTCCACTTAGGAGCCAATACACAGAAGTTAAGGGTTTAAAAAATAAATAAAATAAAATAAAATAAAATTTATCTGAGATAAAGTTCAAACTCATTTTTTATAATGGTTCCTCTCACCTTTTACTCCCCTCATTCTTTTAGTTGAAGACCTTGCCTTTTGTTTCCTTGATTGAGGAAATCAAAGCAAATCTATTTGAGATTCCTTTTCTTCCTTTCTTTCTACCTCAAAACTATGAAATTCATTCTCAACTCTTCCTTGTCCCCTAATCTCTTATAATTAGGTGACCCTTCTCCTTGGTCCATCTATCCCATTCCTGAATTTTCCTCCACATTGCTCTCTCCTTTCTAATCTTCAAGCTTTCCCTATTTAAGATTCTTTTCTTGTGCTTTCAAACATACTTATCATTCTACAAACAAAACACATAAAAGAAAAAAAAAAACTTCACCAGGCACAAATTCTCTGGTATTTTATAACTCTTTTCCCTTCTTTCATCTAAAATTATGACAAGCAGTCTCCACTTTTTATCTTGCATTCCTTCCCTCAAGTTTAGTTTACACATGGTGCTCATTGACTGATTTGCCCTTTTAAAATCTGGAATTCAAATTTATCACTCAGTTGAAGCCTCTCTCTCTCTCCAAAGTTACTGATTAGCTCTTAAATAACAAATTTGATCTTTTCTCAGTCATCTTTTTTGACTTCTCTGTTGCTTTTGGCACTGTTTACTGCAATCTCTCCTTAATATTGTCTTCTCTCTAGATTTCATGACATTATTCTCTCTTGATTCTCCAACCTAACTGAATTCTTTAAATCTCCTTTGTCATTTCAACATTCACATCACACCTAGTGACTGTAAATGTCTACCAAGGCTACATTCTGGGCTTCACTATTCTATTCCCTTGCAACCTTTCCTTTTTCTCTTCCTCCTCCCCTTTATCTGTCCCTTCCTACAGGTTTACCATTCTCATCACTATTATTCCACCATCCCACTTTCACCACCTCTTGTGGACTTTATGGGTTATTTGTTTTCCTCTTCTTTAATAGCCAAAACTCACTCCCCCTTGATGTCCACATGAATGGATTTATCTCATTGTCCGTTCATATTCTCTGGTCATTTAAAAATAAGTATGTGAAAAGTCATATGTTAGTTGCATATTCATGCAGATAGTAACACTACTACACATTAGCTGCTTATGAATACTATCAAATACTTTCATTTCAGTCAACTTTGTATTTGTTTTTTGATATTTTATTTTTCCAATTACACATGAATTGCATGTAAAATAATTTTTTAACGTTAAAAAATGAGTCTTGACATCTCTCTTTCCTCTCAACCCTACATTGAGAAGAGAAGCAAATCTGGTATAGATTTAAAATGCTCAAACATGTAAAACATTTTCCCATATTAATCCTTTTGTAGAAGGAAAAGAACAAAATATTAAGAAAGAAAATAAAAAAAAAGTTCTCTTTCATCTAGAATCAGATTCCATCTCGTCTTTCTCTGGAAACAGATGGCATTTTTAAAAATAATGAGTCCTTTGGGATTGTTTTGGATCATTGTGTTGCTGAGAAGAGCTAAGTTATTCACAATTCATCGTCCTACAACATTGCTATTCCCATATAGAGTGTTCTCTTCATTCTACTTGCTTCAACTTGCATCAGTTTGTGTGTCTTTCCATATTTTTCTGATCTTATCTTGCTCATTATTTCTTTTAAAACAATAGTATTCCATTACAATCATATACTATAACTTAGTCATTAACCACTTGATGGATATTGCCTCATTTTCCAATTCTTTGCCCCACAAAAAGAGTTGATTTAAATATTTTTGGACATATAGGTCCTTTTACTTTGGGTTTTTGATATATTGGGATAGATCCTAGTAATAGTTTTGCTAGTCAAAGGATAGGTACTGTTTTATAGATACTTGGGCATAGATCCAAATTGCTTTCCAGAATGGCTGAATCAGTTCAAAACACTCTCAATAGGACATTAATCTCAATTTTTCCCATTTCCCATTCAATTTTTTTTTCATTTTCCTTTTCTGTCATAATAGTCAATCTATTTGGTATGGGGTGGTACTTCAGAGTTGTTTTAATTTTCATTTCCCTAATTAATAGTGATTTTGAGCATTTTTCACATGATAGTTTTAATTTCTTTGAGAACTGCTTGTTCATATATTTTGGTCATTTATCAATTGGAAAATGACTTCTTTCTCGTACGTTTGACTCATTTCTCTATCTATTTGAGAAATGAGGTCTTTATTAGAGAGACATAATTTTTTTACCTTCATGATTATCATGTTTTACTCTCCATCCTATTCTCCCACACATTTATCTTTTTTTTCCTTTCATTCTGTCCATCCTCAAAAGTCTTTAGCTTCTGATCACCCCATCCATCAATTTGCCTTTTCTATCCCCCCATTTTCTCATACTGTTCCCTTCCTACTTTCCTAAAGGGTAGGTTTGATTTCTATTGTGTATGTAATTTATTGTGTATGTTTTCCCTCTTTGAAACAATTCTGATAAAATAAGATTCAAGAGCTCCCCTCCCCACCTCACCCAATTTTCAGCTTTTCTCTGAAATCTCTTTCATGCTACTTTTATGTGAGATGATTTACTCCATTCTAGTTCTCTCTTCCTCCTTCTCCCAATGCATTCTTCTTTCTCATGCCTTAATTTTATTTATTTAAATATTGTCATATTCAACTCACACCCTTACCCTCTGTCTATGTATGCTACTTCTAACAATTTTTATAATGATAAAATTCTTAGTAATTACAAAAATCATCTTCCCATGTAAGGATGTAAACACTTTTAACCTTATTGAATGTCTTTTGATTTCCCTTTCCTCTTTATGCATCTTTTGAATATTACTTTTAAGAGTCAGATTTTTCCATTTGGGTCTCATCTTTTCAGGAGAGATTTTTGAAAGTTCTTTATTTCTTTGCATGTTCATTTCCTCCCCTGAAGGTATGTTAAGTTTTGCTAAATAGGTGAATCTTGAAGTCCTAGTTTATTTATCTTTCAGAATATTGTATTTTAGGAACTCTGATCCTTTAATGTAGAAGTTGCTAAATTTTTGTTATCCTGTTTGTGGTTACATGATTTTTGTGTGTAGTAATTTCTCTTTGACCTAGGAGTTCTGGAATTTGCTTATAATATCCTTATGAATTTTCTTTATGGAATATTTTTCAGTAGGTAATAGCTGGATCCTTTCTATTTCTATTTTACTTTCTGATTCTAGAGTATAAGGGTTGTTTTCCTTGATTTTTTTATAATTTTCAAAAGATTATTTCTGAGTTGGTTTTTTGATTGTGGTTTTCAGGCATTTTAATAATTCTTAGATAATTTTTCCTGAACATATTTTCCAACAAGATGTTTCATATCCATTTCTATTTTTTAAATTCTTTTGACTTCATTTGTTTCTTTATGTCTCATGAGGTCAATCCTTTCCACTTTCCAATTCTAATTTTTAAGAAATCATTTTCTTCAGTGAGCTTTTGTACCTCTCTTTCCATTTGATCAGTTTTACTCTTAATGAGATCTTTACCTCAGTGAATTTTCATACCTCTTTTTTCCATATGGTCAATTTCACCTTTTAAAAAGTTCTCTTCAGTGATTTTTATGCCTCTTTTGCCAATTGGTCTATTCTTTTATTCAGTATTTTTGTGCCTTTTTTACCATTATTATCTTTGTTAAAATAAAATTTTCCTGAATCACTTTTATTTATTTTCCCATTTTTTTCTACCTCTCTCATTTGATTTTTATAATTCTTCTCAAGCTTTTCCATGAAATCTTTTTTGGGCTAGTGACAAGTTTACATTTTTTTCTTGGAGGCTTTGGTTGTAAGAAAAAGAAAGACTTTGTTGTCTTCTGAGTTTGTTTTGGACTTCCACATTATCAAAATAACTTTCTATGTTGAATTTACTTTTTTTTGTGGTTTCCTCATTTCCCAATTTTTTTCTTATCTTTTCACTTAAAAACCTGTTCTATATATTGACTCTATTCCTTTGAAAAAGGCTGCCTTGTTCCGAGATTTGTGCAGCTGCCTTCAGGGCTAGCACTGGGTGTTTATAAGTTTTTCTTTCTTCCAAGATGGTATGATGTAAGAAGAGGTATATTTAATTATTTCCATGTTTTCATCTTGGAACTATGACAAGGGTCCCCTAGTCCACTGAAGCCTCATGTGCTGGTCTGTGCTAGTGCTCCTTTTCATCCTGAGACAAAGACCTTGGACTATGATCTATATCTGCATATGGACAATGAGACAGAATCTTTTACTGAGCTCCAGCAAAGGGACCCTGTAAGTTCCTTCTCAGTGGTTATCAAAAACACTTTCCATCTGTGGCTGATGGTTCCAGAAGCCTTTGCTGCTGATTCACCCACTTCCAAGGCCTAAGATGGCTAGCTCAGGTGGCATCTGCCTTCTTGGTATGCCACACTGACCTCCACTTTCACATGGGTGATATATATATTGGTGGAAAATCTAAGTTATTCTGGGCCAAAATTTGCAAAAATAAAACCATCCTTTTATAGGTTCTGCTGCTCCAGAATTTGTTTTGAGACCATATATCAAAGTTGTCTGGAAGATAATTTGGAGTAGAACAAGCTGGTCTACGTCCCTTCTCCAACATTTTTACTTCATCCATTCCATTTTATTAAATTTCTATGAAGAACCAGCTGTCACTTATGCATTTTTGCCACTTGGCCAATTTAGATATCTTAGACATCAAAGAAAAATTACTTCCCACCTATTGTTTGCTACTGACTTTGGTACCTATTAAAGAGACAGACAACTTGCCCTCAAAGTAGTTATGAGCTATATGTTTTTATCCTCTCCCATAATCCTTAAGATAAATAAAACCAAGCATTCTATTCTAGGTAGTGAGGGAGTGCTGAGCATGAAAATTATAATAACATCCAAAAGAGAAAGTATTCTACTGGGCTAGGTCATTTGGGAAAAGAAAGACTTAAGGAGGAAGTAGGAATTGAATTGCAAACCATTCTCTCTTTAAGAAAATTTGTATTGTAAATTCAATTTAAGTAAAGAGTTCTGAAAGACATTCCTATGCAAAAAAAATCAAAACTGTGTTAACTTTATAGTACTATGCTCTTTCTCACCTCCTGCCCCTAGCTTGGCATTCCTGTCCCTCCCCCTTACTACCCCCAAATCTCCCCAAATGAAAGGTACATCACCCAGGGTTTGGCTTGAGATATTCAGGACAAGAGAGAAAACCTGTACCCTGTTTTGGTCACCCATCCACACGTCTAGCCTCCATGAGTATCTGTCTTCTGTCCATCTCTATCCCTGTCCCTCAACCCCACATGTTGTACTCTCCTGTCTTTGTGTCTTTCCTTCACATGTTAGTCCCTACTCCCATGTTCTTCCTCTTGGTTCTGGCCAAGAACCCAAATGACTGGCCCTCAGTCCCTTGTATTGTTCCTTCTCCTCTAGATTCTCTGTCCCTATTCCCTACATGTTCTTACCCTGTGTGTTGCCCTACTCCCTCCAGGACTAGGCTCCAGTCTTGCCTTCTTTGAGGCAGAATCTTATTACTTAAAAATCTACCTAGAGGTCCACTTAAATAAAGTGAGAATTGTCTGTACATGACCTAGCAGACTAGAAGATTTTAGTAACTGGAAGATGAGCAGTGAACAAAGAGGAGGGTTTCAGCATTACAAATGTTACTGAAAAAAGGATTTGGAATTGAGGTCAATCAAACCTCCTTGGGCAGTGACATTTGGCCAGTAGTGTAGTAGCCGAATAAAGCTGATCCACATGAATTCAACTTTCTTCCAGAATGAGTGAAAAATGTGCTTATTAAGCACTTATTAGTTTTTGAGGTTAAGTATTTGGGGCATAAATATAAAATAAGGCAGTTTTTGCTCTCAAGAATCTTATATTCTCATGGGGAAAGGAATAGGGGGACACAACATTCAACATATACAGGGTCATCCAGGAAGGGGAAAGGACTTTTTTTCTAGTTCTGGTGGCAGTATTTATTTGATTATCATTCTAGAGGAAGAAGAATGAATGGTGAAAAAATGGCTCCAGTCCTAACCTGAAGTTTGCCTGGGACTAGTGGATATAAAAGTGGGACATATGAGCTATTTACAAATCAGAATATTTGATCCCTCAGAATGGAAAATGCAGAGCTGAAAAAGTTATGAAACAAAGCAAAGTAAATTGATCTTTAAAGGAGATTAATCTGGAAGCTGGTCGTAGATTAAATCCAAAGGGGAGGGAACTGGAAGTGGGTAGGCCTATTTGGAGTCTCTTGCAGATTTTCTGGAGGTTGCAGATATAGCCTTGGAACAGGGTAGGCATGGAAAGGAAAGAAAAGATAATAAAATAAGCTTTTGTTTCGGACGTAAGTGAAAACCTAAGCTAAAATATTTAAAATACGATATAGAAATAATCTTTGCAAATCTTTTATAGGTGTGGCTGGGAGTCTAATTAGAATATGGTTTGAGAATCTGTAACTTTTGCTCCCTGTTTTAAAATCAGAATAAAGATAGCCTTTTCTCTTTAAAATTATATATATATATATATATATATGTATGTATATATATATATATATATTTTTTTTCCCTTTACTACATTTTTGCCAAAAAAGAACCTTTCTTCAATGTTTATGATACTATTCTTATTATGCTCTAATTTTTTTTTGGTCACTAATATTCACTCATGTATAAAGAGGCAGATTTTAGTAATGCAATCCATTTTAAAAGCAGTAACACACTCCCGGGCATGTTTTATCCTTTAATAGCATTACTTGTTGGGTTCTGGAAAGCACTCAGACTTCATCCTTAGTAAAATTGGACCCATTATATTGTAATGTGTAACCTGAAGTACATTACATTGCCAATAAATAGTGACCTTCTTTAGCATATAGCATAGGCTAGCATATTAAAATTAGTGAACGAAGAAGCTTAATATGCTAACTTTAACTTCTAGCTCAAAGTAGGATGCATTTGACACTGAGGCTATGTCTCTACAATACCATTTATTCCACTTTAGGGGGTGTAAATTCGGCTAGTTCCGCCATATTAGCCAAATTATTTCAGGCATTCCACAGTGGGTGCCCATCTACCTTGGTGCTCGGCTGTCCTAATGACTGACATAAAAATTAATCGGCTTCAAAATAGCTGATTATGGGGTCTAAGGGACACGAGGTGGTCTTGTTAACAGAGGTAATAGTGCCTGGAATTCTTACTAAACTTTCTGGGAAGCCTGATAACTTCTGGGGAAACATATGAAAATGAGAGGGGGGAGATAACTTTCTGGGAATTGAAACCTCTTGACAAGATGTCGAATACCCCATTGGCAACACGTAAAAGGCATGTAGAAGCCCTGTTTTTGTTCTGCTGAGTACTTTGCTACCTTCTCTGAAGTTAGCTGAGTGATTAAATGAGAACCTCTAACCTTTTTTGTTTAAACTTGCTCGACACCATAAATCTCTTGCCCTTTCCTTATCTGCTCCCAGAACTTAACTGGGAATAGGAAAAGAGGCTAGACCTAAGAGTTCCATGGGATAGAGGATTCAAAAGTGAAAAAAAACTCCCTCTATCCATGTATGTTGGTACTTTCTCTACAAATAATAGTCTTATAGTTGTCCAGAGTGCTTTGAAGTGAAGTGGAAGTTATTTATCTAGTATAAAGTAACTGAAGTAGGACCAGAATCAAGGCTTTCTGACTCCCAAGACCAAGTCCTAAACCACTATTCTTCTTCTCCTGAAATGGTTGTTTTCTAATCTGTCAAGCATCTGGAGTCAGCCACTCTCCTGAAATCTGTAAGCCCAGATGCCATGAAGAACCAACTGCAAAACAAAACCACATGGTAGAATGTTCCCTCATTCATTCACTCAGCAAACCTTTCCTTGTCTCCTAAATGCTAAGCACTACAGACACACAGATCAAAATTATTATACAAACCTTTGCATTCTAGGAGTTTATGGTCTAATGGAAGGAAAGACAATACGTTTAAGTTTCTGTGAAATGGAGGATAGTGGGGAAAAAAAGCCTAAAAAAGAGGTTGAAACAAAATAAGATATTTGAGGAAGATGAGATAATTTTCACTTGTTATGGAGATGGTTATCAGGAAGGACATGTTGTCAGGTTTGCATATTCATGTAAGAAATGAAGGATATGGGCAAGTCACTTAATACCAATTGCCTGACACTCAAAACTCTTCTGTTTCTGTCTTAGGAATACTTTGCATGAATTCCAAGATTGTAGGTCAGGGTTTAAAAAAAAAAAGAAGATAATGATTGCTGGTTGTGGTAATATTCAGGATAGACTGGAAGAAAGGATTGGAGTCAGATAGAGAAGCTAAAGATAAAAGCACAAAAACTCTCCTATCACTGATGAGCAGGCAGATCCTTGTTTTGTAAATTGATATTTTTATGAATTTTTGAGCACCCAAGACTTCAGCCTAAAAGAAATAATCAGTTAGATCTAGGAAAATCTTTGGTTTTGGGAAGTTTCATGCTTTAGTATGTTTCCCTGTGTCCTTCTCCAGTAAAGCTTATTTTAAAAGTTATCTGTGAACAATGAATAACTTGGCTGACTAGGAAAAAAACCCATTTGGTGATCTCATCTAATTGATAATTGGATTGTGACTGTGTGTCTTCCTGAAAAACAAAGACAAAACATCAAAACAAAAGTCAGTGCCCTGAGTTTGGGCATCCATTTCATTACTCTTTGCCTCAGTTTCCTTTTTTGTAAATGGAAACAATTGAGCTAGAAGACCTCTCAGATGCTTCCTAACCCTAAAAGATAATTCATTAAACTAATTTACCTACTCCAAATAATAACATAAGAAGCTAATACAATTTTAAGATACATTAATATAGGTATAGTATTCAGATAGAGAATCCAATTTTATTCTGCTCAGGTCTCATTATAATTCAGTGTTGATCACCACTTTTTCATGAGATTTTACTTGGTTTTAATTGCCACATTTTCGAGAGGACAAAGAGAACCTCAGGGGCCTGCTAGTAAATGTTTAACAACAGTCTCTGAAAAAATAACATGCCCATGACACTTTTAAGTTTAATATGCATCATTAACATTTTCTTCAACTTTCTTAAGTCTAGACAACCAGCAATACAATAAATCAACCCCTAATTTGTAGCGAATTGCTGTTTTCGGGAAGAATAAATTGCCCTGCTGAAAATTTAACAATCTGCTCTGTGACCTGGTCCAAGCTGCCTCTGGCAGTCACAAATCCACCTGGAGGAAGACACCTGGAGTGGGAACTGAAAACTGCTATACAGGATAGAATGAAGGAACTTCAGATTCAGGGAGAGCATGCTCTTTGAAAACAAATTCTAATATGAAAGAGAAATTAAATATATTGAGTTTCACCACAGGGAGTAGAACTAGGAATAATGGGTCAAAGTTATAAGTAGACACATCTTTGATACTCTATAAGGAAAACCTTCTGATTAGCTTTCCTAAGGTCTACTTTGAAAGACAGTTTTTACCTCCAGTTATTCTTAGTGAACATCTTCAAACAGAAGACAGATGACCATTCACTGGGTATGTGTATGTGGAAGAGAGTCTCTGACAGGTCTCTGAGTCCCTTTCTCATTCAAAGATTCTGAGATTTAGCATATAAACTGCTTCAGAGTAGTCAATCTACTCAATAAAATGAAAAATTTGTTTATTATATGGTAGCTAAGCATCACAAAGTCTATTCCTGTCTCTCTCTATCCCTCTTTCTTCATTTCCTTCCATCTTTCTATCTCGCTTTTCCTCTCTTCCTTGTAGAAGAATAATAATTATTAAAATACCAATCTAATAAAATGCACTCATTTTATAGTATAGTTAATTGAAGCCTGGAAAAGCTAAATGTTTAATCCAGTCACATTTGTACCAAAGTTCCTTAATTTCCTGGCCACTTAAGAGTCATCCAAGGTATGAATAGGATAGAGAAGTAATGGAGATTCATCACAAAGCTATTCTCAGTATTATTCTGAAATATGGAATGAAGGACTTTATTTAAATAGCAAATTAACTGCTTTCATTAAACTGAGCCTGTTGAAAGTAAGTTGTACATTTTTAAACCTCAAATTCCAAATCCTAACTCCTACTTCTAAACTCCAAACTTCAAATAAAATGCCTAACACATTTATTTCTGTAGAGGTTAGGGTTCTTAATTCAAGTTTTAAATATACATACATACATACATATACACACACACACACATATATATATATATACATACATACATATATATGTTATATAGCATTATGGAAGTTACTTAAATTTTCTGGAATTGACTTTCTTATTTTAAAACGACAAAAAAGGAATCCTTTTAATTTTTGTATAGAAGTCTACAGGTTATTTCTCAAAGTAATGTATTTTAAAATCTTAATGAGTCTACAAGAAGGTAATTTTTAAAGTTACATTATTTTTATAGTTTCAGAGAGATTGCATGTATTTTTTCAAGTGAACTCAATATATGTAATGGTGAAATATAAACTTCTTTCAATCTTACTCTCACAAATTGTAAAATGGAAATTGCTCTCTAATAATGCTTCTCTACTATTCACACATCAAATGACCCTTTTATATTACTCAGAGGAAATCTTGTGTTGTCATGCTATAACTATTAACTTGAAATTTAATTTGTGCTAATAGGCCTTAGGTGGATAAAGCACAGAATTAAGTTACTGATTTCATTTTGGATTCTATAGCTCATAGAGAATTAGAATAAATATGTTGTATTATTTTATATGTGAGGGAAGTGAGTCTTTTTTTCTTAGAAAATAATCCACTTTGAGTTCTAATTTTATTTTTGCCATGATTTTCTGTTATTAATGATAAAAAATGAAAACACCTTTTTAATGGTCATTTATTTTAATTTTAACTAATATCCCTATCTCTACTGTTATATGTATATATTTTACACTATATTTCTTTAATATGAGGCTCTTTTATTGGTTAGGTATATAAACTCTATCTTATTTCTTTAATTTAGTTTTTGATGATTTTTTACCTTTGTAAAAGATATGACACCAGGGATGTTACAATATAATCTAAATGGTTGTGGGTACACACACTGGATTGTAGGAGAGACAGGACCAGGATAGGGAGACCAGAGTACACAGCTAAGCTGCTCCTAACTGACAAGAATGGCTGTTGGCCAACTGTCAGCCAGCTCACCACTAGGCCAGAGTCTTTGAAACCAGCAGGCAAGGTAAAAGGTTTTAACAGTTTTAATTATGAGAAACTAAAAGGATGGGATAGGGGTTTCTACTCTAAAACCTAATGGGCAAACCCACAGGGAAAGGGGGACGACTTAACTTCTCTAATACTGATTGACCTAGGCCAGGTTGAGCATAAAGGAGCAGTTCTGGAGTCTCTGGGAGGCTGCTTCAAACCTGGTTCCAGCCAGGTTTGACCAGCACAGCTAAAGGGCCCGAGGGTGGCTTTGAGGGTTTCTCATGGTAATCCACAGATGATCTCAGGATGCCAAAAGCCAAGGTGGTCCAAGGTACCCAAGTAGAGCAAGTGTGCTTGAGATGCTGTCCACCAGATCCCAAACTCCTCCTCCACCCCTTGGTGCTGTTCTGTAGTTCTTGTCCACTTGTTAGAAACCACCACCACACAGGATCCCAGGGAATCAGGATGCAGGGTGTCCTTAACTCTGAGATCTGCCAGGGCTTGCAACAGTTTGTGCCAACCACCAATGGATTCTCTCTCAGGGCACAAGCCACTTCTTGCTCCTTCATTCCACCTTGGAATGCTCCAGCCCTTCCTGCTAGGTGCAGCCTTAATAGTTAATTAATTACTAAATAATCTTCCTCACAACACCTTGTATCACTTCACTATTAAGGAATAGTACAGAAACATCTGGAACAGAGCTTGAAAAGCTTGACTTTTAATCTGTGCTCAGATTTCAATTAATTCTCTGAATATGGCCAAATGATTGTGCCATTTCTCTGCTTTTTCTTGTCTTCCCTTTAAAACATCCCAACATGCAATTGGGATGATTTAATTTAGTTATATCTCTTGGCAAGCTTTCTTTAAATTGGCTCTACTACTCCTATCCATTTTAATTAAGGGTTATTGGTCACAATTACTGGTCATCTTTCTTTGTATGTACCAGTAAGTTTATATTCTAAATCATTTTTTCCTCAGCTGCCACATCATTCTGGCAAATAAGTCAAATGTCTGCCAGCAAAGGGGCCTATTAAGCCTTTTTGTTCCTTGTGAAATAATTGATCTTCAACATGAAATCACTGTAACCTTTGGCTATGTCCTTTCTTTTATCCATATCCCAATTTTCTTCACCAATTACTTGTTTGTGTAGGTCAGTATAGTCATTTTAGTTGTGCACAATATCTTTTTGTTTATTTTTATTAGTTCTGCATTTGCACTAAATTTTGACTGAGCAAACAAGTCATTGGACTGATTGCACATATATGCCTTATTCAAGAAAGATTCATAAATAATAACTCTTTAGTTTTTATCTATAATGTAATAATTTTTATTTTGTGATGTTTAGTGTTCGCTGTGTCCATCACCTATTGATTCTTTCCTGGAGAAACTGTTTATAACACAAAATCATAAAGCTTCTGCATTGACTAACTTGTCTTATTTCAATTCTAATATCTAGACTACTCATTTCAATGAAATAATTTTAAAACTGTTTTATGTCTTTCTGTATTTTACATCCTTTAAGTAATTCTAGCTGCCAAGCTAAGTTTTTTTTTTTCTCTCTGAGGCTTTATTTTTATCTTTCATTCTGGAATTATTCTTTTCCTCTAGAACCAGTTAGATTTTTCAGTAGATAGAACACTGGGACTACAGTCAAAAAGACTTGAGTTGAAATTTGACTTTAGACAATTACTGTTTCTCTGGGAAAATCATAATCTCTCTTTGACTCAGTTTTCTCAATTAACAAATAGAAATAATAACAATTCATTCCTCCCAGGGTTGTTGTGAAGATCTAATGATATAATTGTAAAGTACTTTCTTAGCACGAAGCAGTTCATAATAAGTATTTGTTTCTTTCCTTCCTTTCTTCCTGGTATGTGCTGGGATCACCTGGATTTGTAATATTAGTCTTTTTAATACATAATTTATATATATTTATATATATATATGTTTATAAAACATGTGTATATATTTACATATAATTGACATACATAATTTTTATCATTCTTTCTTTTTCACTTCCTAAACTGGGACTTTGCATTGAGAACAGACTCTGCACACTTCCAGAAGGAATATTGGAATCTTATATGTCCTTTTCTACACTCTGAATTTTCTCAATATGGTCTCAGGGGTGGTTCAGGAGAGGGAGCTATAAACTTTAGGCAAAACCTAAGTTCTCTTGTCTGGGTGCAATTTAATCATTGCTTTCCTAAGTTTTGCAGGCACTGACATCTGGTTTAGGTCTAGGCACACAATTGTAGACTTTCCCTTAGTTGGAATGTCAGCAAACAGTTGCTGGCTCTAGTCCCTCTCAACTAACTGGAAAAGTTCTCTAGGTTCAGGACCACAGAAGTATAGGTTCCCCTACAGTCTGCAGTGCCTGCTCATGTCACTTGAGAATTGATTGAACTCAACATCCTGCTCTGGGGTCAGAGAAACAGTTGTAGGCTGACCCATAAGGTACAACCATTGTCTTATCACTAATCTCTGGGCAAATCTAAAATGTAGTTCAATAGGCTTCCTCTTTTAGGTCAGAGTGATGTAGCTTTAATTCCACCTTTGTTCACTGGTCTCTGGGCTGTTTTGCTATCTTTGACTAGAAAAATTAGCCAGTTATTGTTTCCGCTTGGATATTCCTTTTTTTCATCTTGTTCTTCTTTTCTCTATGAGAGTACTTATGAGAAAGAAACCTAACCTGAATTCTACTCCTTTCTCCTATTCTACCATCTTTTCTATTCTCAAGATGAATTTTCTTTAGTTTCCACATGATTTTTCTTAGCTATTTATACAAGCTCCTTAGCCTGAAACCTGGAACAATTCATAATATGAATCCAATCCATCATTTAAGACATTTCATTTTTATCCTCTTTATAGTTCAGCCAGTCTTAGTGATACTACTCTGTGCATTCATCATATAATCATTTTTTCCCTTGCCTAAAATCATCTCCTCAAAAATATTTTCTTTCTTTAAGTCTCAATTATGAAAATAACTTCCCTGTTCAAACCTTTCTTGATTCCCAATCTCCAAACCCCTAAACAAAAGTTTCTGGAGTTGACACCCACTTTTAGCAAGTGACTTGCAGACCTCCCCTATTTAATGTTAAGTAGGGGTGTTTTCAGTTTTTGTTGATTAATTTAAAAATAGGCAAGGGGAGAGTTAATCTTATCTTCACACAAGGAAAAACTTTTCAAAACATTAGCTGAGACTCAAAGGAAGCCAGTGAAACCTTGTATAATAACCTTAATTACCCATTTGTAATTTCTGGTAGTGTTAACTTCCTTCTGAATTACTATTCTAAGAAGAACCTCTTGTTTCTGTAAGATAGCCATTCTATATTGCCTATTAGGACATTTTAAAAAGAGGATCATTTTTCAGGTAGGAGTTGAACTAGACTTCCAAATCTGAAGTCCCTTCCAACTCCAAAGTTTTGTCATTTCTGAAGGATAAAAAATTTTGGTAGGAGTTTGAACAACTCAGGAGACCAGTTTGATAGACACGAAACACTTATTTATTTTGAGGCAAGTTCGTATAAGAAATAGAAAGGAGGAAAATGAAAGAATTTTTATACTTGTACCTAAGATCCCAATCCTAACTAAAATTTTCTAAAAAACCCTAAATCTATCTGCCTTCGAGAGCATTGTCTTCTGCCAGGCCAGGCCAGGCCTATCTATCTACTCTGTCTAACTAAGAATATACCTACTATCTAACTACTTATCTAAGTTAATCAATAAGCATTAATCAATAATCAATAAAGCTATTAAGGCCTTAAAATCAGTTTCTCTATCTACAACTGTCAGTTAGAAAAACTTCCAGTCTCAGAGAGACAGAAACACACTCCTCTCTCCAGGAGACCCAGAGACAAAAGCCTCTTTCCAACTGCTTGCAACTCACCTATCAACTCTCAGTCACACCCTCCTAATTGTCATTAACTGATAGCCTTCACAGCAAGGATCCTCTTATACAGAAATATTTTTGCTCCCTTGTTTCTTAAAGGGAAACATTAAACAATTCTCTTAACACATTCCATGTTCTATTTTGGTTTTGATGATTAATAATTTAAATTGTTTTCATTTTCCCCCTCAAGAATTCTTTATTTTATCCTAAGTATATGTAAAACAACTTTTTAGCATCTCTTTCCTAACATTTTGAGTTCCAAATTATGTTTCTCTTCTCCCTCTTAACTGAGATTTGATAAAGGTTATACATGTAGCATCAGACAAAACATATTTCCATATTAATCATGTTGCAGAAGAAGGCATATGAAAAACAGCAACAACAACAACCCTTGAAGAAAATAAAATGAATAATTATATGCTTTGAACTGCATTCAAACTCCTTCTCTGGAAAAGGAGATCATTTTTAATTATGAGTCTTTTGCACTTGTTTTAGATCATCATTTTGCTGAGACTAGCTAAGTAATTTACAACTGATCATCCCATAATAATGTTATTTCTGTGGACCATGTTCTCCTAATTCTGCTCACTTCACTTTGTATTACTTCACTTAAATTTGCCCAGGTTTTTCTGAAATTATTGGGTTCATAATTTCTTATAACACAATAGTATACCATTACAATCATATACCATAACCTGTTCATCCATTTCTCAGTTTATGGACATTCTTTTAGTTTCTAGTTCTTTGTCACCACAAAAACAGCTGCTATAAATCATTTTGTACAAAGAGATCCTGCCCTGCTCTTTTAAAATCTCTTTGGGATTCAGATATAGCAGTGGCATTACTGGACTAAAGGATATACACGGTTTTATAGTCCTTTGGTCATAGTTTAAAATTGCTCTCCATAATAGTTGGATCAGTTCACAATTCCATCAATAATGCATTAGTGAGGGGGGCAGCTGGGTAGCTCAGTGGATTGAGAGCCAGGCCTAGAGACAGGAGGTCCTACCTTCAAATCCGGCCTCAGACACTTCCCAGCTGTGTGACCCTGGGCAAGTCACTTGACCCCCATTGCCTACCCTTACCACTCTTCCTTCCACCTATAAGTCAATACACAGAAGTTAAGGGTTTAAAATTAAAAAAAAATATTGAATTAGTGACTCAATTTTCCTATATCCTCTTCAGCATTTATTATTTCCAATTTTTGTCAAATTAGGCAATCTTATAGGTACCTGGGAGTTGTTTTAATTTGCATTTCCTTATCGATAGTGATTTGGAGCATTTTCAAATGACTATAGATGACTTTGATTTCTTCATCTGAATACTGCCTATTCAAATCCTTTGGCAATTAATTTATCCAGTGGAGAATTACTTGTATTCTTATAAATTTATCAGTTCTTTATATATTTGATAAATGAAGCTTTTATCAGTGACATGATATTAATTTACCCCCCCCCTTAGTTTTATGCTTTGCTTCAATCTTGGATATATCGGTTTTGTTTGTGCAAAATCCTTTTTAAATTAAATATAATCAAAGTTATCCATTTTATATCTGAAAATGTTCTTTTTATTTTATTTTTAATAATAAAATAGTCCCTTTTCCATAAATCTGATAGGTACTTATTCCATGCATATATCATGTTATCATCTTTTATGTCTAAAAAAATCTTGTACATTTTCTTGTAATACAGTGTGAGACATTGGTCTCTATTTAGTTTCTTCTGTAGATTTTTTTTTTGTTTTCCTGGAATTTTTTGTTAAATATTGAGTTTTTATCCCCAAACATGGATCTTTAGGTTTATCAAGCACTATGTTGGTATGGTCATTCATTACTGTGTATTTTGTACCTAATCCACTCTAATTCTTAGCCAGCACCATATGGTTTTGATGATTAGTTCTTAATAATATAGTTAGAGATCAAGTATGGCTAGGCCACCTTACTATATATTTTCCCTATTAATTACTTTGATATCCTTGATCTTTTTTTAAATTAATTTTATTATCTTTTATAGCTCAATAAAATAATTTCTGAGATTTTTGATTAGCATGGCACTGAATAGCCAAATTGATTTAGCTAGCATTGTCATTTTATCATACTGACTCAACCTACCAATAAACACTTAATATATTTCCAATAATTTAGTTCTAACCTTTTTTGTATGAAAAGTGCTTTGTAACTGTGTTTATATAGTTCCTGTGTTTATCTTAGCAGGTAGATTCCCAGGTATTTTACAAAGTCTGTCTTTAAAATTTCTCTTTTCTTTCTCTTGCTGCTGGTCTTTACTGGTAAAGTATAGAAATGCAGATGATTTGTATGAGTTACAAATATCTTCCTATGTAGGACTATAAACACTTTTACCTTATTGAATTGTTAAACTGGAAAAAACACAGAACTATTAGTCAGAAAAACCAAGTCTTTAATCAGGAGAGGGGTGGGGTACAAATATTTAGGTCTCCATACAGAGTCACAAGCTTGAAACCACATAGAGACAAAATCTTTGGCTACTCTGGGTACTGTATCTCTGGGAGTGATGCTGCTTTAGATGACAGCTCTTGGGGAACTGAAGACAGCAGAATATTATTGATTGGCTATACAATGGTTATAAAGAAATGAGAAGTTCTAGATAGGATTATCAGGGAGAGTGTGATGCTTTACAATGGACACAAAAAGGGCTGGGCTACCTGAGAAAATATTTTGACACAATAGGAGAAGCTACTAGGACAAAAATGGTACTTAACATCTGATGGGGTCTGCTAGCTCCACCTAAAGAACTTTAAGATCTATTGTTAATATGAAACTCTGAATTTGGGATCTCTCTCTGGGAAAAATTCTCATGTGACAAGGTCAAATTTGGGGATCTCAAGATCTCAAGCTTGGGATTTCTAGATTCCAATTTGATAGAATTGTTTATGTTTTCTCTTTCCTTTTTACTTTTTTAAGCCTCTCTTGAAAGTTTCGTATTCACAAATCAAAATTTCTGTTACACTCTGGTCTTTTCTTCTGGAATACTTGAAAATCCTTAATTTCATTTAATAAAAATGTTTTTTCTCTTTTGGATTACACTTCATTTCACTGAATAGGTGATTCCTGATTGTAATCCTAACTCCTTTCATTTATGGAATATCCTATTCTTAGCTATTCCAAACCTTCTGATACTTTAGTGTAGAAACTGCTAAATCCTTTATAATTCTGACTGTGGTTCCACAATATTGGAATGGTTTCTTTCTGTTTCCTTGCAGAATTTTCTCACTGGTTTGGAAGTTCTGGTATTTGGCTACATTATGTTTGGGGAGTTTTATTTTGAGATCTCTTTCAGGAGGTGATTGTGTATTCTTTCAATTTCTATTGCATCCTCTTGTTCAAGAATATCATGATGGTTTTCTTTGATAGTTTCCTGTAATATTATGTCAAACTCTTTAAAAAATTTTTTAAAACTTTTAAGTATTTTAGCAATCATTAAATCATCTTTCCTGGATCTATTTTTTAAGTCAGCCATTTTTTCCAGTGAGATATTTAACATTTTCTAGTATTTTAAAAATTCTTTTGATTTTGCCTTTTTTCTTGATATCTCCTGGTATCGTTAGATTTTATTTGTCCAATTCTAATTTTTAAGAAATTGTTTTCTTCATTAATTCTTTGTGCCACCTTTTCATTTGGCTAGTTCTATTTTTTTAAGAAGTTGTTTCCTTCAGTGAAATTTTGTACATTCTTTTCCATTTTTTTGTGCTTCTTGTACCATGTTGTTGACTTTTTTTTAAACCCTTGTACTTCGGTGTATTGTCTCATAGGTGGAAGAGTGGTAAGGGTGGGCAATGGGGGTCAAGTGACTTGCCCAGGGTCACACAGCTGGGAAGTGGCTGAGGCCGGGTTTGAACCTAGGACCTCCTGTCTCTAGGCCTGACTTTCACTCCACTGAGCTACCCAGCTGCCCCTGTTGACTTTTTAAAAATAAGCATCTTGCATTTCTTTCATTTCTTTTTCAAATTTTCCTTTTACCTTATTTGATTTTTAAATCCTTTTTGAGCTATTGGAAGAATTTGTTTTGGGCATGATACCATTTCATATTTTTCTTTGAGGCTTTGTGGATAGCCATTTTCCACATAATCTTTTTTGAAGTTTATATTTTGATCATCTTTGTTGCCAGAGTAACTTTGTATCATCAGATGCTTTTTTTCTGGTCTCACTTTTCCATCCAATTTTGCGACTTTTATCTTTCAGCTAAAGTTGGCCATTGCTTCTGCAGTGTCCCAAGCTTTTTACACTGGAGACATGGAGACTGGGCTTTTTGCCAGGCTGTGCCAGGAGGTGGAGTGGGGTGTGAATTCCAGGGTAGTCAGGTTTACAAAGAATTTAGCAGTTGCTTCACTGAAGTATCAGAAGGTTAGGAATAGCTAAGAATATGATGTTCTGTAAAGCAAAGGAATTAGATGAGTGGGTCGGGTGGGAGGCAATTGAAGTCTAGCTGACTGTAGGGCATTTACTTACTGGGGTGTGACTTTCTCTTGGCTTGCCCTAATGCTATATGTACTGGACTGGGCTCTCTTATCCTAGTGCGACAAATTTTTAATACCAATCTTCTGAGTTGTCTTAAACTTGATAATTGTTTCACTCTGTTCTTTCATTCCTTCTGCTACTCCAGAATTCATTTTGAGGCATTTTAAAAATAGTTGTTTGGAGGTAAATTTGGGGAAACTCAGGGAGTGCTGGTCTTATTCCACCATCTTTTCTCTGTCCATCTTTTTGAAGATGTTTTAAAGGAATTACTTAAAATTACTATTTTATTCCGTTAGAAATACCTGGTTCTCTGTTTTTATCCATTACAGATTAATTATATTCTTTAAATTTCTTTCAGTTTCTTATAGATTCTGGATATCAGATTTTTATCAGATATGTTTGCCCCAGACTTTTATTTTCCCCAATCTAGTTTTCTTTATATTCTGTAAACAAAATTTAGTGTCTGCTGGTTTAAAAAAAATACACAGGACCCTGAGCATCTCTCTCAAACACAGCTTCCATATACTCCTTCCTATCCTTGCCTCCCATTGTTGCCATGACCACAAATCTTGTTTTATTTCCTCAACTCCCTGCTCCATATATACCCCTCAGGTAACTTTTTCCCCCACAGCTGCTACCTACTTCTGTTTCTTATGTTTAAGCTCTTGGCTCTATATTGTTTAAGACTGCCTTTAACCTTGCTATAAATATAAGAGGTTGGATACACAGTGTCAATCCCAGCAGGACCCACAAACTTCTAAGGATGCCCTGGGGTCCTGACCAAAGTGACATTTCCTTGGCAGCTAGAGATTGTTTCGGTCGATGTATTTGAGCCCTGGGATTCTGACCCTCAACAATTGTAACTGGGAATATAAGTAGATTATTATGGTAACATCATTCAGTTCAAAGAATAGTTATTATCTTCCTAGAGTGTTTTCACTAGTTCATTGTTTTATGGCTTTCCCTTCTACAGAGACACTGGTACAACTAAGTATCCACATTGTCCTTTCTTCTTCTTTTCCCCAATTTTGTTATGTGTCAGTGTTGAAGGCATTACTTTATTTTTCTTCATTTTCTGATTTATATTCTACAGCTACACTTAACATCTGGAAAGAAAATACATTACATGCATGATCTGTCATGAGAAATGTTTATCTTTTTGGAAACATAATTAAGAAGCTGGAGGTGTGGCAATGTGGGTGGTAAGTAGTGACTAGACATCTGGGTGTTTTGCTTATAATCAACATTGAGTAAAGAAAATATTCTATAGATGCAATCATATTCATACTACATGATATAAATTTCTTAATTAGCTATGATGAGATTTTATCAGCAATGTGTATATTTAGTGGTCTTCCTGGAAGATTCTATTTTAATGGTCAACATCTGGTACAGTGGAGACATACTGGTATCGAGGTGGCACAGTGGATAAAGTGCTGAGCTTCAAGTTAGAAAGACTTATCTTCCTGAGTTCAAATCTGGTCTCAGTCACTAAATTGCTTTGTGATCCTGGACAAGTCCTTCGACCCTATTTGTCTCAGTTTCTTCTCCTGTAAAATGAGCTAGGGATGTAAATGACAAACTGCCCTAGTATCTTTGTCAAGGAAACCTAAAATAGAATCCCAAAGGATTAAATACAACTGAAATATGACTGAACAAGAACCTGCTATTGTAGTATCTGGGATGACCTGCAGCATAACAACTTCAATTTTTAAACAAACCAAAAAAATACTCTAGTGCTCATGCTCAGTATATTGGAGCTATCTTTGTTCCTATCCCTATTTTTCCTTTCTTTCATCACCAGTCTCTTTATACAACTTCAATCCTTTTTATTAGTGAAGACACAGTTGGAACCAAACCAAAAGTAGATAGAAACACTACCCTGATGTCATGCAAGTATTGATCCTAATTAGATTTTGTACTACTTTCCTCCTGGCCGGTATAAGGAAACACTTGATAGAATGATCTACAAAAGGACATCATTAATTTATTTAATTTATTTAATAAGCAAGTAACATTGGATAGTGATACTATTCCTATTTTACAGATGAATCAACCAAGACAAGCTTGATGACTTATCTAAACTGATAATAGTTAAGTACTCATTGAACAAATGCTTGTTACATTGACTGTCTTGAGAGATTGAAGACTAATGGAGAACTAGCCAAAAGGACCAGATTCAATAGCAAGATGTTTGTTTTTGAAATTGTAGCTAAATAATTAAAGGTGATTTAATTGGCTTGAAATTACTGCTGGATAAAGAAAGATACATATTAGTTTTAAAGTTATGATTTTTAAGTTGATATTTTAGAGAACATTACAGACAAAGAGATAAGATTAGGATGGAACCAAAATTAAGGTGTAGTTATGAATGGCTTTGCCTGAGGATACCAAATTTAGAAAGTCTAGCAAGGCAGCATCTGAGGATCCCTCTTCCTGATTTATCAGTGTTCTATACCCCTGTCCTCTCCCATACGCCCAACACACACATCTAAAGTGCTACCATCTCTACTCAGTTGTCTGGCCACAATGACTACACTTGCCTCCATCATCCCATTGTCCTAGGACCAGTAAGTTCATGACAGAGGCACACACTCACTGAAATCTGAAAGAAAGAGAGATGGTGACTTCTATACCTTCCCGACTACCATGTACTATCTTTCCCACCTCTCCTATTGCTTCCTTATTGTGATTTAAGGTGTGTGGGTATGTAGTAAGGAGAGTCCCTATGGAAAATAGCCCACCCTTTCCCTCATTTTACTTAATTGAGAATGATTTCTACAAAAGTCATCTTGGAACAATGAAGGCAACTAGGTGTTGAACTGGATCAGGTACAGGGTCTGAAATAATTCCAACTTGTCCTCAGATACTTACTAACCCTGAGGAAGTCACTTAGCCTCTGTTTCTTCAGTTTCTTCATCTGTAAATGAGGATGTTAACAACTAAAGTTATTGCCTGGCAAGATTAATGTGAGGATCCAATGAGAAAACAATAAATCACATCATAGTACCTGGCACATAGTAAGTACTATATGCATTGTGTTATTGTTATCATTATTTTCAGTTTGAGATCTGGAAGCTTTCTCATAAGTCAGATAAATTCTCCTACTATAAAAAAGGGTCAGAATTTTTTTTTTCCATTTAACTTGGGTTATAGGTTGTAGTACTTGCTCCAGATATGTGCCTCATCCCCATTCCCTGCCCCACAACTCCCCACAGATGCAAGCGTGTTTGAATCTTAATTATTATTATTTCAAATTTGATTCAATTCCGTATTTACTTCTTAAATATTTACTCTATAACAAATATTATGCTAGACACTGATGGTTAAAGAACAACAACAATCAAAACCCCAGAATAAAATGGTCCTTGCTCTTCAGGTGCTCACGTTAGTGCAAAATGCACCTTGTTTGGAGTGTAAAGCTTGTAAAACTAAACATGCTGCATTTTCTCACCTTTTAGCCATAACTAATCAAAGTCATCAACAGAATAGTTGAGGTCTTAGATGTTAATTAAAAATTTCCTTTATTTTCAACACTGACAAACTCTTTCCCCATTCCTAATCTTCCTTCTTCATAGTCCTAGTGTCTAACTATAGCTTGGGAAGGGAAACATGAAAAGTGTACTTTTTTTCTTTTTTTCACCCTAAGCATCAGCAAGGGACTCCCATTGCTTTTAATGGTTTTCCAGTCATTCCTAGGAGATGTTTTTCTATAGATATTATCTTATTTGTACATATTTCTTATCTCTACTTTTTCTATTTTGTAAAAGTAGCATGACCATGTTCATAGATTTTCCTGGGACTGTCTTGATTTCAAGAAAAAGACACAAATAAAAATATGCTATTAATAAGGCTCTAAAAAAGAATATTTTCTTTTTATTTTTGCTTCATTTATTTATTTATTTATTTGTCTAGCCATTTATTTATTTATTTATTTATTTAATTTATTTTTTAAATTTATTTTATACCATGGCTATAAATACTTTTGTACAAGTCTTTTTCCTTATTATCTCTTTGGGGGTACAAACCCAGCAGTGGAATGGCTGGATTGAAGGGCAGGCAGTCTTTTAGCTCTTTGGGCATAGTTCAAAATTGCCACCCAGAAAGGTTGGATCAGTTCACAACTTCACCAACAATGCATTAATGTCCCAATTTTGCCACATCCCCTCCAACATTCACCACTTTCCTTTGCTGTCACTTTAGCCAATCTGCTAGGTGTGAGGTGGCACCTCAGGCTTGTTTTGATTTGCACTTCTCTAATTATAAGAGGTTTAGAACCCTTTTTCCTCTATTTGTTGATAGTTTTGATTTCTTTATCTAAAAATTGCCTATTCATGGCCCTTGTCCATTTATCAATTAGGGAATGGCTTGATTAAAAAAAAACACTATTTTCAAATAGACCCTGTCTCCTCACTTTTATTTCAGAAAATCATATCTTTATAAATTGACTTCTTTCCTGGGGGCCAATTCTTCATTTAAAAGTATAAGATCCACATTAGCTCTCTCTGTGCTCATAGTAATTTTGTAATGATATATATATATANACTTTCCTTTGCTGTCACTTTAGCCAATCTGCTAGGTGTGAGGTGGCACCTCAGGCTTGTTTTGATTTGCACTTCTCTAATTATAAGAGGTTTAGAACCCTTTTTCCTCTATTTGTTGATAGTTTTGATTTCTTTATCTAAAAATTGCCTATTCATGGCCCTTGTCCATTTATCAATTAGGGAATGGCTTGATTAAAAAAAAACACTATTTTCAAATAGACCCTGTCTCCTCACTTTTATTTCAGAAAATCATATCTTTATAAATTGACTTCTTTCCTGGGGGCCAATTCTTCATTTAAAAGTATAAGATCCACATTAGCTCTCTCTGTGCTCATAGTAATTTTGTAATTATATATATATATATATATATATATATATATATATATATATATATATATATATATGAAAGAGGGCCACTACCCTGAATCCTGAGTGTATAAAAGTTGTGTCATCAATACTACATTCATTAGGACTGGGGTTTTCAGAGCTGTCCATGGTTTCCTTTAAAATAGATCTCATTTCTTTAGGGCTGGAAAGATAGCGGTCAGCCTTATTTGGTATAGCTGCTTTAATGACTAGCTTGTCAAATTATTTCTTTTTATTAATAACTATTTGGAGACAAAGAGAAGTTAGTATGGAGCAGGAGATAAAGACAAAATGAGAAGGAATACTGATTACTGATTGATGAACAATCAGACATCTGCTACCTTGGGATTCCTGCATAGAAAAGGTTATAAAAAGGGGGGGGTGGGATCACCCTCAACCAGCAGAGGAAAAGCTTTGAAAAGTATCTGTGGCCATGTTGCATGTGAATTAAATGAAGAGTACTTAAAGGTTTTTCAGAAATTGGATTCCTGGTTCCTAGATTTCTGAGTCACTGAGAAGCTGCAGTCTAATGACGAAGAATGGATAGGCACACCCCACTGAGTGGATGGCCTTCAAAGTCCTGAGGATTGCTATTCTGACCTTCCTGTGTTAAAATCAAAATGGTCAATATCTTTTCCTTTTTTTTTCTGCTTGGCACAGGAAATGGAGCATCTTTTTTCTGCTTCCTCTTCAGCCACCCTCTATCTCTAATCTTCCTTATGACAAAAATGAAACATTTCATATTTTTAATAAAGAAGGAGATTTTAGTATAGACTCAACCTATAAATACATCTGAAGTTTGTACCTCAAGTAGGTTAGGTGTGATGGGGTTGTAAGGCTGGATTTCTGATATATTTATTGATACTGAAAAACAGATTAGAATGGAAGGAGCACTACTCAGAACCCAAGTCAGGAAAATTGGGTTCAAGTTCCAGTCACTTAACCAGGTGTGTGACTGAAATAAGTCTTGGAACCTCTCTGGGCTTTAATTTGTGTATCTCTTAATAAAATTGCAGACCATATATTTAGAGCAGAAAGAGATCTCACAAATATGCCCAAAGCTATGCTTTAAACTTAGATATCCAGAGTCTAAATTCAGGGCTGCTTCTTGGACCCAAAGATTTCTAAAATTCCTTCTACCATAAAAAGGTTCTCTGATTTTATGACCTCCATCTCTATGTATTATGATATCAGGATGAAACTGTATTCCATTGGAGTTTACAAATGGGGGGAAAAAACATCTTCCTAAGTTGCAAGCCTCAACAGAAAAAGTCACTTTTAATTGGATAGGAATTATGCAGTTAGGTGTGACAAGACGGAAAGGGTTTCATAGGCTAATATTTCGGCCGAAATGCAGCGTCTTCCTTCTAATCCCTCCAGAGTGTTATCTCATGATTACCAAACACCCCACTTAGATATGCCTTATTAGTTTCTTTTTTGGATATCTTCATTCTTAGGAAAACATACATCTGTGTGCCGGAATATGATGATGTTGGCAGTTTAAAATACCGAGCAGCCGTTTCAGCTGAACTCAGTAATTCACATAAATTAATCTACCCCTTTACATTAATCTGTGGGCCAATCAGAATAGTCCTTTAATCCAAGGAGTGTTATAATGCAGTTTAAATCACCCTAGTCCAGGTGGCTTTCACCATTTAATCGAAAAGTAACAAGAAAAATTTAATCTTAAGATTATTCAGTATTTATGCCAGGGGCTGAGAGGTATCACCTAGCAACTACGGGGCCTGTAGAGTAAATCTAATAAATAGCAGCTCATCCTTTCTGTCATTGGAGATCAAATAATCAAGACAAACCAAGCACAAGTGCTGATGACATTGAGGGGATTGGACGATAAGGTACAAGAACATTTGAAGAAGACAAAGGGTAGGTTGAGATAATAAAATATGGCTCATAAAATGCCTGGGAAGATGCAAAACTGAATGAGACCAAATCTGAATGTGGTGAAAATGGTTTTGGTAAAGGAGAGAAGGGAGAGGAGAGAAGATTGAAGGAAACTTGAGAAAACTGGAGGAGGAAGATAAGAGACTAAATGTAGGCAAGGTATGGAAGCAGAAAAAAAAAAGTTAAAGATGCTGTCAAAGCATCTTTCTTGGTGAAGTTTATAAAAAAGAAGGGCAAAGAGATTAAAATTTTATCAGACAGCTGAAGGGATTGCGATGTTTATAAGTTTTAACACAGGAATCTACTTTGCAGAGACCTGTGCAAGGTTGCTAACATTATGTATTGGGTGAAGGAAGGTGGTGAGCAGCAGTGTGGTGAAGGAAATTCAAAAGTTCTATCTGTAAAGATCGATTGATCAATCAATATACGTTTATTAAGTACCCGCTGCTACATTTCAGGCTCTGTACTGAATGCTGAGGGAACAGGTAGATCAGGAAAGATGCCGAGTTCTCTTTACTTCTAGAGCGTTCTTTTAGGCCCCTGCCATAACATTCAGTCATTTAAGAACTTCAGGGAGTGATTGTGAGAAATAAAAATCCATCCTTTCTGGAAAAGAGAACAATTCAGGTAAAAAAAAAAAGAGTGTGCTTTGAAAAATCATGAAAGTCAGGCTGACACTGCTATTCCGTATCCCAATTTGGAAGTTAATATGTCTCCCTTTCCTGAGGATGTGGATGGTGAATATGTTCTAAAAAGGCCCATTTTCATGCCAAGAATGGCGTGGTGGGGGTGGAAGAGAGTATGTCTTCAAGTGTATTTTTTGCTTTTAAGCATGTAGGCAGAAGAATGTGACAAGGGACTAAGAAGGGTATATAATTGGAAATTCTTCCATTCAGGGTGTTTAGCCTTAAATCATGAAATCCCATAGGGACCTGATTAATAGTTAAGGCACTCATATTCTAACACTAGCATCATTGCCAAGAAGAAGGCTTAATGGGTTTTGGACACTAGGCAATAAGGATTAACCAAAGAAAAATAGGTCTCTAACTTTAAGGATATTCAGGTTTTACTGGGGAGAGACAGAGAAGATGTACAAAACTGTAATTGTCAATCCGAGATAGATTAAAATACTGGACAAGTGAGTATGATGGATAAAAATATACCAGAAGAGAGCAAAGATAGGTGTCCTTTCAGACTGTCAGGGAAGTTTTCATGGCAGATTGTGCAATAAACTAGTTCTCGAAGGACCAGTGAAGCTCAAATAAGTGAAGGTAGCGGTTCAGTGGGTTTGTTGTGTACTAAGGCAAGGTTATGCCTTTTGTCAAAAATTTAGACAAAGTGGCCTTAATGAGAGGTCATCTGTTCCTCCATTTTATAGCAAGAGAAGCTGAAGCCCAGAGAAGTTAGGTGAGTTGGCCAAAGTTATATAAGGCAATAGGTAGAAGAGTCAAAACTTGAACTCAGGTCCTCTGAAACCAAATTCAACCTCTTTTAACTGTCCTACTCTAAATAAATGAGTCTGGTAGAATAATGGAAGAAGAGGTTGCAATGGATTCAGTTCCAGAGATCCTTGGATAGGAGGATAATGGAATTAGTTTTTATCTTATTTGTTTTTGGCTAGGGAAGTTCCTTACTGAGGGAGCTTGGATGCTCTGATTGAATATCTATCTATCTATCTATCTATCTATCTATCTATAATATTTATTCAATATATATTTATATAATCAATAATATTTTAAAATTGAATGAATTTCTAAAAATAATGAATGAAAGGTACTTAAAAGCATTAATCTTAGAGAAAAGGGCTAGGCTTGACCTTGTAAAAAAGGACAATAAGAATGCCAAAAATAATAATGATAATGGAGATAATAATACCTTATATCTATAGGTATCAAAATACTATGTGCCAGGCACTGTACTTAGTGTGTTAAGATTTTTATTTCATTTTATCTGCTCAACAATTTTGGGAAATAAACTCCTATTATCCTCATTTTATAGATGAGGAAACTGAGGAAATTGGAGGTTAAGAGATTTTTCCACAATCACATAGCTAGTAAGCGTCTGAGGCCAAATTTGGACCTGGGTTTTCCTGACCTTAAGCCTTGTACTCTATTTATTACACCACTTTAACTGTACCCAATAGGACATAGTCTTTTTTTTTTTAAACAAAGATAACTTTAATTTTTTCCCCCTAAGGACAAGATAAAAAAGCCAAAACAAAAAAACAAAAAACAAAAAACAAAACAAACAAACAAAATACAGTCTATTTGGTATCTAGTAGCTAAAGTGGCACAGAAAAAAAACATTTATTTAGACCAGGTGTCAGGAAGATGTAAGTTCCAAACTAGAACCAGTCGCTTGTTAGCTGCTTGATTGTGGGCAAGTCCCTTCAACCCTGTTTAGCATAAAGTCCTCAAATGTGGAAATATTTCCCCATACTTCTTATTTGTGGACATGCTCATTGTACATTCACTTTTATTTATTATATTGGGATGGTTCTATTTATGTTGTTGGAGATATTTTTCTTTTCTATGTTGTATAATTATTCATTACTTCATATAAATCTTTTCCTCTTCATTGTTTGTTACAGCACAGTAATGTCCCATTGTAATTTTACGAACAACAATTTGTTTAGTAGTTCCCTAATGGAGGGATATTCACTTCATTTCCATTTCTTAATTTAAAAAAATGTTGTTTTAGGTTTCTTCTTAATCTGTCACTTCTATTTCTTTAAGTTCTGATTTCATTTTTACCTTTTTATGTTAAGTAGATTGTTCCTCTGTTATTTCCTTTAAAAAAGAAAAAAAATGTTTCTTTTTCAAATCTTTATTCTTTCTTTTGGCTATATAAATGGAGTATTTTATTTTTCTTTACTTATGTTTTCCCTGGAAACTGTATTTCTATCATCTAGGAGGTTTACTAGTTAGCAAATAATATGTTGTCTAGGTTTGTGTTTTTAGGAATGCTTCAAATGCCTTTTTTATTCTAAATATCCATTTTAAAAATAAATTGATAATTGGCCTTCAGTTTGTTGGGTATTTTGTCTTGTGTTGCATCTTGAATTCTTTTGCTTTTTGGAATATAATTTTTCATTCTCTTCTGTAGTTTTAGCATATTCACAGTAGTGTTATATCTTCCCAATTTATTTCCCTTTATGTTTGAGGTTGCTTGAGGAATTTGTTGTTTGTTAGTGGAATTGTTAAAATTAATTACTATGCATCCTGGAATTTGGAGTGTTTGTTTTTTCTTTCTTTCTGTAGACAATCTGTGGATTCCTTTTTGATTGGCACTTTGTTTTCTGTGTTCAGAAGTTTTAGGCAGATTTCTTATATTACTACTTTTATTATTTGCATTTTGGAATTCAGATTTTTGGTTTATGTTGTTTTTGGAGGTCTATGATCCTTTAATTATTTCCCTCCATTCTTTCTGGTAGGTCAGTGTATTTTTCTTTTATAGAAAATATGCATTCTTTCAACATACCGCATTTAGCTTTTCTTCATTCAGATTGTTCTTCTCTTTAGTGCATTTAAAGTACCAATTAGTCATTTTATTTTTTCCTTCTTTGTGGAGGCTAACCACACTATAAATGTAGATTCAATATTTTAAAATTAAAACAATCTGCTTATTATATAAGTTCAGCCCACAAAGTCTGCCATTTGTTCCTTTTTAATTTCTTTTATGATGATTATTTTTCTCTTGAACCATTTGAGGACATTCTGTTATTGTTTGTTGGCATTCTATTTTGGAAATCTATGTGGTCCTCTGCCTTATTAAGTGTTAGTTCAATTTCCTTTCTCTTGCAAACACGTTTAGAGATGTTTTCAATCACTTAACAGTCTTGACTCTTCTCTTTTAGTATCTATCCTCTGCTTGTGGGGTAGGCTTTTAACTAGATTTCCCTCCCCCCTTTTGAGTACTACTTAGTATATTTTACTTGTTTATTTTTTTTTCTTTGTCCTCCTATTCCTCACTTTTTGATTCCTCTTTTGAAAACAATTTCTCCAGAAGATAAACTTCAAAACTCTTTTAGCCTTCTCTTTCATTGGGGCATTCACTTCTCTCTGACATCAGTGCCCTCCCCATCTGACTTCTAGGAGAACAGACCTGTCACCAGCTGGATGCCAGGCCCTTTCCTTCAGGCCTCGTGTACTGCTACACATATGTTGATGCCCTTCTTCTATTCCCACTGTCCTTTAGTTTTCTTTCTAATTGCTGCCACCCTAGAAAGAACAGATTTCTGTTTCCCTCTTCTACCACCTACTCTGGAAAAGGAAAGGTGAAATAGGGGAATAATGAGGGCATCGACAGTGTGCTGGAAGATGGCAGCAGCAAGGAATTTGCTGAGTGTATCCTGGAAAACAAACCAGTAAGTTGAGTTAATTCTTAAGGCTGTTTTCTTGCTAGATTTGTGTGTGTTGTAGCCTGTGGAGACAGCTCTGATCATTTTACTTCTTGTCCATTTTCCCTTTTGGGGGGAGTTTTTGAGAGTTATTTAGGATGGAAACAATGTCTTAGACTTCCATGTTTTGGGGCACATGCCCTTCAAATACATTGAAATCCTGCAAAGGCCTAATAGAATGTCACTTCTTTGAGAGTTACAATTGTGACACTTTTATCTCTGCATCCCCAGCACTTTCATGGGGCCTGACATTTGTTAGGCATTTAGTAAATGCTTGATTGACTGAAAATAATAGAATTGCTTGGAAAGATTACTTTTATTTTTGAGGTTAATTTTTAAGGATGCCACATGTTTAGTTTTTTTTCTTGTTCTTTGTACCCAGTAATTTCCTTTCCAACCTTTCCAGGTATAATTTGAACTGCTCCTGGACAAGCAGAGTTGAATATGTCTCTCTATAGAATGATGTTAGTAATGAAACAAAAATCAGTTCTAAAGAGAACATAATGAATAATAACTCACAATATAAGGGAATCCTCCTCTCATTCAGGAATAAGGAGACTAGCTTAAAGGTTAGAGTATAATTCAGTGAAAAATTTAATTTTACCATTTTGAAACTACCCCAGTTAGAACACGTCAGGTTGATGCTGTGTTTCATTTTTTATTAAAGTTTGACTTTTATATAAGTTTTGATATTGTCTGATTATTAAATTATATTCGGATGCAAAAATCCTGAGTGATATTAACTTTAAATATATTTTTCTTGAAATAACAGAAGTATATGTCTAGATCCAAAAGTTACATTGCAATATACTGAACAAAGATCAAAGCCAAAAATTATTTTTGATGAACATTTCTTAATTTAAAAGCTGATATTTTACTTTTCAAGTTAAGCAAATATAGAAATAATATTTTATTAAAATGAAGTTTTAGTACAAATATTTAAAGTAACTATCTCATAATCTTTGGGGAACTGGAATATAGTTTCATTTAGAGTTCAAAATTCATTTTAATACTTACTGTAGTTGACTGATTCTTATAAATCTGAAAGGATTTCAAATGTGGTAAAGGTCTGAGTTATGTGAGAGTTGTATCTTGCATTTCAAGCCTCAGAGGGTGATAGATGACCAAAATTAATTTAAAATAAAGACAAACTTATCATGCATTTGCTTTTCTTTCATATACTTGAAGGACCATTGTTAAAAACAAAATGACAACTAAAGTGGACAATTTATATTTAGGAAAAGTCTTCTTAAGATATTGCATATACTTCTTTATATTGTTCATGTTCTTATTCAATGATATCTCTCATCAGATTAAGAGACTTGGCTCTTAAAAACATATAAAGGGGATATTATTTTCATACATTGAAAGGCTCGATTTTGTTTTTCTGATTAATCTATCCATCAGTGCCAGTATACCTTTTCATAGTATATAACCCATATGCAAGTTTTCCTGTAAGTTTTGAATAGAAAAATTTCCTAGAGTATCAAAATCCTTATAATTATTATTTTAGAGAATCATGGAGACCAAAGGGCCATTTTTGTCCCTTATGATGATGTGACTATCCTGTTTCCTTTAGCTTTGATGTTGTTTTGTGTAACATGATATATTGTATATATTTACATATAAAGAGATACATACATACAGATCTATTATCTTTTATCTATCTGTCTTTTAATCTATCTATTTATCTGTCTATAGTTATTACCAACATGTGTTGGCCTGAATTAATGTGATTATTATTAATTCTAAATTCTTGTGTGAATGCAATGGAATAGAGAAATCTCAGGAAGGAACTTCTATCAATGCCCAGTGGCATTTAGTGTACAATTTAGAGGCTTTGGGAGGGTGGGAGGAGAAGAGTATCAGTAATAGGTTAACTACCTTGTCTATGGTCATGAAACTCATATCTGTCAGAGGCAGAACTTGAACCTAGATATTTCTGGTTCTCAAACCAACCCTCTTTCCTCTCTACCACACTAGCTCTTTATACATTTAGAATAGACTTTCAAGGGATTACTTTGTCACTGGATATATTCATTAGCATTGGGCCTATTTTTCTCTGATAGATGTTTCATGTTTTTCTTATCCTACAGGTATGAGGTACATTGGAGGGGAGAAACAAGAGAAATGTAATGTCATAGAAAAAAGGAAGGATGATCTGTAGATGGATTGTGAACAATGCTAGGACACTATCAAATGAAAACAATCCCTTCCTAATAGATGAAAATTATAAATTGAGTCAAAATAGATGTTTGAAATTATTTGGACAAAAAATCTAGAATTTTGTTCATCATAGATTTGGAAGAATATGGAAGGTGATGGAACAGATGATAGAAGAGCCTTAGGAATCATTTTATTTGGGTAAGAATTCAAGTTCTGCTTCTCTACCTTCATAACATCAGGAAAAATCTTTAGTTAGTTTTACATTTGTAGAAAATGAAACCCAAACAAGATAAAAGGTTTGTCCAAAGTTATGCAATTTTGTATGTCTTAATATCCTGATGATGGTGGAGAGTGGGTGGATCTGAATTTTGAAATTGATTATTTGAAAACAAGTGCTTAATTCCAAAGAGTAGAAAATTAATTAATTATGTGCCGTATAAGGGTTGCCTTTTGAGATTACTTCTGACTGAAATTTTCTCTGATAACAAGTAGAATTTCATAAACTGTGAGGGAGATATTTTTTTCAGCATAGCTTCACTCTGAGGTTTCTGTCACATTAAGTAGATAAGCTCTCCTCCTCCTAACACTGGCATGAAATTTGAAGAATGTAAAGAAGGATGGCAAGGTTTATACGTGAAGTGAAGAAGTAGCAACCAAGAGAACAGTATATGAACCCACCAGAAAAATTCAAGTAGGAAGAGCAACAGAGAAAATTGAACATTAATACTTTGAAATAAATTTTGACCTGAAGCAGAGACATGAAAATATATCATTCTTCCCCCTTTGTAAAAGTAGGTATTCATTTATGGAATGCTACATATAATATTAGACTTGGGAGACTGCTTAGTCTGGGAAATATTTGTTTTTTTTTTTACTTTGTTGCTTTTATTATAAGAGATGGAACTTTGAGAGGAGATGGACCCATTGAAAAATAAAAATGATTAAAAAACGATATATACCCAGTTAGATTTTTATAAATGGCCCTAATGGGAAATGACTGTGACCAGGATGATCCTGAGCTGGCATCCTGCAAAATTGAATGTCAAGGCAACTGAAAGTCACTCTTGAGCCACATAGCTTTGTGTAAAATCAATAACCCAGGAGCAGTTCAATGTGTATGCCCTCTTGTGTTGGGAAGCCCTTGTCTGGCTATCACCTGTTTACACTTATTTATTGGATAGTAGTCCTGAAAGAAAGATAATGTCAATATATTTTCCCCTATTTGCTACTAACACATGTTGTTCTACTATTTGGCTTTTAGGTAGAAAACAGAGCAGCACAATATAGAAGTTAAAAAAGCAGCAACATGGCAACGTGTATTGGTCCATAAATAGTTCAGGTTAATGAATTAAAATGACCACATAGAATACTGTAGATGCGTGTTCATTTAATGTCCCTCCTCCCTCCCACAGCCTCCATCCCTCCAATTCTGTCTCAGAGCCAGCTTTATCACATTGCTTCTGGGATCGATTAATCTTTAGCTTGGGCATGCCTTTTTTTAGTGGAATAAGGAGATGAATAACAGCATGATATATCATGTTAAAAAACAGAAAATGAAGTATTCTAATAGGATCTTTTCAGTAATATACAGAGCAAGCAAGCTGAAGTATGATTCCAGAAGGAAAGGAAGCAAATTATTTGTCTCCATTTTGACAAGATTTTAATCCCACCAATAGTGGGAGCCTCCACGAATGTATATCCAAAGAATGTATTTTTGAAAAATGTCCTGAGATCAATTTTATTAGTGAATTATTTTCAATAATTCCAATAATGAATTTTAGAAACATAGCACTAAGCCTTGAATTGGAATCATGCTCTGTTATTTATTAGGTCATGTGAAAGGAAGGAGAAAAATGGAATAAGTACTTATTAAATATCTACTATATGACAAAGGGCAATGAGTTATATTATTATCTTTTATTTGTTATAAATATTATTTCATGTAAATATTATTTTATATAAGTCACTTAGCTGCTCATAACCTCAGTTTTCTCATTTATAAAATGAAAAGTTTGATAGAATAATATGTTTAGAGCTAGAAGGAATATTAGAACTGAACTAGTCCAGGGTTAATTAATCTGAGTTTTGTGAACTTTTTAAAGTATATTTTATTTTTTATTTTTTAAAAAATATTTCTCAATAATATGTAAATTTTATTAATATTTATTTAAAAAATTGACTTCTAAATTTTCTCTTCCTTTGCCCTTCTTTCTTCCATTGAGAAGATAAGCAATATATCAGATCTATTAATTTGAAAAGAAATTACAACTATTTATTATTAGTTTCCTTTGTAATCCTTTCAAATTTTATTTGAAAGTATTTTATTTTATGCATTTCATTGTATTATTCTGAGGAGTCTATAGGCTTCAGCAAAATGCTCAAAGGAGTTAAAAAGGTATAGCATCCCTGTGATTCCAGTACAAACCTTCATTTTATATGTGAGGAAATTAAGGCACACAGAAGTATAAGGAATTTTTATCCAGGGTCACATACCTTATTCCTCAGTCTGAATTTAAACCTTGATCCACTTGCTTCCAAGTTGAGCATGGTATCTAGGCATTATAAAAATATTTATTCCATTCAGCCTCCCAGTTTCTGCCCCAAAATAGCTGCAGGAGAAACCAAAAGAAGGACGGGATTGTAGCAGGGAAGGGGAAGATTAGGAAGGCTGTTAGTTACTTTGTTCCCTCAAAACAGAAACCTTTGACTAGAGCCACTGGTTGTATCTACCTCTGCAAGGACTATGGGAATTTGCAAAATAAGCCCTATTTTTTCCTCAAATTTACCTATCCTTCCTCATCCATGAACAGGCATTCTTTACCCTTACATTTCTTGTGACCCAATTTAAAGCCTCACTCATAAAGATATCAACCAAGGGATTTCTAGAGAAAAATGAAATTTTTAAATAGGCAAAAGAGCCAAATCTCTGATGAAAAGTTAATAATGTTCTTAAATGAGGGCTCTGAACCATTATGATTTCACAATTGTTTAATATGAGTTTCATAAAGCAACTGAGGAAAGAGATAGGCATTGTATTGCCCCTGGACTATTTTTAAAAAAGGAATTGTTATAGCAGAGTGTGTCTATGATATCCACAATCAATGATTTATTTATTTATTTTTAGCAACCAGGAATTGGTTCTCTCTTTCTCTCTCTCTCTCTCTCTCTCTCTCTCTCTCTCTCTCTCTCTCTCTCTCTCTCTCTCTCTCTCTCTTTTTCTCCTTC